>NC_034011.1:5392533-5710901 GCF_000346465.2 Prunus persica
TTAAAATGACGTCGGTCAAATGAGAAACCATGGCGGCTATTAACTATACGACGTAAAATATATATATCAACGACTTAACCGCTCGTTTACATAAACGTCGTCGATTATACCCTGAACCCTTAAGAAATTGAGATGTTGTAAACCCATAAACGACTCAATTGTTCAAAGAACGTCGTCTAACTATATTTTTACGTCGTAATTGTTTAAAACACGAAACAACAAAATACGACGGTTTGTGACTTTATTAGGTCGTTGGAAAAGTATTACACGTCGGTTAAGCAATTTGTATGTTTGTTTTTTTTTTAATTTAAGAAAACCTCAACAAATTTTTACATTACATATTATAGAGAAAATTTGTACATTATACATAAATATCAAGTGTTCAATAATTGCCCTGTTTAATAATTTGGAAAACAAACTCTGCCCATTCATTCCGGACTTCATCAATGGCTTCTTGGGGGTATGAAGCTTCCTGGTTTCCCTTGGCATACTGCATAAACAATGACTATTAGGGTTTATAAATAAAAAGAAATTCAATCACAGACGACGATATTTTTCATAACCGACGTAGTATATCCATTCAACGACGTTAATTTTACACGACCGTCGTTGATAATACAAAAAACGACGTGAAATGTATGAAGGTAATTTCTTCTTACCTTATTCTCAAACCCCAAGGAAGGATCCATGATGATGTCCCTCATGAAGCGCATTACATAATACCCGCATTCGACATTGCTGGGTTGCTTTGGTGTGCCTGAGAGAGTTTTCCAAATTACATTTTTACGTCCTGCTCGGGCTATGTGGGTATTATATATTTTTAAAGCACTGTTCACGATGTTTTTGGCCTCTTCATCGACCACACGATTTCCTGGCAGAGGATCCAGAAAATAGACGGTTTCTCTCTTTGCTCTTACAATCAGCAAAATCCAATGACGGCTGCACAAAATTAATATAAAAACGACGGTTATTTACAAAAACGACGTATTATAGTATTTCACACGACGAAGTAAAGTAGCTAACGACGACATTATATATTTATCACGATGATAAATAAATACCGACGTGGTTAGTAGTTTCAAACGACTAAATAAAATAAAACACCGACGTGGTTAGTTTATAAGCTGTCATTTATTGAAAATCTTAAAAACAAAATCCTAAGGAGACTAACCCTGGATTGTAAGGCATCATGAAAATCTGTTCACCGTCTGTCTTCTGAAGTCGAGCTGCTACAAGTCGTGATCTTGCAGTTATTGTGCCAGAGTTGGCACTAACTGTAGCAGGGTCGATAAAGCCAACCATACTGCACATATTGGCTTTTTTCAAAACATCGTGTAAGTACCTAAACAAATAAAATAATATAAACAAGTCAGCACACAAAACACGACGGTTATGTATAAAAAAAACGACGTATTATAATATTTCAAACGACGTACTGAAATAGATGAGGACGTTATAATATATTTATCACGACGGTTGTTAGTTAAGACGACGTGGTTAGTTAGTTAAGACGACGCAATATATAAACCAACGAGTTATTATTTTAGAAGTACAAACCTCATATATACAGCCAATACAGTAGCTCCAATTTCTTCCATGCCTGCAAATTGTGTAATATCATCAGGCAGGAGGAAGGTATCGCGCTCACCACCAAACACCTCCTTATCAATTGTAAATTGGACTGTCTTATCCTCAGGCAGGAGTGTCGTTTCCACAAAACGACAAAGGGTTTTTAAAGAAGATGGCGCCTCCATTTTTGAATAAGCACCAACTTCAATAACCTGTTTAAAGAAATAAAAAAAATGACGTGGTAATTCAATAAAGACGACGGTTTAAGGAATAAAACGTCGTTTTAAAAGTATTTAAACGACGGTGAAAAAATTGTCGTGGTAATTTAATAAAGACGACGGTTTTATGAATAAAGAGTCGTCTGAAACCATTTAAACGACGGTGAAAAAACCGTCGTTTAAATATTTTATTACGTCTTAAAAAAATTCCGCCGTCTAAGTTGTAAACAAATGACGGATTAAATAAAAATATCGACGTCTGAAATTTTGAAAAACAAATAAAAAAGTTATGTTAACATACCTTGTCGTCATGCTTTTCTTCATCTTCTTTCTCCTTTTCTTCTTCCTTCTCTTCATCTCTTTTTTCTTCTTCCTTCTCTTCATATCTTTTTTCTTCTTCCTTCTCTTCATCTCTCTTTTCTTCTTCCTTCTCTTCATCTGGCTGATGTTTCCCCATTTTGGCAGTATCATCCTCCAAATGTAGGGATCTCACATCACCTCCAGAGCAGCTAGCTTTGTCAGACATTGGATTTTTGGGGCTTTGGCTAATTCTTGGTTTAAGCATGCTTGGATCAAAATTGGGAATTAATTGGGAAAGCTGACTCAGGAAATGCTCCCTCTCAGCCTCTACCAATTGTTTTGTCCTAGCCTCCATCCTTAAGGCCTCTTCCCTTGCCTTAGCCTCCATCTTTTTAGTCTCTTCTTGAAGGAGAACTCTTAAACTCTCCTTCAAACGGTCGTCAAAGCTCACCCTCTGTGGTTTGGGCAAATTGAAATATTGCCTTGGGGAAACACCAGCACCAACTCCCCTCACCCTGCCTGGATGCTCGGGGCCCAAAGCCATGGTCAGCACATCATTGCTGCCATCTACTCTGACTTTGCCTTCCGAGACTTGTTTCTGCAATTCATCCTAAAACAAAGATAAACAAAAAAACACACGACGGTTATTTATGTACAAACGACGTATTATATAATTTCACACGATGCAATAACGTATAAACCGACGTTATTATAACTTATCACGACGGTAGTTATACCGACGTGGTTATTTATTTAAAACGACGAAATGAATAAACAACCGACGTCTTATGCTATAATTAAAGAAAACAGAGTAGTGATTCCTATTTAGACCGTTAACGACGTTTTTAAAAAATTTTCGACGTGGTAATATCCTTCACACGACGCGAAAATGAACCACCGACGTCTTATGCTATAATTACAGAAAACATAGTAGTGATTCCTATTTAGACCTTTAACGACGTTTTTAAAAACTTTTCGACGTGGTAATATCATTCACACGACGAAAAATATAACATACGACGTAATAAGAATAATTCACAGTTTAATAAAAATTTAAAACAGAGTGAGTAGGCTTACAATTAATTTTGCCTTCTCTGCCACCTTTGGATCAGGGATGTTACCATGTTTGTCCTGTCTAGCTCTCTTCCATAAGGTAGATCGATCAATTTCTACCCCAGGCATGGTTTCCTCCAATTGATCCTCCAATCCAGCATATCCTTTTCGAGACAATCGATGATTGTACTCGAGTTTTTCCCTAATCTGTGAATGTTGAGAATGCACAGACTGAAAATCTTTGGATAGCCTTGAAGCTACAAAGGCATCCCATTGTGCTTTCTCTATGAATTTATATGTTTCAGGGGGTTGGCTTAATTTCTCCCTGTCATTGGTGTATGGAAGGATATAATGCCTCGTTAGTGTAGACTTGAAATCCTTCCATTTTTTGGCAGCAGAAGATAAAACAGAGGTCTTGCCCCCTTGGCCTACGACAAAAGCCATGTCAACTGCTTCCCAAATCTGCTCCTTTATATCCTTTGGGATTTGGGACCATTTCTTGTCCACAAGTGGGATCCTGGAGCGTGCCAAGACACCAATATACGACTGCATCTCAATATGTGCTTGGCCAACACCTTTCCCCCTTTTATTGTACTCAACAATTGGCCTCAGTTTCTGAAGCTTTCTCTTCACAACACGAGGCATTGTGCTCATACCTCGACCAGTCTTTGAATCATCAGAGATTGTTGTCTGGCTGGTTGGTTCTGTCTCAGCAGATGATGAAGCAAACTTCATCTTCTTCGAAGACTTCATCTCCTTCGAAGACTTGTCTTGGGGAGCTACCACTCCAAGCTTCTTGGAGCCAGAATCCTTAGTTTGTTGTTGAGAAACCATTTTAACAGACAAAACTGCAAGTGAAAATATTTCAGGAAAACATTAAGAACACAAACGACGGTATTAAAAAAATACGACGTATGATATGATTTTAGACGACGCAATGAAATAATCTCAGACGTAATAAATGTTTAAAACCATTATTTATATAACGTCGTGGTATATATGTTCACACGACGTCAATAGTAATACACCGTCGTGGTAAACTATTAATTATATAACGTCGTGGTATTTATGTTCATACGACGTCAATAGTAATACACCGTCGTGGTATTAACATTCACACGACGTAAAACAATAAGATATTTTGTCGTCTATATTAGATACCAACCCTAGTTTCTTTTTCTTTATATTTTATCAAATAAGGGAAAAACAAAAACCATTGTTCAGCGAAATCAAACCTGCAATTAAACAAGCATATAAAAAAAGACTATTATTTTAAAAACAACTTTGTCAATTTTCAGACGACGCTAGAACAACTGACGAACCGTCGTGGTCTACCGTCGTCTTATTTAGTTGATGTAGTTGTCTTCAAAGTTGGAAACTTTCTCTCTTTGTCTGTATATTTTATCAAACTTGGAAAGAAGTAAAATGATTTTGGCCAGAAAAAAGGTAAAAAGATTTTTCAAACAAAAAACGTATGAGCATGCAAAACAGTAACCAAAATAGTGAAAATGAAAGCTTACCTTTTGCGTGCAATGAAAGCAAGAGGAAGATGATCGATGTTTAAGTTCAGAGACGACGAAGAAGACGAGAGGAAGACGATGAGAAACTCTGACAATGCTCTGACAAGGAAAAAAGACGAAAAGGTTTCTCTGGGAGATTGAAATTTTTAATCGGGTTTGGAAACAGTGCATGTGTAAGTCGAAAAGTTGCTTACATATAAAACCATTTCAAAAAAATAATACGGCGGTTACATTTAACTACGTCGTTTTTAACTAAAACGACGCAATATTTTTCATTCGACGTGGAATCATTTCATTTAACGTCGTTAGGTTTAAATAAAATAAGAATATAAAAACAACAAATGTGTAAGTCAAGTAGACGAAAAGTTGCTTACATATAAAACCATTTCAAAAAAATAATATGGCGGTTACATATAACTACGACGTATAAATTACAAAATACGACGGTACATTTAACTTCGGACGTGGTAAATAAATACGACAGTAGTTTGTAGGTACCGTCGTAGTAAACTCAAAAATTAAAGTACATAAGTAATAACTCGCGTCATGGTATATTATTTAACACGTCGTTTTTATTAATTTACCGACGTGGATTTCTGTAATATACGTCGATCATACCGACGTTGATTTTACAATTTAAACGGCGGTTTTTTTGTAAGGACCGCCGTTGGTTTTAAAAATTTATTCTATAAATTTGTCGCTTTCATTCATTTTCGGTTTACATTTAAGGTTCCAAGTTCTTCCTCTCTCAGTCTCTCATGTCTCAAAGATAATAATTTGGATGTTTTCTCAAAGAGAAATTGAGCTTACTCGCATCAAATATATGTCCACAAGAAGAAGCTTGTCAACTAGCCTTCTCACTTCCTTGATCAAGCCTGATAGGACACTTAGTGCTTCTGAATACTCCTTGCTTTCCATCAAAAGAGATGCAAGCCTGGCCTCCACTCGCTGTCGAAGGAAAGTTCGCTTCTCAGGGAAATCTGAAGATCAGATGTGCCTGATCCTCTGCTTGATTTTCTTGCCTAAGAAGATCCGTCGGATTTATTGTGATAGCCTCTTCCTTTATCCGTAGAGCTTCAGAAGAAGAAGATGGGTTTCAAGAATGCGATAAAGAATAGAAATGGCTTCAGATGGCCTCTAAAGCATGAGCAATTGAATCAGTAGTTTCTGGGAGATATGATGAAGACATTGTCAATGCTTTGAACTACACAAGTCCTGCAGAAAGATATGTTAAAGAAACTGAAACAACGGCGGTTTTCTGTTCTACCGTCGTCTTTTCTCGTCGTCTATATTAAGTTACGATGGCGGTAGATTTATAATTACCGACGTAGATTATTTTGTTAAACGTCGTTAAGTGTACTACAACCGACGTGGATTTTAATTTTAAATTATAAATGGAGTTTTTTTTCCCGTATTCTTTCAGTTTTAGTTTTCAATTCCAAAGCGTGATAAATAGATTTTTCTTTCCCGAGGAAATTTAAAATGAGGGAAATTAATGTTCTAGAATTTGTAAACTAACACGACGCAATATTTGCAAATCTGTGTCATCTGTTAAGATTATGATGTGGAACAGAGTTCCATCTGGTAAGATTTCGTAACCCTTGGGATCTCAGACAAAACTGATTATGTCGGCGGTGTTCTATATAAACCGTCGTGGTTATTTCAATTCTTGTCATTAAGTAGATCTACCGACGTAGGATAAGAAAATCAAAGAAAAAAATTGTTAACAAAAATTCTTATTAAGACGACCGTTAAAATTAAAGGTACGACGTATAAAATGAATAAATACGACGATAAATTTTATTGTACGATTTAAAGATAACGTAGTAGAACTATACGAGAATGACGTCGATATATTTATATTTTCCGTCGTTGTAAATTAATTTAATACGGCGATATTTTGTATTTTAAAGCCGTGGATTTGTTTGTAATTATACGGCGTCTTATACGAAAACCTCGTCGTGTTATTTTATGAGTAAAAACGGCAGGTTTTATTGAAATCGTCGTCTTTACTTTCTACGTCGGTCGATTCATAACTTCTGCCGTTCTTTGTTGGCATTGATTTTACACTGAGGAAATCTGTTTCAAATAGACGTCGGTTGTTTAATTATGTACGTCGTTGTTTTTGAACAGCCATTTGAAACTCCATTTTTTAGTTGTCTAAGGTTGTATTACACGACGGTGTTTTTAGAACCGTCGTCTTTTTATAAACCACGACGGTTTTCACTTAGACCGTCGTTGTTTTCTGGTCGTCTTTTTCACTTTTTGTAGTAGTGAATGATTTCCAGCTTGTTCTGTACACTTTGCTTGGTTGAAATGCATGAGTTGCTTGAGATTGTAACAGGTTGGGTTGTGGTGGGTGCAAGGTACATGCTGCCAATTTTTTTATAGGATCACAAAAGTGTTTGCCCCATTGCTTGAACATTTTTTTTTCTTCCTCCACAAAGCCTTCCTTATGTGATCTGATTTTTTTTCTTTTCACAGCACCCCAACACCTACACTCTTCAAAAATTGCAAGGGCTGGGATGATTTTCCTCGATAGCATGACCTTCCTTTTTTTCTTTTCAAGATTGACCCATGATATTGCTTGTGCATGGTGCTTGTTAACAGCTTGGGATCCCATCTAAGTGGTTTTGCTTGGTATAATTACTACTGAGAGGCTCAGCTTTGTAAAGAAAAGTTTGATTGTCTATTTTTATTTTTTCAAAGAACATGTTTTTCAAAATAGAAGAATGTAAAAGTAAGGAAATAATTCTTTTTCCTTTTTCCAAAATACTCCATTCTCATTGCAAATATCATCTTACACCTTGGCATGCCATAATGGTGGTGCATTCTACAAAAGTTGTGAAAGCATATGGTGGAAACACAAAAGGAGTTCATCTTTGAAATAAATTTGAAAAGCCAAAAGGTGCAAAAGCAACTCAGCAGTAGTAAGGCTTTGAGCCATTTTGCATTGATGAATACTCCAATCAAATTAAGCTCCCAAGTATTAAAGGGCCAAGGAGTGTGCATGACTTGTAATAGCATGAAAGCTTGTGACATGTATTTGGCATGTGTCGTGCAAGGCTACCACGCTTTGCAGAGATATTTAACAGAGCCACAGCTGCTGCTTTACTTGCATGCGGCTCATAACCCAACTAATCAGAGAGTGATTTGTGACTCATAACCCATCACATTTTCTTCAACTTTTGTGAGGTTATGAGGGTTTACAGCGGCTGTTTGCTGACCAAATGAAGCCCACAAGTGGTGTTCTTCCAACACGTCCAATGTAAATACTTTGCTACTGGAACCATCTTCCCATCCATTAGCAAGTGGCCATAGGGTGTTATAGCTAGAGGATTTTGAATATTTATGCCAGCAGGCTTTCTCCATGTTTCCACAAGGCTCCCAAATAGCCTCCGATGGCTTTGGGTCATTCTTCCAAGGGTAGCACAATGCATCGTCGTCGAGCAAGTCATCAAAGCATGTAATGATAGCAGCCATCTCATTTCCCCTTCGTTCTGGCAAGGGGTCTTCGTCAAAAGCTTGCTTCCTAGAGGGCAGCTTAAGAGTTCCGTCATGTATCTCAGCGTGCAAGATCTTCCTCAAAGTTTGACAAGCAGTGGTTGGATGACCCACAAACTGATAATAACGGCAGTACCTATAATTGCTCTTTTCCTCTCTGGTAGGGACCTTGTAAGGCCTGGAGGGTTTGATTGCAATGAATTCCTTCCTCAGCCCCCCCAAGTGCACCCTAATCATTAGAAAAAGATTTGTTTGGCATGAGCTGCAAAAACTCTTGCAGCGAGGCCTTCTGAGTATTTGTTTGGGTCATTGCATGACGTGATGAACTTAGGATATCCCTCTGTTGCAATGTTGACAATTTGGCATGATGGCATGGCTTCTTCTCTGTGCTTCCAGCAGCTAGAAATACCAAGTTCTCATTTTTATGATGACTGTGCCGCTTGAAAAGCTTGATCTTGTGATATCTGGTTTGGTCTGTTTGAAATGATTGCATCAAGTGAAATGCTTGAGTTGCATGATTTTGGAGATGGATTGTTTCTTTTTGGCATAATTCCTCTTGAGACCACCTTCTATGCCACAATTTTGTTGTTGGCTTGGCTTGGCGCCACTGAGCGTGTTGAGATGCTGATCGGTACAGGAACATAGGGTCCCATGCTCCTTGAGGCTTGAGGTGTAGGAATGTACTCATCGTTTTTGGAAGAACAGAGTGCTTGACAGATATATAATTTCTGCATGACCAAAGCAGATGGTGATTAAAATAATACATGTTTTGCAGCTTGTAAATTAATATTTGTCGATTTTAAATGGATGCCATACAACATTATTAACTATCGAATGAATCACACATCAATATTAAAACCAACATAGGTAGCTTTCAGTAATATGCAAGCATGTGATGCTTTGGCAATTATTAAAGAACATGATGATACTCGTGCTTTCGGTAGTGTGTAAATGCCTAGTGTTTGTATTCCTTTCAAAGTGAAAGACAAGAAATAAAGGAAGCTGAATAGTCCAACTTCACTATTGGCCTAAAACATGATTTATATATATATATAAAAGAAAGAAAATTTATCAGTACATGTTTGTATTTGAATAGATGACATGCTCGTGCTGCTTTTACAAGTATGGCATATGGCAATTTGAGAGAACGAAGTAACTAGAAAGATTTTTATAATCCCCCTCTTTTCTATTAGGGATCGTCTAGAAAGCGGGTTTGATTCCTATAAATTAAATAACTACTTGATCACCACACATAAATTTTTTTATTAAGTTTTAATAAATTAATACTCAAAAGTATGTTCGTATCGGAATTATAAATTCTTCCATTAGAAGAAAAACAAAAATTGCGCTTTCATTATGGTCTTACAAAACAACAATTACTTAAATACGTTCGGATAAGATGTGGATGATTTGTATATAGCTTTGGATAACCTTTTTGTTTCGTTGCTCGAAATAATCGCAGGAAATCTTTTGATAATATGGATTCCTATTTCTCAATGATATCCATAGATAATCTCTTAACCATCCCATCAAATAAGTGGAAGACTCATTAAACTGTGAAACGTTACCCTGCCATAATGTGATGCGCTTGATAATATATATTTTATTGTGAAATCTAAAAAGGTAGGAAAGAAAAAAAAAAGATTTTCTTATCTTCGGCCTCCAACAGAGAGCATATGGATTGTGGAACTGACATTGGCATAGAAAGTCAGGGCATCCTGTGGGCAGTGCCAAAGATGGAGGCAATGCAAGCAGCGTTCCGGATAGGACTTGTTCAATTTTGAGTTGAAGCACATGCATAGTTTTGTGCAAGATGTGGCTATATTGTTCTAGAGTTAGCCAAGTCTCCTCTATTGGCCAGAGAAGATGGCCTCTCTGTATCAGATGCTTGGCTTGTGCTTGGCTTCTTCTTTGTTTTGAAAAAATTTGTTTGGCATGAAGCCCCCAAGTATTTTGGGGTTTGCATGTGTAGTTTGCTCAAAGGCATGAATGATGGATTTGCCAAAGCCCCCAGCTCTCTCATAAGATCTTGTTTTGCTTGAGAATGGAGATCTAAGGCACAAACAAAGGGAGCATGTGAGCAATCTAAATTATGTTTGTTCTACAAAGTAGATAGCCAAGAAAAGGAAAAAAGAAAAAAAAAAGAATATTCTTACCTCTTTATTTTTTCTGGTTTATTGCTTCTAGCCTTCTTCCTTGGAGGCATTGGTGAAGATAACGGCATGATCCCCAGCAGAGTCGCCAATTTATGTAGGGTTTTTTTTTTTCTTCTGGTAGTTACAAATGGGCTGGGCCGCCGTAAGAAGTAAACTGAAGAAAATATCCCCTGTGTCTGAGTTCAAAGATCAGACCCCAAAATGCTTCGAAAGGATGGCAAAACCTTAGGAAACACCTTGGTTACCTTCACCAACCGAAAATAATGGCTGCTTACAGATGATTTCTTAATGCTTACAAATAAATTTTCTAGTTTGGCATGAGAGGCTTGTGGCATGGGAGCTAAGTTGTCATGAGTTTAGCACTGAAGAGAAAATTAAGTGTTCCTAGGGGAAAGATGGGGTATTAAGGTAGGAGAGAAAGGGTTTTGCAAAGAGGTTTGGTTGAGAATAAGGGAAAGAAAGAAAAGGGCGGCTTGAGTGCCTTTTCTGGCAGCTTGACAGACACTCTATCAAGTATTAGAACAGCTTGCCAAGAGGGAAAACTAAGGGAAAAAGATGGGCTAAGCACGAAATTGCTGGGTTTTGGGAGTAAGAGAGGAAGCTTGCTATCTGGTTGTGGATGATGTTTGTTGGGTAGAAGAGGCCCTATTTATAGCCTATGGAAGCCATTATTTCCAAGAAACCCTAATGGCTTCCGTCCCATTTTGCCAAGTCTTTCCTTTCCTTTCTTCTCTCCTCCCTTGACTTTTCCCATCTTGGTGAAATTTTCTCAATCTATTTGCACAAAATCAGGGATTTTTGGGAGCTCAAAGCCCTTTCCCGCAGCTAGTAGGAGACTCCCATTCTCAACTATTTCCCTTTTTCTTTCCTTCCTTCTTCCATGGCTAGATCTGTTCAAGGAAAGCAAATGGATATACATGCTGGTTCGAAGGGTGCTTCTCCTCCTGATAGTTTGCGCGCTAATATCCCTTGGTTCTTCGGATGTTTTGTGCTTGGAACTTCTTCCTTCCCATGTGCTGGAGCAGCTCTCATATGTGGACATCTTGCTCCCCTCGTGGCTTCTGTTTTTTCAGCAAGGAGCTGAGGCTTTTGTAGGTCTTTATCTTAGTTACATGGGCCTTCTATGACAATGGGTTGGTTTATCAAATAAATGGGCCAACCTCACCAAGTGTTGGCCTATTGTGTTAAGGTGTTGGGCTAATTTTGGTTAAGCTAATGGGCTATTTTGGCTAAGGTAATTGACTATTTTCTCCTTTGTGCTCACCCACACGTTTGGGTCTAAGAAATGGGCTTGAGTTCTGAGGCTCCCAAGCAACCCGGAACCTCCATTTCTTGGCCCATCAATGGGCCTCATGACAACTTATTACCATCCATACCACAACCCACTCAAGCAAGCCTCAGGCATTGGTGTGGCTTGGGCCCATTGAAGCTTGTAGCGTGGTTGGTTGTGAAATAATAATTTCCCGCTTGGCATGGCATGTCGCTTGGCATGTTTTTCAGTTATGATGCTTCATGGGATAATTAGCATGGGTTTATAGAGCCAGTGATTATTTCGACTATTGGCATGACATATTGCATATTTATTTGGCATGGCATGTGGATCATGACTCGTGCGAGCGTGAATGAAGAACTTTTGAGTGTTTCAAATCGAGTCTTTTCTTAATAAGGCATTGCGTTGAGCCGAGAATTTATTTGGGCCTAACCCTGGATTTTTAGGCCTCAACAGCCTTTTGACAACAGCGTTTAAAAGGAGGTTCTTGATTGCTTTTCAAAGCTGTTTTCAAAAGAAACAGAGAAGAACCTTTAATGAATTTTTTAATTCTCAAAATACCATCATTCATTTTAAAAAATGACACCACCTCCATTTTCACATCCAACTCCATCACTTGCACCATCACGTTTACTACCTCAACAACCACTGCCCTCGCCATCGAAATCACCACCACCACCACCACATCCTCCTCCTCCTCATCTTCCGCCACCACCACCACAACCACTACCTCCTCCACCTCCACCTCCACCTCCTTCACCACCACCTCCTCCAAAACCTCCACATCCACCACGACTACCACAACCGCCAACTCCTCCTTCATCACCACCACCACCTCCACTCCATCACCACTACTACCACCACATGATTAGTACATAACACTTTCAACATCATGTCTATTTTAGTCATTATTCACAATTACAACAATTTTATATTAAAATTTACCAAACAATTTTGACACTGCTTTTTATACTAACAACACTTTAAAAATATTGTTTACCAAAAATGGAGCAGCTTTACTTTACAGCTAATTATTTTCAAAGCACAGCAGAAGCAACTTTTTTTAAAAGTGAAAGCAATCCTAAACTGGGCCTTGATTTGATTTGGTACTTATATCATTTGTTAAATAAATATAAATTTAACTTTTAAAAAGGTAAGAATACACCATCAAAATTCAAATCATATCTAAAATATGTAAACTTTCAATTTTTGATTTTTGGTGAGAAAGAAAAAAAGAAAGGTTGAGTTTTACAGCTTCCTACTTCTACTAAGAGCATCCACAGTGGGAGGGTGTATTTTGGGGGTGTAAAGCCACTTTTACATCCCATTTACACCTCCAGGAGTTGTAAATGTGATTTTTGCTCCAATGGGGAAGATGTAAATCTAAAGATGTATAATTGATTTCTTTCACCTTTTCTGCTATAGGTCTCACTTTTGTCCACTTTTTCTCACATTTTTTCATGTAGGTCTCACCTGCAAGAGATGTAAAAAAAGATATATATATGTGCATCTGAATTTGCATCATGATGCAAATTTACACTCGTTTACACCTCTCCATTGCAGGTGATTCCAATCACAAATGGTATATATTTAATATACACCTCATTATACACCCTCCAAATGTGGATGCTCTAAGGTTGAGTTCTCTATAAAGCACTTCTACTCATAAGTACTTCTAACAAAAGTGCTTTTATTATAAAAAATTTCATTAAAAATCAAAGTGTTTCCTAGAAATGCAATTGGGAGTGCTTCCTGAAGAAGCACACGACATGTGCTTTTTCAAAAAGCGCTTCTATAATCCATAAGCACTTCTAGACTTTTCTGGCAAACACTGTCAGAAGCATTTTTGATTGTCAGAAAGTACTTTTAGTCCTTTCAGAAGCACTCTCAAACGAAATGCACAAAATGCACCAGAGTAAATAGAAGTACATAAATAGTGTAGACACATACAGTGAGCTGTCTCCTCTTTATTCAACACTTTCCAAGTTGTTGCTCTCTCATATGACACCGGTTGTCCCATGCTGGGAAGACATATGCCACCTTGAAGGCAAGCATTCTTAGGTTAAGAATTAGTTTGTCTGACGTGGCTTTGACTGTCCAAGATAAGCTATGAGACCAACATGAAAACACCAACCCAAGAGAAGCATTCTCATAAATAAGAACCATCACGAAAATTTATTTTCTTTCGTATCAAGAAAATCTTTTAATGGTAAGTTCAAAATTTAATGGTAGGTTTTGTAATTTTCTTGCAAGTCAAGTAAACAAAATAAAAAGGAAACACGCTAGGTATAAATATATTTAAGCCTATAAATATGATGCACTTAGTTCTTGTCTCTCTCCTATATTGAATGCACAAAAGCTTTACCTTGTTTTGTAAACAAAATGGAATATCTAGCTATGGCAACCACTGGCGGATCCAGGATTCTGTGGCCAAGGGGTCACAGTGTAAAAGTTCCGAAATTTTTCTACGAAGAAAATAATACTAAAAAAACAGAAAGATAGTACTTCCATTCATAATTCATGGCAAAACCAATAATACAAGTTACAATTGTCCATGACGAGTATTCATTTTTTTGAAAATATTGCATTATAGTTTCGTTATCAATACAAGCGAAAACATATCTATCAATTTAAACAATCAAGCTATCATTTAACCATTGATCTCCCACTCTATTGCGAAGTGGATTTTTAATAATATTCATGGCGGAAAATGCCCTCTCCACTGAAGCGGTTGCAACCCTTTCTGTTATAACACAACACCCTTAACTTTTTCATCACGATCCGCTAGAAATTGCAAGAGCTCTAAATAATTCTCCTTATTACTTGAAGCGTAACTTTCATCATGACCACGAAAAGGAAGACCTTGTCACAACAAATACCTAGTGCACTTGAGTGATGCATTCAAGCAAGTGCGATAAGCCGTGCGAGCTTGGTTTGTTTTCTTGATCACAACTGTTTCAATGTGTGTAGTTTGATGCATCAAATTGTAAGCAACTTCTCTAGCTTGGTTGTCAATCGATCCAACATGAAGGTTAAATCTTTCCTTTCCCTTCTTCCAATTATTAAAGCCTACCCCAGTGAATGTGTCACCATCCACTTGATCAAAATTAGGTTTAAAGAGATAACAATGAAAACAAAACATAGCATCTTTAGCTATACTATATTCCAACCAATCAAACTCATTAAACCATTAGGCAATGAAGTGTCTATTAATTCCTGATTGATTAGTTTGCTTATAGGTTAACAAGATCTTTTTTGTAGATATGTTCTTCGGATCTCATCTCGAATATTAGGACTATAATCCGTCATTCGAGTTCTTAGTCCAAGGCCTGCCTAAAGATTAGCCAATATCTCATCTACTTCAATTGGTATTGCACTTGAACTATCCGGATTAGATGGAGAAGGACTATCCATGGATAATTTTCTTTTGTAGAATCGTTCCATAATCTACACATCAATTAGTTCAATTAATTATTAATTTTTATCCAAATCATCATATGAATATGAAAATGTCAATAACCCACTACCAATATTCAATATACCAAATTATCATATCAATCAATAAATATTCAATATACCAAGTTATCATATCAATCAATATTCAATATACTCAGTCAATCCACAGTGTCAATCAATTATAAACTCAATCAATCCACATTATCATATCCATAAATTTCATTCCATAAAAAAATATATCAATATCAACAATATATATTATCATTATAAATTATAAATATCAATTTTGCTCACTTGCAGTTGAAAAATAAGGCGGCGGGCGGATGTTGGCATAAGGTGGTTGTTGTCGGCACCGGCGAGTTGTGGTGGAGGTTGGAGGTTGGGAGGTTTGGAGATTTCAGGGTTTGAGAAGGTGAGATATTGAATTAGGAATGAAAAAGGGTTCGGAGAAGGTGCTATGGGGTAAAGGATGATCATTTTTGTTTTCTGTTTTTTTTAAACCTATCCCAAAACGACGTTGTTTTGAGGCCAGGTCAATTAAAAAAAAAATTGAATGAGCCTTGGACCAAATGATGTCGTTTGGCCAGGCTCATTAGAAAAAAAAAAAACGTGCAACAATGCAAGGCAGACAGGATGGGACTTCATCGAGCACCTGGTGTACACACAAGGGGTCACTTCGCTACTGTCCAAGGGGTCGTGCGTCAGCCTTTGATGGCAACAGCTTTTGGTTTCCCAGTTCAAGTGGGTGGTGCTACTACCAGATCTATTATGCGTTCTATCAAAGGAAGTTTACTGGACAACCTTTAATACAACTCTATTACATTCTAGACGTCGAAGGTATATTTCCTTTGTTATTTTTATTTGATTATTATTATTATTTATTTATTTATGCTTTCTATTTTATTTTATTTTTTCATATAAATGCAAAGACGTCACATGCTCCGACAAAATAATTCCGAGGCACCTTCATAGCAGCAATCTCCCTCCCAACAGTAGCCTTCGCCTTCGCCTTCCCAGCAATGCTCGCTGCCTAATTTTAAGTGCAATCATCAAAGTCATACTAGCCCCCCAGCCATACAAGTCCCCTACGGCTTACCCTCATGGACATTTTACAGGGAAGCATACTTAATCACATAGCCCTACCCTTTGCAGCCTTGTCATTGTCCCCAGTAGGGTTAGGGTTTTTCACCTTTGAGTACCATGTAGGGCAGATTTGGACAAACTCTAGTGTTTTTATTTTATTTATTGATTTTATAAATATATTATTCTGTTGTGTACTATATTTAGGACTAATTTGGATTTCTCCTTTGAGGCCAAATTGGATTTTGTTTAATTAGTAGTAAAAACTCTGAAATTTCAAAATTGAAATTAGGCCAACAAGTAAAATAGTTTGTCTTGCTTCATGACCTAAAATCTCTGGAATTTCAAAATGATTGATAGATCGATAAGCGTTCCAACCCTATTTGTTTGCATGTCTGTGATTGATGGTTGTGACCCTTACCAAAGTAGTACTAAGTCAAAAAATTTAAAAATTTCTAGACAAGTGGCAGGTAAGAAATATATGTACCAACTTGAGAGGATGTTGCGATATGTAATTAGTAGGATTGATTACTTACCTCAGAAGAATTCTATTAGTTTCCTATTTTATTGTAGTTGCCTTATTTTAATTATTGTATTAGGGTTGCATTTCTCTGGTTTTTTAATTTTCAGTAATACTAGAGGCACAAACTTGTTTGCCAACATATTAATACCAACACATATGGCAAATGACATGGCAACCTACGTAGACAATTAATGTTTAAAATACCCTTCTATTGATATTGAAATAAACGAATAGGTGGGACTCACGCCTTCCACGTAGGCAATTAATGTGTAAGTTACATAAAAAGTAATGTTTAAACTTAATTTTTACTTTAAAATATATGCATGTGACAACCTAATTGCGAAATGGGATAAAATAAAAGGTATATGGGTAATGAGAATGGTTTATAATGGTAAGTTAGAATTTTATTTTTCTTCATATCAAGAAAATCATGGTTTTGAAAAAAAGAAAAGAAAAATAAACCAAATGGAATTTATTGGAGTACTTGACAAAATAATTATGTTTTCAGTCCCTTAATGGTTTAATTTTAATTTTTAAATCTTGGATTGTGTATTTAAGTGAAAATTTGAGTAATTGAGAAAAGATGATGTGGTAGATAATGTAAGTTGTCATATCATGTGCCACATGTGTTGGTATCAAAATGTTGGTAAACAAGTTGGTGTTAATGAAATGAATAATGCTACTCTTACCACATTGTCATACCACTTTGCCAAAATGCCGGTAACGCCTCCCGGATAGCCATTGCCTTAATTATAAGAACTAATTGGCCCAGTATACCACCTTCGTCGCCAGCGTGCAAATACCAGCCTGTAGTATATCGGCACACTCAGCCAGTACCTCAGCGTAGTATTTTCGGTTGCCAAGACTATCACAATTTACTTTGATCATTCCAGTTGAAGGCATAACCCACTTAACAGTTGGAGAATAAGTCAACTCGGAGGGTCGTCGCTGCGCATGAGGCGCTGACCTCTGTTATTCTTGGACAATGCAGAACTCTGCCACTTATGTTCTCATTAACTCCATGGAAACCATCAGTTTCTGAGCACACCCCTAAGAACCTTTGCATTTTGGCATTTCCAAATCCACCATAGACCAAAAGCCATCAACTGCATAAACTCGATACTATTTTCCTGGTCTTGGGTCCACTCTAAGAACTCCCAGCACGCCTTCATATTGCTCTGTCCAAGCCTGGTGTCATCAAGTTGCAGTGGACAAGCAAACAAAAAGGCTCGTGCGAACTCGCAATCAAAGAAAACATGTTGCTGAGTTTCTCCTTCAGTCGTACATAGCGGGCACACGTTAGGGACATCTATTCTTTTACACCGCAGAGCCAGTGAATTCATTAAACCTCGCCACATAAAGAATTTGATTTTTGGAGGGAGTTGGAGCTTCCAATTACCACTCCAGCCTTCATGATGTTGAGTACGGGTACTGTTTTCACCTTCTCTTTTCTTATACAACTCTCCATTCCGTCTCAGAGATAAAGACACATTGTACCTAGATTTAACCATATACCGGTCCTGTTTATTCCAATGCTAAATCAACTGATTTGATCAACCTTAAGTTGAAGTGTGAACGGAAAGTATGGGGTGTTGGGTTTCATGGATCTTCCACCATATTGATACTTGCACCCGTGCATACCCTTTATCTCAGACCTGCCATCAAGACTTTTTTTTTCTTTTAATAAGCCCCTTCCATCACCAAGAAGAGCCTCTCGTATCGTTTGCATGGAGAAAATGGTTGTCAGCATATGGTATTTATCATGGAGAATACGAGCGAGTAATGAGCTAGGATTTTGAATGATACGCTAACAAAACCTTCGTAAACATTGCAAAATTGAAACATTTTAAATCTCGAAATCCCAATCCTCTATGAAAAGATGGAAGATATGTGGGGCACATGGAGGTGAGTAGTTTCATATTTGATTAGTATTCTTTTTTATCTTGATATTGGCTTTGATGCTTCGACTTTGCTAAATATATATTTTCACTGCCTTGTATGTGTTAATATAGCTATCAAGAATTGAAGCACTTGTTGGTGAAGACTAAGCTCGGCAATGGATTGTGTCATGTCGGGTATGTGTCGTGTCACGATTTTAAATAAGTTAAAAATGCACAACCCGAACACGACCAGTTTAAACATGTCGTGTTGGGTTCATGTCGTGTAAGATATCTGGATAAGAGAATATCTGCATATAACCTAACTAGCCTTAGACTAAAATCCCTTATTGGCTTACAACTGCCTTGGACACCAAGAATTTTAACAGAGCCACCCAAATATTTGTTGTATTGTTCCGAGCATACAATTATTTCTTGCTTTTCTAATATAATTATCAATAGTATTTAAATAAAGTAAAACAAACAGCTCATTTTGGTTACTTTTTTGCAAAAAAATAAATTAAAAATTTGTGTATAGAAAGTATTAGTTACAAAAGATTATTATTTTCCTTTCCCAACTTTAACTTCCAATAATCTATTCTTTTTCTTTCCCAACTTTAACTTTCAAATATTATATTGTGTTAGAAGCAGTATTTAAAGAAGACTACAACATTTTGGGATGAATGATAAATCAAAATCGGTTAGTACAACTCTTGCCTCTCATTTTGTCTCCAAACAATGATGAGGAGAGTCGTTACATGGCTCAATTTCCAAATGCAAGTGCTGTTTGTATTTTGATGTATGCCATGGTGTGTACTGGGCATGATATTTCATAAGTTGTTAGTATTGTTAGTAGGTGCATGGATAAACTTGAAAAAAGGACATTGGCAGGCTGTGAAATGGATTTTATCATATATTTTAGGTACTATAGATGTTGGCTTATTGGTTTAGCGGGATAATGATATTGGTCAATGTATTGTTGGATATGTGGACTCTGATTACGCGTGTGGTTTGGACAAGCGTAAGTCTACTACAAGTTTTGTATTCACTCTTGCTGTAGGACCAATGAGTTGGAGGTCAACTTGGCAATCTACGGTTGCTTTGTCTACTATTGAGGTGGAAGACATAGCGATAACATAGGCTATTAAGGAAGCTATTTAGCTTCAAGGTTTGCTTGATGACTTCGAGGTTCTACAGGACCATGCAGATGTTAATTGTGACAGTCAAAGTGCTACTCATTTAGCAAAAATAAAGTTCATCATGCATGAACAAAACACATTGACGTGAGGTCCCATTTTGTTCATGAAATTATGGATGAGGGAGATATTCTTCTTCAGAAGATTGGAACGGGTGATAATCTTGCAAATATATTGGCAAAACTAGTTGGTTTGCTCAAGTTTAAACATTGCTTAGACTTGATTGACATTTGTAAATTTTTTTGATTATCCCTTGGGAGATTGAGAGGCAACAATTAGGAGTTTTACTTTGGGAGCTCAATTAAATACTTGTGCCAAGATGGGATTCTTGACTTATTGGCTCAACATTACCCATCACCTTTTATATGTGTCACTTCACCTTCAGTTTGGATTGACTGCCAACTAATTGAAATGGCTTATTTATGAAGTCATTTAGGGTAGGTACAACTATTATTAGTGTAGATGTCATGTTGGACAAATCAAGGTGAGCAACCCAAGTTAAAGAATATTCTTTCTTGCCGTGAGCTATTCAATGAGAGTTTTTGAGTAGTGTTGGTTTATCTTCCTATTGTTTGAGTGTGTGAGCTTGCGTGTATTTGGGGTTTGGATTTTCTTGAGTGAAAACACTTTGTATTGCTCTCATTTGATTATAGGTAGATTGCTTTGTCACCTCTAAACTTGATGTAGGCCTATAAAGCCGAACCAGTATAAATCTTGATGTTCTTGTTGTTGTTTGGTTTTCTCTCTTTGTCTCTTGCCTATTGCTGTTTGTTTGCACTCACAGTTTTGTACGTATTGGTTGACGCTTTCGCTCGACAAATTGGTATCAGAGCATTTGGTTTTTAATTGGGTGTTGATTGTGAATGCATTTGATGGTTGGAGATAAAGAAGAATCGGTTAAAGTGAATTTGTGGCTTACGTTGTCATCTTCGTGGTCGTCTACATCATGTAGATATCTGATTGTTAATTCGAGGTTAGAGGTTGATAGATTCAATTACTCTAATAATTTTGGCATGTGACAATATGAAGTTATGGATGTGTTGTATTAACAAGACCTGGATATTGCGTTATAGGATAAACCCAAAGACATCGAAGATAAGCGGAGGAAAAAAATGAATCTTCATACTTGTGACTCCATTCGATCGTTCCTTGATAAAGAGTTGAAATACCCATATATGGAGGAAACTTTTGCTAAGGAGTTAGGGAAGAAATTGAAGGAGAAGTGTATGACTAAGAGGGCAGAGAATCGACTCTTCTTCAATAAGTGACTCTTCCCATTTCAATATCGGTCATATATTTCTATGAACGAACACCTCAATGATTATAATAAAATACTTGCTAATTTGGCAAACCTTGTTGGGCAAATTTCTAATGAAGATAAGGCACTATGTTTGTTAAATTCACTGCCTGATGATTATGATCATTTTTAAAACCACTCTGTTGTATGGGAAAACTAAGGTGAAATTTGATGATGTGTCCGCTGCCTTGGTGAATCATGAATATCGTAAGAAAGATCGAAACACTTATAATTATTCATCCGAGGCACTTGTAGTAAGAGGTCAATTTAATGATAGAAAGTCTAATAAAAGGGATAAGTTTCGTTCTAAGTTAATAGGAAAGATCTCTGCTAAAGATAAATGTGCCTTTTGTCACCAAAAAGGTTATTGGAAGAATGATTGCCTTAAGTTGAAGAACAAAGAGAGAGAAAGTAGGTTCTGAAGTAAATGTTGCAAAATCTGGAGATAATGATTTCGAGTTTGCTTTGGCTAATTCATCATCTGATGGTAACTTTAAGGATTGAATTTTGGATTCATGTTGCACCTATCATATGTGTCCTAATCGAGAGTGGTTTTCTAGCTTCAAAGAGTTAGATGATGGAGTTGTGTTGATGGGCAATGACAATGCCTGCAAAACAAAAGGGATAGGTAAAATTTGTTTGACGATGTATAATAGAACATTCAGAGAATTGAGTGATGCTCAGTATGTGCAAGATATTAAGAAGAATCTAATCTCATTAGGCGCTTTAGAATTGAAGGGTCTCAAGATCATCATGGAAGGTGAAGTTCTTAAAGTTGTGTATGAGGCACTTGTGGTGATGAAAGGTACATGACACAATAACTTTTTTTTTCTTGTATGGGAGTACATTTATTGGTGGAGCAGCTATGATTGAATTTGTTAACGCAATTGGTTATAACACTACGAGGTTATGACATATGCGTCTTGGGCATGCTGGTGAGAAGGCATTGCAAGGGTTATGAAGCAAGATTACTGAAAATTTCAAAGACTTGCAAATGGAATTTGTGAATATGTGTTATGGGTAAGAAAACAAGAGTGAAGTTTGGCACAACGATTCACCGTACTAAAGGCATTCTAGATTATGTTCACACTGATGTTTGGGGTTCTTCCAAGAATGCTTCTTGGGGAGATAGCCATTATTTTGTCATTTGTTAATGACTTCTCTAGAAGTGTATAGGTGTATACCATGAAGCATAATAATGAAGTTTTGAAGATATTTTTGAAGTGGAAGAAGATGATTGAAACTCATAGTGGTCAAAAGATCAAGATTCTCATATAAGACAATGGAGGTAAGTATAGGTTTAATCATTTTTTGAAAGTTTGTCAGGATGAGGGTATTGTGAGGCACTTTAAGGTTAGAGAGACACCACAACATAATGGGGTGGCAGAGCGCATGAATTGTACTTTGCTTGAGAATATGTAATGTATATTGTCTAATATTGATTTGGGGAAAGTGTTTTAGGTTGAGGCAGTCACTTATGTAAGCCATCTTATTAATTAGTTGTCTGCTGCTGCGAACAAGGGAAAAACGCCTATGAAAGTATGGTCTAGTAAACCTTGTTCTGATTATAAATATTTACATATATTTGGTTGTCCTGCTTACTTTCATGTCATGGAAAGTAAGTTAGATCCATAAGCAAAGAAAGCTCTATTTATGGGCTTTAGCATTGGCGTGAAGGGCTACAGACTTTGGTGTCCAGATAAAAAGAAATTTGTTGTAAGTAGAGATGTGAGTTTTATGAGATTATTATGGTTAATCAGAACAAGAATGAAAGTGATATTGATATGACTAAGACCATGAGTAGTTCAAAGCATGTGGAGTTACTGAAAACAACAGTTGTTCCAGTATGGTCTAATGATTCAGACACTAGTCTTATAGTTGAATTTTGATGATGAGGACGAGAGTAATGAAGGGGAGGCACCAAACCAAGAGCCTCCACAACAGCAAGGTATATTGATATTGTGGCATATGCATTTCCAGTTATTGAAGATGACATTCCTTCCACATATCAAGAAGCAACCAGAAGTTCAGAAAGTGTGGAGTGGAAGAAGTCTATGGATGAGGAGATGAAATCTCTTCATAAGAATGAAACTTGGGTGCAAATGAGTTTATGCCAAGAAGATGGAATCTTTGGGAAAAGGCAGTATAAGATTCAAAGCTAGATTGGTAGCTAAAGGTTATACTCAAAAGGAAGGCATTGACTACATTGAGGTATTCTCTCTTGTTGTAAGACATTCCTATATTCCTATATTCGTATTTTGTTGGCTTTGGTTATGCAATTTGACCTTGAGTTGGCTTAACTTGATTTCAAGACGACATTCTTACATGATGATTTAGAAGAAGAGATTTGTATATCTCAGCTAGAAGGTTTTCGTGTTGCTGAAAAAGAAAATTAGGTTTGCAAAAATTAAGAGTCATTGTATGATTTGAAGCAGTCTCCAAGACAATGGTATAAGCGATTTAATCTGTTCATGATTGGGCAAAGGTACACAGTGAGTCAATATGACCATTGTGTTTATTTTTGCAAGCTACAAGATGGAACCTTCATCTCATTATTTTTATATATTAATGATATGTTGATAGCATATATGAGCAAAGTGGAGATTAAAAAATTGAATATTGAGTTGAGTAATGAATTTGAGATCAAGGATTAGGGAGAAGTTCGGAAGATACTAGGTATGGAAATTGAAAGATATGGAGCAAATGGAAAGATTAGTCTGTGTCAGAAGCAGTATTTGAAGAAGATACTACAACATTTTGGGATGAATAATATATCAAAATCGGTTAGTACACCTCTTACCTCTCATTTCAAACTTAGTCCTTCTATGTCTCCAAGCACTGATGAGGAGAGTCGTTACATGGCTCAAATTCCATATGTGAGTGATGTTTGTAATTTGATGTATGCTATGATGTATACTAGGCTTGATATTTCACAAGTTGTTAAAATTGTTAGTAGGTACATGCATAATTGATGTAGGACGAAATATGAGTCAATTATGGTGTGAATAATAAATTAAAATAAAGTGGCTCAAAATTGTAAGGAAATCGTTCAAGATAGGAAAATTCGAATTAAATGTCAATTACAGCGCTAGGAAAAAAAGGAAGACGTATCATTGGGATTTTCAGATTGATTGAGGAAGTTTAAAGAAATTATGATTGTGTCAAGATTTGTATTTAATTTAATATTTAATTTAATATTTTTAAGAATAAGTTATCTATTAGGATATTATTTTCCTAATATGATTTTAGCTATGATTTTTATTATTTTCTTGTTAACTAAGTTTAAGAATGTTCTAGAACCTAAGGTTTCCTACGGCTTTAGGGTTTCTTTGTTTTTTTATTTAAACCAACTCATAACGTTGTATTTGTCAGTTTTATCATATTTTTAATCAAATTTAGAGATTTTCTCTATTTTATGGTGGATTCCAATCGCTGATGGATTACAGTCACTGATGGATTTCAGTTTATCTTTTTGAGTTTAGACGTTTGTCAATTCGTAAACCCGTGATTCTATGCTGTATCAATAATCTTGAAAAGGGACATTGGAAGACTGTGAAATGGATTCTACGGTATATTCTGGGTACTGTGGATGTTGACTTATTGTTTATTGGATATGTGGACTCTGATTACGTAGGTGATTTGGACAATCGTAGGTCCACTACAAGTTTTGTATTTACTCTTGCTTAGGGATGACAGAAATCCTCACAGGAGCGGTCCCCGACCCTAATTGAGGGAGATTTCAGGGCAAAACGGGTATCGGATACGAGGATCCTTGAACTTGAAAAATCCCCAACAGGTATGGGGCGATGATGGTATTGGTGTCCCCGTCCTCGAACTTGACTCGAAAATACATATGTTTATATTTAAATAAATAAATAAATAAGTATAATATTTTTGTTTAATCCTAAGTTAACCTCCCTCTCCTAATTCTTCCTAATCTTATCTAGTCTCCAGCTTCTTCCTAATCTTATCTAGTCTCCAACTACCCCTCTCTCTCTCTCTCTCTCTCTCTCTCTCTCTCTCTCTCTCTACTCCAACAACCATATCCCCCTCTCTGTATTTAAACTGTATCTCAAGTCTTGATTACAAGTCCACCGTAATATTTTTTTCTCTATATAATATATATGTGTTTGGCAAATGGCTTCTTTATGTCCAGAGAGAATATTGTTTAAGCTGAAAGTCTCAAATTCATAGAGAGGCCTTTAGTGGAGATTTATTCTCAGGAGAATCTTGTCCACTTGCTTTGTATTCATTTGACTTTATGCAAAAAAAAAGAAAAAGAAAAAAAAAAAGGGGATTCGGGGCGGGGACGGGGATTCCTTGAAATTTATTAAATAGGGATGGGTTCAGGGACGAGGACGGGGATGAAGAGCGAGGACGGGGATGGTATTGTCATACCTGACCCATTGCTATCCCTACTCTTGCTGGATGACCAGTGAGTTGGAGGTTGACTTTGCAATCTACGATTGTTTTGTCTACTATTGAGGCGGCATGCATGACGATAACATAGGCTATTAAGGAAGTTATTTGGCTTCAAAGGTTGCTTGATGACTTATGGGGTCCTATAGAACCATGTGGACGTTAATTGTGATCGTCAAAGTGTCATTCATTTAGCAAAGAATCAAATTCATCATGCAAGGAAGAAACACATTGACGTGAGGTTCCATTTTGTTAGTGAGATTGTGGATGAGGGAGATATTCTTCTTTAGAAGATTGGAACGGCTGATAATCCTGAGGATATGTTGACAAAGAAAGTTGGTTTGCCCAAGTTTAAGCATTGTTTGTACTTGATTGACATTCTTAAAATTTGTTGATTGTCCATTAAGGGATTGGGAGGCGATAGTTGGGTGTTCTACTTTGGGAGCTCGATTCAATGCTTGAGTCAAGGTGGAGATTATTGACTTAT
Organism: Prunus persica; assembly: GCF_000346465.2. Classification (NCBI taxonomy): domain Eukaryota; kingdom Viridiplantae; phylum Streptophyta; class Magnoliopsida; order Rosales; family Rosaceae; genus Prunus; species Prunus persica. Next base: position 5,418,459 of record NC_034011.1, read on the forward strand.
TAGCTCAACATTAAAACCCATCACCTTTTGTATTGTGTGGTTTTATATTTGCCATGTCACCTTTAATTTGGATTGGCTGTCAACTAATTGAAATTGCTTGTTTGAGAAGGCACTTGGGGTTGGTGCAACTATTATTAGTGCAGATGAGGTGTTGGACGGATCAAGGTGAGCAGCCTAAGTTGAAGAATAGCCTATCTTGTCGTGAGATATTTAGTGAGAGTCTTTGGATGGTTTGCAGCTGCTACACTTTTGTGTGAGGAAGAGAAAATTACAAGAAAGCCAATCGGCCAAGAGAGAAGAAATTAGTATCTCTAATTGTTCTTGCTACTAGATACATATTATATTAGTTTTGGTTTCTCTTCCAATTGTTTGAGTGTATGGACTTGGGTGTATTTGGGGTTTGGGTTTTCTTAAATGAAAACACTTTATATTGCTCTCATTTGATTACAGTGGATTACTCCGTCGCCTCCAAATTGGAGGTAGGCGTATAAAGCCAAATCAGTATAAATCTTGGTATTCTTATTGTTGTTTGGTTTGCTATCTTTGTCTCTTGCCTATTGTTATTTGTTTGCACTCACAGTTTTGCACATACTGGTTAACGCTTTTGCACAACAAAGGGGTTGGGGTTCGATCCTGCTTCCAACATGTTATGTTAGCAGTTTTATTTTTCTCTTTTTTTCCTTTATGTAGCAACAAAAAAAAAAGAAGAGTATAATGTTTAAATGTTCTAATTTATCTAAAAGTATATTTTTTCACATTGTTTTTTGTTTTCTCTTGTAACTTATGAAACAATACCATTTGGCTCTTTTTTGAATGCCATCTCCTTAATGGTTCTTAGGAAGTGGACAGAGAGTAGGGCTTAGTTTTAAGACATATTATTAAGCTCCTTAGGTTTAGTTATTATTTTGTAACCGCTTCTTCAAGTTTACAAAGTCAATTTCTATGTTTCTGATGAAGGGAAAAAAGAAGAAGAAACAATATTGTTGAAGACTTCACAATCAACCCTCCAAATCATAAACTAATGGATTAAATATTTATTGTCATCCACATTTGTATTAAAAAAAACTTATCATAATACACAATTTTTATTTAAAAACCATAAATGTAATGCTAAACATAATTTTTAACTCTATAAAAATAGACAAATAAAGTTAAATGTATTAAATGTCTCGGAGTGTAAACGGAATTGGGACTTGATGGATTTACTTGGAAGTTATTCGTTTATAAATTGGCTCTTGGCAGATTGATCCAAACTTTATCTCGACATTTTTCATCATGTGGGTTGACATGCATAACTTCGTGTCCCAAATTCACTCGTATAAAAATGGTATGAGATTTTAGTATTTTTAAAAAATTCAAAAGGAATACTTTGGGTACATTTTGGTCCCACCCCGTAACTCAACCCATACAAAGCAATTTATGATTTCTTGAGTTCAATACCTTCTCATAATTGGGCCAACCCAAATCACCTCGACATCTTTTGTAATTGGGTAAGGTCGATCGATTTCAACAATTTGGGATTCAAATTAAACTATTAAAGGTTTAGTTTTTTTCTTTTTAATTTTGTTTTAAATTTTATATATTCTAATTATCAAATTATATGTAACTATATTGGGATTCAAACACAAATATTAAATATGACGGTTCATTAAAAAAATAAAATAATAAAGGGTTAATGACCTAAATGGTCTCACAATTATTGCTCCATTATCATTTTGGTCCACCAACTAAAATTTTCAATTCAAACGTTCTTAAACTTTTTATTTTGTACCAAGATGGTCCATTCGTGACAGATTCCGTTACTTCTGATCACGCGATGGCCACGTGACTGAGTTTTGAAGGGTATATACGACTTTTTGAGAAGCTCTATTGAAGGGTATGACTAAAATGGACCCTCAACTATTGCTCTAGTATCATTTTGGTCCACAAACTAAAATTTTCATTTAAACCGTCCTTCCACTTTTTTTTTTGGTATCAAGATGGTCCTACTGTCAAAGTTCGTCAATTTTATTGTTATTTATTTTTGTATTTATCTGATTTTAAAATTTTTAATTAATTTAAACAATAGAGAAAAAAAATATTACTTTTTAAGTCCATGTCATAAAAAAAAAGCCATGTTGGTGGTGAGATTCAATTTTTTCAATTTTAAAATTAGGTATAAGTTCCTATAATAGTTTTCTTTAATTTTTAATTATTGTTTGCTCTTTTAAAAAATTTGTTATTTTATATATATATATATGTGATTTTAATTAATTTAAACAATAGAGAAATTTTTTATTATTAATTGTTAGGCCAATCTCACAAAAAAAGAAGCCATATGGCTAGTGAGATTCAATTTTTTAAAATTTTCTAAGTTTTATAATAGTTTCCTTGATACAAAAAATAAAAAATAAAAATTGAAGGATGGTTCAAATGAAACTTTTAGTTGGCGGACTAAAATGATACTAGAGCAATAGTTGGAGGACCATTGAGATCAATAACCCTTTGAAAGGAGGATACTCACCTAAAAATATGGTTTTGTCCCTCGATTTCATGGAATAATACACAAACTTTGACGGATAGACCATCTTGGTACAAAATAAAATGTTTAAGGACGTTTGAATTGAAAATTTTAGTTGGTGGACCAAAATGATAATAGAGCAATAGTTAGGAGACAATTTAGGTCATTAACCCAAAAATTAAACATGACAATTTCAAAACAATCTACCATATTGTATGAAAATGCATTGATAAACTTTAAATTATGAGCTATGTCAAATGTGACCATGTTTCAGTTCATTGTCTTTTGTGATTTTACAAGTTTTTTGTATTAATATCTTTTGTCATCCATTTATCAATCTTTTGATAGAAGATTTCATTGGTGTGCATAAGTTTGATAGTGTAGAGTAAGAATGGAACTTAACAAGTTCATTATTAAAACTCATATACATTTTACTAAGTAAGGGTGAGTAGGGTTAAAATAGGGTCGGGTGACCCAACATTGTGCTCCCCCCTAATTAGAAGAAAGAATGAAAAGGCAAAGTAAAAAAATACGAAAAGACAAAAAAGAAAAAAAGAGAAAAAACAAAGGCAAAATAATCCTCTCTAGCCCTCTACCAAAAAAAAAAATAATAATAACCTCTCCAGAGAAAAAAAAAAAAGTTACAAAACATAGTCTTCACTTCACACGCGGACATAGAAACTCCTAAACCTCTCTTACCCAAAAAAAAAAAAAAAAAAAAGGAAAAATCCCAAGAACTTCGAGGTCTTATTATATTCTCTCTCTTTGCTTTTCTCCTTCACAGTAGGGTTGCAGCAGATAAACGCCACCATTTTCTCCTCTCTCTCCGAACGCAGCTCTTCACCACAAAAACACACTCTCGGAGACCTCTTCAAGCGCTCTTGGACTTGAAACTCTCTCTCTTTCTCTTCAACAATGGGTGCCTCACTCCCCCCCAAAGAGGCCAACCTCTTCAAGCTCATCGTCGTAAGCTCCGATTCCTCTCTTTCTCTTACTGATAATCACTAGGATCCAAGTTAGATAACTTATTCTCACTAACACAATCACGGAAAAGTAAAAAGAAGCAAAACCCTAGATTTTGTGTCCGATTCTATGCTTTGATTGTATACTTCTTTCTCTTTTGCTCAGAAATTAGAGAACTTGAGTAAAGTGTAGTAATTGGGGCTCTTTGTGATTGATGTTGGGGATTTTAAACAAAATGAATGGTCAAGTCTACTGGGTATTCTGTTATTTCGTTACCTTAGTGAATTTTTTGGTTTTATCGATAAGGAAGCATAACAGTTTAAGTTGTGTTTGTTTTCTTTGGTTTTAGTGAGTGTAAAGGTTTAGACTTTGGTACTGCATCGGTTAAACTCTATAAAAGTCATTAAAAGTTTGAATTGGATACACCCCCCTTAGTGTTTGAGCAGAAGAAAGTGATTGAGAAGTGAAATTTTGAACTGGGTAGTGATTATTATGTGCACAAAAATTAGTAAGAGAAGCTAATTTGAACACAGTCCTTTTTCTGGTAATTTGTTGTGCTATGGTAGTGCATTCTTAAGCTTATTGAGAGTTGTACAGTGTACACTTCAAAGCTATGTGATGCCCTTGTTCGTTGAGTTGAAATTGGTTTAATAACAATATGTCTAATTTATATGGTGCTGATTCTGATGCCGGATTCATAATTTGGATTGCAAGCATTTTATTGTAACTTTAACTGAGGTTGACACTACCATGACTATTAACTTCTGAGATAGTATTGTTGACTGTATCAAACAATCCTCTTAAAGTTTTACCTTTTTTCTTTTCCATCAAATGAGCTGCCTTGGTAGAAGAAAGAAATACATCAAAAAAAATTCTAAGTAAATTTCTTTTGCTGGGTGCATTGATGAGATTTAGTATCCAAGTTATTACCAGAGATGATTTTTAATTGAGCTGTTTGACTTTTCTAGTTGAAATATGATTATGCTACCGTGTCTTGTTGGTTTACTCTATTATTATATTAATATGGTGATAGTAATTGGCAATATGATCTGTAGCTCTTCTAATGTACTTATCACAAATTATTAGTGTCAGAAATCTTTTTGCTACAACTAATTCAAACCTGTTTTTTCTTGTTTACATCATGGCAGAAATCATATGAAACTAAACAATATAAGAAGGGACTGAAGGCAGCAGATGCCATATTGAAAAAGTTTCCAGACCATGGAGGTATGCTTATAGCCTTTACTAAATGCAATGTTTAATTTAGAAGTGCTTAGCTTTTGGCCCAAGTAAATTTTGATGTTGACTTTGCTTTTCTGACCAGGCCAATTCCTTTGATTTAATGTTATAATTCAAATACACTCAATTTACATAAAATTTATATGAAACTCTGATTGTCTACTGAAAATGCTTTATGTACCCCACTGAATATTCTGGCTCAGTTTCATCTGTAGTAGATGCATGTCGTATTTGGACATTTTCGTTGACTTGTTTAATGTTTTCTTTGTTTAACTACACAATAAAAGATACAAAGCACGTGAGCATGCATAGAAGCTTAATACTATGATTGCTAGGTGGGATGGAACATGAGGGAGGGTGGAATTTTCATGCCTTGATTCGTTCGGTAGAGTGGAAGGATAAGATAAGAGGAGGGAGAGATATCCTAGAGGTTTCCGTTTTTCTATATATTTAAACCGTAAGGAGATTTTTTGTTTTGGTTTCGCCACTCTCTCACGAGCGCAGGCACCCACGCATATTCCCCCAATTCTTACAAAAGTGTGGGCCTGAAGGGGTTGTGTATCCCTCTTCCACTCATTTCCATGATTCCAACCTTCCATTTTTCCCTTCTAAAAAGCATATTTTAAAGGAAGAAGAGGGCATGAGATTCTTCATGGGAGTTTTTTTTAAAGTAAATTCTGAAAAAGGGGCAAATCTGGTAGAACAAGTGATATGACTGAGTACTGTTCTGGAAAGATAGGGAACCAGTACAACTTAAATGAAAGTGTGGGATGGTAGAAGTTCTTGAGCTCAAAATATGATTGCTTAACCACTCGAAATGCTCTATTTTCTATCTCATATGTACAAACACTTACATTTAGACGAAGATAATTAGCACTTCTCTGAAAATTAAGACTTTGATACTGAAACCATGATCCTGGTGATATAGTCGTTGTCACCATCATCTTGTGGGTATTGATGTCATTAGTTAGGTTATCCATTGTGTAGGATTCCTCTGACGTGAAATGTGTAATTTAAGTGATGATGCTGTTGTCTGCCTTGTCAAAAAATATTATTAGTTAGTAGTAATCTTTATGAATGTGTAGCACGGCCCATGAAGCTGAAGATATTGGAGATGGTGATGGGTTTAGGGTGCTTTTATTTGATATGTTTTGTTTTTATTGGGGCTATGATACTTTACTTGTCCACCCACAAGTTTCCTTGTTTCTTTTCCCCCAATTTGCTGTGGTTTCCTTGTGATATGCTACTTATGGTGTTTTTGGAGTTGGTAGTTGATTTTATTTGCTGTTTTTGTTTATGGTAGACTGCTTAGTCATCTTGAATGTAAATCTTGTGACCTTTGCAGAAACTTTGTCGATGAAGGGGTTGACATTAAATTGCATGGACCGCAAATCCGAAGCATATGAACTTGTCAGGATTGGATTAAAGGTCAGGATGTTGTTTTAACTCTTTTGATATTTTAGTTTTGTTTCCAAGATAATTGCTAAGGCTTTGTGATTTGTCTGGCTTACTTTTTTGTCTTTGTTTTCCCAGAATGACCTCAAAAGTCATGTTTGCTGGCATGTTTATGGTCTACTTTATCGGTCAGACAGAGAATACAGGGAGGCCATAAAATGCTACAGAAATGCGCTGAGGATAGATCCAGACAATATTGAAATATTACGTGACCTGTCACTCTTACAGGTATGCGTTAGATGCCACTTAAAGCTTGTAACCAAGTAAATGTCTGTTGAATAATTCTTATAAATTTGCGCACAAGAAGACAGTAGTCTTGCCTAAGAAAAAGGTAAACATGACATTTGTGATTTATCAGTGTCTGACATTGTCAAATGACTTCACATTTTGCAATCTATCAATTGCAACATGGCTTCTTGTATGGTTTGAAAATGAAATGTTATGTATTAAGAGTGTCTTGGTATGCTAATGCTAATATTTACTGTTAGCCCTTGTGGTAACCCGTATTGGATGTTTATGCTTGTCTGGAAAATTGACGGGGTTCAAGGGCTTTTTCTACCAGCATGTATACCATTTCATGTTTATTTAGAGTCATTGAGTTGTGATGTCATTTGTCACAGTACTTTTTGGAGGATATCATAAAGTCTGACTTATGAAGAATTAAAAGATTATATATAAAGAGTGACTTTATGTTTGAGATAGCTTATAAGAGAAAGTCTCCAAATCTTGTGACCTCATTGCTCTAACAGGCCTGTAACTAAAGTTGTGAATTAAACTTGGTATAACTTGGATGAGATTCGGACACATTGGCGTATGTGAGGAGAAAGGGAAATGCATAACTAGAGGTTATACATTTTTGACACCAATAATGGGTTGCAAATGGAAGTCAACATTGGAAATGGCTAAACAGCACACATCTGTTTGGCAACTATTGGAGAGATGGTTCGCAGTATGTTGAATTTGGCTATCTGCCATTGCCTATTCCTACCTTGCACTTAAAATCAGATCCATCTTTCTTATGGGTCTCTAGTCTCTACCACCAAAAAGATTTTGTGCTACATTTCATTAAGAACTAAGTTGAAGTGCTGGGGATTCACCTCTATGTTATATAGACTGCAGATCCTGGTCGTTTGAAATATGGCACACTTGTTTAGAAAGTGGGCGGTAATGATAGGCTCATTTGGACTTATGTAAATTGCATTTTTATTTTCTAGCTATTAGGAGTTTACGACACTGTAAGGTGGTCCATGGAACCACGTTATTCTATCTTCTGACTGCCCTACAACGTCATAATATGAAATGTTTTGTTAACTAGTTTCTAATTTATTTATTATAGGTACCGTTAATTATTTATGTAAAATATATAATATACATAGAAATGTAATAAAATATTTATGTATTTATTTTAATAGTAGATGATATTTTGCCTGGGGTCTATCAGACTTGCAGAAAAGGGAATTGATATAAGAAAATATTCTGATAGCTAACGTTAGTGTTCTGGTAGTGTATGAGGCATCTAGTCAACACTTCTGTATAATAATCTATTTGAAGTATGAAATTGCAGTAAATCTTTCCCACCTGTTTCACCTATATAGGATGAGTCCACCTTACAGGTTAACAACAGCTTCAAAAGTTTTTCAGGACCAGGGTGTTGAAGTTATGGATATTCCTTTGACTCTCAAGTCTTCCTGGGTTTTTTTTTTCCCTGTTCATGTACACTTTGCACTAGTTTCACTTGTTTTGTTGCTATGGTTATGATGCTTTTGTTACATTTCTTTCTTTTCTATTGTGATCTATACAAACTTCTATACTTGATTTATTTATAAACAAATTTCAATCAGCTACTGACGCATTTACCAATCATGTGTCAGGCTCAAATGCGGGATTTGACTGGTTTTGTTGAGACAAGACAACAACTTCTGACTTTAAAACCAAATCATCGCATGAATTGGATTGGCTTTGCTGTTGCCCAGCATTTAAATGCAAAGTACGATCTAACCTTTGATTTGTTAAATTCTGTAACGAGTACTACGCTAAATGAATGTTCTTGTCATCTATTAGTGCTTTAAAAGCTGTTGAAATTCTCGAAGCATATGAAGGGACATTAGAAGATGATTATCCTCCAGATAATGAACGCTGTGAGCATGGGGAGATGCTTTTATATAAGGTATTTTTCATTGATGTTTTTCATGTAAGCTCAACTCCTCTCCATTTGCAGTACAAAATGGAGAACGCCTGTATAATCTGGAACCATCTGGGACCCATTGGGGTTCTGCTTCCAGTACAGGGAAACAGTCTGGATCAAATACTTGTACTTCCCCATTTCTTATACAAATAGAGAGGAGCCTTGCCCTTTAATATAACGCTTTTGTTCAGATACCCCTTGCACTTATTGGACACTTTTGCCAAGTTCCTAATAGGTTACTGTTCTAGTCTAGAAAACATACACTTGCATGTATTCATTTATGACTTTTATTTAGGCTTCATACTGTCAAAGATGTTGGAACTAACGAGTTACTTTGGTTTGAAATAAATTGATTCTTCGGAGGTCTTTAAGTAATTCGCAAAAGTAGTTTTTTTTTTGTCTCAATTGTATAGTTTATGTTAGATATATGTGATGAATATAGGGTTAATCGTTTTATTGGTCCCTGAACCCGATTTGCATTTGAGTCCCTCAATTTCCAAAATTGTTCCCGTGGTCCTTTAACTTCACTTTTGTTAGGAAAAATGGTCCTGCCGTCAATTTTGTTAACTTTTTCTGTTAAATGCAGGGGCAAAATGGTATTTTTATATGAAAACAAAAGAATGAATAAAAAATCATATCTTTAAATAACAATAAAAGAAAATCAAATAAAAAACCAACAAAAAAAAGAAAAAGAAAAAAGAAAAATCAAGTTTTTGGGGAGAGAGTTTAATTTTAATTTTTTAGTTTTTAAATTTTTATTCATATTTTAATCAATTTAATACAAAAATACCATTTTGCCCCTGCATTTAACAGAAAATTTAACAAAATTAACGGCAGGACCATTTGTCCTAATGAAACTGAAGTTGAAGGACCACGGGAACGATTTTGGAAATTGAGGGACTCAAATGCAAATTAGGTCTAAGTTCAGGAATTAATAAAATGATTAACCCATGAATATATTTAGAAGTTTGGATATGCCATGGGAAGAATCAACAGAACTTAAAAGGCTGAAATTGGAAGATAAAGTTGGGGAAGGATTTGCTAGATCAAGTTTTCATCAGTACTGTGGTGGTATACCAAAAGTAAAAATACTTTTATCTGAAGTACTTTCTGTTCACCGGTGACAGTGCCATTAAAATGATTTGTTTAATAATAGCCACAACATTTTAATTATCATTTTTTAAAGTAAATCTTTATGATATGGCTTTGTACAGTGATTTACAAAACTTTTTGTTGTTGTGGGAAATGGTGCCATTGCTCAAGATAGGAATAACCGAAAATTTGGCTTATCTCCTTTTACATAATCATCCCTAGTTCTTTATAATTCTTTCAGTCATGACTCCATTAACTTGTTATGGTACAAGACCTTTCTAATTGTTAGTTGATGCAAATTAATGTTATTTTTTAGTAGCTACCTCATAAGTTTTTGATGGTCGTTGCATATTAATGTCTGTAGATTTCATTGTTAGAGGAATGTAACTTAATTGAGAGAGCTCTTGAGGAATTGCACAAGAAAGAGACAAAAATTGTAAGTGTGTATTTCAATTTTCTGGTCAATATGGGCTGTTGAACTTTATGCTTTGACTATTAGGATCCTATGGTACTTACCATTCTTTGTTGATGCTTTTTCTAGGTTGATAAGTTAGATTATAAAGAACAAGAAGTTTCTCTTTTGGTGAAGCTTGATCACCTGGAAGAAGGTGCTGAATTGTATAGGATATTGCTTTCCATGAATCCTGACAATTATAGGTAATTTTCTTTTTTCACTTTCCGTGTTTACAAAACGTTTACAGAGATGGTTTCTAAATTATTTTAAAAAAAATTGGAAGATCTGCAAGAATTTTTTTGAGGGAATGGAGATGTGCTTAATTTGAGTTGAGATTATAGAGAACGGTGGTTGGATTTTCTTCATTGTTTTTGGACAATAATATTGTTGATCATATGCTATCCTAGGACTAAAGCTTTATTGATTAAGAGAATCAATGGGTTGTGACCTTGGTCATCTCATGATTGTGTTCATCTTTTCTGCTTTTAACTTGTTTAATTTTGTATACTAAGTTTAGTATTACCATGTATTATGTAATCTCTCTCTCTCTCTGTGTCCCACATGCGTGCGCGTGCGCGCACACACGCACACACACACTCTTTCTCTCTCTCTCTCTCTCTCTCTCTCTCTCTCTCTCTCTCTCTCTCTTTCTCTCTCATTTGTGCGTGCATGCACGCATTCCCTTATTGTTTAAGGTGAGTTTATTGTAGTTGCCTTTTCAATGCTCAGATATTATCAAGGCCTGCAAAAATGTCTTGGGCTGTATGCCGAGAATGCCCAGTATTCACCTGATGAAGTTGAACGGTTAGATGCCTTATACAAATCACTTGGGCAGAAATACAGTTGGTCGTCTGCTGTTAAGGTAACATTTTCCATCTATTTTTGTTTATAGTTTTATTGAGGGTATCCCAGATTCATGTGGTATATAACTTATGTCCAGCATTTATCCTTTGCATATTATTCTTCATTCTCTCTGTCACCTCTAAAGTATGTTAGTGATTATCATTTATTAAAGTTGCTCATTCTTTTGGGCAATAATAGCACTCTAGATTATCAGGTGATTCTGAACTCTGACAGAAACCTTGTTCTGTGATGCTTTTTGCAATGTAGGAAGTAGTGTTTTTGCATCTTCATTTTGTTGTATTGCTGGAAATTGGGATATCTAGAAAAGAACCAAGGGAACTTTTTTGCTGTTGTTAAGAATTATTTTAGAGTTTCTTTTTGGTGATGCAATGGTATCATGTGTTCTAAGTACCTTTTTACGTTGGAAAATGTGGAAGGTCATAATAGCGTTTATTTATTGTTTTGTTCTCATGGCAAAGAGAGATGAACAATCAGTTTGATGTTTGATGCGACCTCCATTGGTACCTTCTTGGTTGGGAAGGATATTATAGTTTACTACATAAGAGGATAAGGGGACTTTATCATCTTTGCTGCTGCTGCTGTTTTTGTTGTTAGTCAAAGATGCATGCTGAAGATTTCATAGTATATTTTATAACTTTTCTTTGGTTTCCCTTCCCTTCCATCAGAGAATACCACTTGATTTTTTACAAGGTGACAAGTTTCGAGAAGCAGCAGATAATTATATCAGGCCCCTCCTTACCAAGGTATTTAGGGTCATTTGCATACAATTCTTATCAGTCTGCCTAATTTTTGGTGTTCAACTTAAATTGACTGATCTTGTCGATGCTTCTAGGGAGTTCCTTCATTATTCTCCGATCTTTCTCCTTTGTATGATCACCCTGGAAAGGTAATTCTTATCATCCTTATTAATCATTTGGTATTATTGTTTGGATTTGTTTGTGGAGGTTATGAAACTGAATGGTATTTTTTGTGGAATCATTAACTCATTGGGTTTTGAAAATTTTACTTTGGAAACTCTTGTCCAGGCAGACATTCTGGAACAGCTTATTCTTGAGTTGGAACATTCAATTAGGATGACTGGCCGATACCCTGGGAGGTAATACACGATTGTAAAAAATTATGTGTGATATAAAACCAGTACGTGTTGATGCTTCCCTATGTGCCAATGATGCCTTGTGCAGAATAAAGAATGAAAACCAGTCAAAAAATTCTCATGCAAGTTTAGCTAAATGGAATCACATATGTTTCTTTTCGGTGTTCTCTTTTTAATACTGGTCCCACATGAACTCCACCCATATTAGATGGCCACTTTTTTCTTTACTAGTTCCATTATGATTTGAGAAGAATAAGCTTGAAGAGTTATGCTTTGGTTAGATTGCATATCATATATTATATTTTGAAGGCCCGGGTAACAGCATACCAGTTCTAAAGAATGATAAATTTAGAGACCAAAGGGATGTTGGCTTTCTAAATGTATAGATTTGGAAGCTGATTTAGTTTTCGCTTCACTTGTTGGAAAGATAGGAGTTATGCAATGAACATTATGTAATTTTGGGCCATCCTTTCTTGAGGTGTTTTTCTGTCTCTACTGGCAAGGCTTTTACATGTGCTAAGAGGATACTATTTGAACTCTGTGCCTGACCAGTCAGTTGCGCTTATTACATGCGAAGTAGACCATAGTTATCACAATACAATGAATACCATATTACCCTAACAAACTGTGATACGGGATCACTCGATCATAAATGAGATACCTTTTTGTTCCAATTCTCTACTTTTAGTGATCCAGGGTTTTTTTTTTTAGTTTTCCCATCTCTTATTTATCCTTTCCTAAAAGAAAAATTATAACCAACACTATCTAAAATATTTCATGAATTTAGTTGTATTTGTGCCTTTGAATTCTTTTAGTATTTATTTATATTTATGTGCTGTTGTTTTTAATCTTGAATGCAGGGCTGAGAAGGAGCCCCCTTCAACACTTTTGTGGGCCTTGTTTTTGTTGGCTCAGGTTGACTGTCATTCTTGGTTTTTATTTTTATTTTTCTTTGGTGCTTGTACGCCTTCCATCCTTATTTATTTGAATTCACATGTACTAATGGATTCTGTGCTGATGCAGCATTATGATAGACGAGGCCAATATGACATTGCTTTATCTAAAATTGACGAGGCCATGGAGCACACTCCAACTGTGATTGATTTATACTCGGCCAAGGTTGGTTTGATACATATTACTAAGTTTATCAGCTTGTGCTGTTTATGCACTCTTCTGATTTCACTTTCAATGGCTTTAAATAATTAGTTTCCTGAAGTGTTGCTATTCTATATTTTCTCTTGAGAAATATAACAATGTGTTCAAACCATAGAGATGTCTAGATTGATATTGTTTATTGAAGTAATGCATATAAGCAATGGGAATTAGTACATAAGCGTATATATATTTTTCTTTTTGAATTTTCAATTAAATTATTAAAGTTGTGCGCAAATGAGATTCAGTGTAACATGTAAGAACCTGGTACTGAGATAATGGAAGCCTTGATAACTTCTGACAGCGTCATTATCGAAAGGTCAAACAATAAGTGCTGTATTCTGGTATTTTCCTATATGGTTTGTTGGAATGCATTAAATAAAAATCTTTCCCCCGCCATATTGGAAGTCCACAAGCAAGGCCTTATGCAGACTCTAAATTTTCTTCCTTAGGTTGTAATTTTTTAATTTATATTTTGCATTAATGTCAGTTTTAATTATCCAAATTAGCATCCTTGGGTAATTATGTTTTTCTCTCTATGTTAATTATACAAAAAAAAAACAGTGGATTATTTAAACTGAATGATGTTATACATGGATTGTTGGAAAGCTTTCATTTTGTACCAAAAAAATAGTTCTCACATGTGTTATGTTCGCAGAGCCGGGTTTTGAAGCATGCTGGTGATTTGCCTGCTGCTGCTGCATTGGCAGATGAAGCTAGATGTATGGATCTTGCAGATCGCTATATAAACAGTGACTGTGTTAAGCGTATGTTGCAGGCTGATCAGGTTTTAATCTCCTTTTCTTACTTTGTTATTTTTTAATAGAAAAAAAACTTCATAGAAAGAGGGAACACATTGCAAAAGGAGGTGGACAAGGGGTCCATCCGAACCAAACCACCTAAAACAAAACAAGTAATGCCATACTTAGACCAAAACAAAGAAAACTATATAGGCGGGCACACTTTCTATGCATTTTTAATGTGAAATTAGTTTTTGATTTGTGTTGCTTTCTTCTCTATTTCTTCCCTGTACTGATTGTGTTTCTACATGCTTTTTTCCTCCTTTGTTAGGTTCCTCTGGCAGAAAAAACTGCTGTATTGTTCACAAAAGATGGTGATCAGCACAACAACCTTCATGATATGCAGTGCATGTGGTGTGCATCGATTTTGTATACTGCTTTCATGAAATATCACTTTTGGTGAGGAATGCTTAATGTTTTATATTGTCCTTTTGAAGGTATGAACTTGCTTCTGGTGAGAGTTATTATCGCCAAGGTGATCTTGGACGAGCTCTGAAAAAATTTTTAGCCGTGGAGAAGCACTATGCTGATATTACAGAAGATCAGTTTGACTTCCATTCTTATTGCTTAAGGAAAATGACTCTACGTGCCTATGTAGAAATGCTTAGATTTCAAGATCGGTTGCATTCACATGCATATTTTCACAAAGCAGCAGTTGGTGCAATCAGGTGAAGTATTTTCATTAGAACTGTGAAGTAAGTTGTAATGAGTATAGATACTTTTGGAGTTTGTTAGTTTATTATTATTGTTGTTATACTTTTTAACATTAGTTTGTGACTTGTATTCCTTGATTTCTTGTTTCATTGAACGCATTCTCAAATTAGGTAAACTCTTGAGGATTTTGTATATATATTGTTGGCTGTAAAAGTGGTTGTGTTGTTGCATTACTGATTATCGCATAAGTTGCTTCAAAAGTGGAAAGAAGGCCTGACTGAACATTGTTCTTTTGATTCCGTTATCACAAATAAAGTCTTATTATCTTTTATTTTTAATGACATCAGAGGGGGCTTCTATTCCATCAAGGGGCCCCTAGAAAAATTTTAGGTGAAAGAGGATAATTAATCTGTCCAGTTTTCACAACTGCATCCAAATAATATTGTGTTATGTTTGTCACTTTGCAATAAAGCTATATGCGGTTCTTTAAATATTGACCCACACTCATACTTATGGTTGTATTTGACTTGCAGATGCTATTTGAAGCTGTATGATTCTCCTTTGAAATCTACCTCTGAAGAAGATGATGAGATGTCTAAGTTGCTCCCTTCTCAAAAAAAGAAAATGAGGCAAAAGCAGAGAAAGGCAGAAGCACGAGCTAAGAAAGTATTGTATTTTGTTTGTGTTCCTTGGGGTTGTTAGCATTTTTCCCCCATTCTAATGTTTAGCTTTCTTTTAGGAGGCAGAGGGAAAAAATGAAGAATCTAGTGTGAGTGGTGTATCTAAGTCTGGGAAACGACATGTAAAGCCTGTTGATCCAGATCCACATGGGGAGAAGTTGTTGCAGGTTATTTTTTCTATTCCCGATTGCTTCTTACCCCTTTGCTTCACGTTTCTAACTGCTGTACGGGCAGAGAGTAAATGGCATTATCCTGTCTCTCTTACGCTGTTACATATTTACTCAGGTTGAGGATCCGATGTTAGAAGCTACAAAGTACTTGAAGCTGCTTCAGAAGAACTCGCCCCAGTCCTTGCTGACACACTTGCTTTCTTTTGAAGTAAATATGAGAAAGCAGAAGATTTTGCTTGCCTTTCAGGTAAAAATTTGTTCAAATGTTGAGTGAGATGTTTCGCATTTAGTTTGATTTCCTTGAAGCACTCCCATTTTGTTTTATTGGTTCAAAGAGTTGAAGCAAAGATTTGTCACAAATATTGATACCGAAGACATCTGTCAGAAACAACAACAAAAGGAATGCTTAGAATTTGTACATGTTACTTTTTCGTCTCTAACAAAGAGCAGTCTGTCAGAAATGGAATTTCATGTTTGTTAGTTAAATCACTTCGCAAGATTTTACGGACGTTTGTTATAGTTAAACTTTCTTTTGATTTATCACGGCTTTTTTTTTTAATTAAATTTTTTTCTCAACTATAGGCTTTGAAGCAGCTTCTGAGGTTGAATGCTGAACACCCAGATTCGCATCGCTCCTTGGTATTTTTATTTGTTTAGTGTCTGCTTGCTTGTTTGTGTGTGGGTGTGTATGTTGTGATCTTTCTGTTGGCCCTATTGTAAGATTTCATGTATTGCAGATTAAATTCTTCCATAAAGTTGGCTCCATGCCTGCTCCTGTGACTGATAATGAGAAACTCATTTGGAGTGTGTTGGAAGCAGAGCGCCCATTGATCAGGTTCTCTTTTAATGTGCACTTTGCGCTCTCTCTCTCTCATGCTCCTGTATGTGTTTGACAATTTTAATTTCACTTACCAAACATCTTTTTTTTTAATCTAGTCAACTACAAGGGAAGTCTTTAATTGAGGCAAACAAGAATTTCTTGGAGAAACATCAAGGTGACTTTTAGGATTATCACTGTAAAAGAAAAATGCATAAGCATTCATTTTCCTTATGTCTTCCGTTGTTTTTGTGTTTGTTTTTTCTGCAGATTCCTTGATGCATAGAGCTGCAGTTGCAGAAATGCTATATACTATGGAACCAGAAAAGAAATCTGAGGCTATTAAATTAATTGAAGAGTCAACCAACAATATGGTGCCCAAGTAATGCCCTGTTCCATTTCCTACTTCTAATTTGCCTTCGAAAATTGTAAATTGGTTTACATGTCTGTAAGAGTGATTGTTCTTAAATGGCTGCATGCATCAAATCAGAAGTGGAGCACTTGGACCTGTCAAAGAGTGGAAACTCAAAGATTGCATTACTGTCAACAAACTCCTTGAAACAATAATTGTTGACCCTGAGGCTGCTCTGAGTAAGTAAAATAGCTAGAGTCTATTTCTGTTCTTTTTATATTCAACAGAATGTTAAAAGCAGTTGTACATTGGTGTTTGTTGGCATATTTTAGCCTATTTATGTTTGTATATTAAAAGCTGGGTTACTTCTCACAAAATTGGAGATAACAGTATAGATGGTGTCTTGGATTGCTCCAGTTCATGTCGCTCTAGTTTCCATTTGCTGTTGGCAAAATATGCTACCTGTGCTTGTTTTCTTAGTGATTTTCTTCCTTCTGGGTAGTAATCCATGTTGCAAAGATGACACATTTTTTGTTTGGGGAAAAAAGGCCCTTAGGGAACTGTGAAGACTGCTGGGATTTTGTATAGCTTTTTACATGTCTTCATCCAATTTAAGAATGTGCAAATCAGTAATATGTTCATCTGGTTCAAGATATGGGCTCCTATAATTCTTTAATTCTTTTGTAGGATGGAAAGAGCGATGTGCTGAGTACTTCCCTTACTCTACGTATTTTGAAGGGAATCGTAGCTCTGCAGTACCCAACTCAGCATACAACCAAAATGGAAGTGCGAACCACTCAGAAGGTGGGCAAAGTGCAGATTCAATCGCAGTAAATGGGAAATTAGAGGCATTTAAAGACCTCACCGTGCAACCATAAAGTTGAAGAGAAACATTAGCCAAGGAAACTTGCAAGTTCACCATGTTTGATTGGTGAATCCCAAAACCAAGCTGCAGGTCAGAAACATATGCCCAGACAATAGGTTGCAGCTCGCTGAAGAGAAATATGCTGGGGTTTTGTGCACAAAGTTATGGTTTCCTTTTGAGATCAGGTTTAATTTTCCCACCAGTTCTGCCTTTCCCAATTGTGAATCTGAAAAATGTGTATAATCTACTTTTCCATTGTGACTCTAGGGTTTATTTTCGTTCTTTTTGAATTTTCTCACATTTTTTGTGAGGATCTTAGATGAGGTTACTTATTGGGGATGTGCGCCTAAATTTGATCTTTACTAATAGGTTGAGGGAGGAGCTACAGAATATCATTTTTTTTGGCACTGGTTTTAGATCCGGTCAGAATAGATACCGGAGCATGTTGTACTTTCCCATTTCATTGACTTCATTATTATGTATAAACCCTAAATTATTTGAAATTTTTTGCCATGGATTCCATACAATTTGCAATTGATAATTTGATATTGCTTCTGGATCAGCGTTGGTGGTTTGTGACATACAGACCATGAGACTGAACAAATTTTATTTTCATTTTTCAATTAAGCTCCTTGGGATCATTGCCTTCTGAATTTCTTTACGTTTTTTGAGCTCTTGTTTTCATTTCAAATTTGCATGAGTAAATTTTCTTAACCACTTGAGTTACAAGCCTATTGTTTATGCATTGATTTTTAACAATTTGTCAACGCACACAACATGAAAGCGTGTAAATATGGTAGCTCTCTTAGCTCAACCTCATCTGCATACTTGGTCAATCAAATGCAAGAAGTCTGCACCGTATTGAAGGAGAAAAGCACATCAAATATTGAATGACGACAATTGTGGATGCTTAAATTATTGTAATTCTTCTGACCGAAAAATTTACTCGACTCTTGATTTCCTCTTTGTTTCTCCTAGTTTACGCATATAGAAAATCTTTCAAGTCGCATGTTTAAACATCGACCTTACCATGTTTGCAAGCATGTCTCAGGAAATGCTATTTGTTTGGTGTCTTTAGGTTAGCAGTTCTGGTTACAAAAAAATAAATAAATAAATAAATAAACCCAAAAACCAAAAAACTCACTCTTAGGACGTAAAAACCTAAATTGTTCCATATTTTGAAGTCTGGGAACTGGTCTACATATGATTCCTTCAAGAATCAATTGACCATCATTCTATATCTTGTGGTCACAAAAGTGGAGGATATTCCAGATTTCTGAACCTCAGTATACATCAGTTTTAACTTTTAAATAAAAAGGCCAAAAACTAATGTATCAGGCATTTGAACATCCTGGCATGTTCAAATGTTGGCAGCTCAATATCAGAACCTCAACGGAATGGAATTTCGATAAAATTGCGTCTTAGGTGACAAGGTTTACTTGCAGGGAGTGTAGTTTGGACATGAGACATGTTTATCAATTTTTCCTTCCATTGCAAGGGTTCCATGAATGTGCCCACCAAACAAAAAGAGTACAGGACAAGGTACAAAACTCACCTGCATATTTGAGTAGTATATATGAAATTTACAGATATACTGAACCGCGTGTCCCCATGACAGAACCTGACACAACAGTTGTCAAAGGCTCTTCTGTGAAACAATATGGAATTTTTTGCACTTCGATGAACCACCCCAATTGGGGTTTGACCATTTGAGAATTCAGAATAAAGCCTGTGCTTTCATATACAATGTCATCAGCTGAGCCCATCGCCCTCACTCTACTGCTGGTCCGAGTCTCTGGCCAATGGCGAGGCACTGCTGCTCTCTCCAACCTCACTTTTACAGAGGGGACATGAGGCATTGATTTTCAACCATTTGTCAACGCACTCCACATGAAAGACATGTAAACATGGTAGCTCTCTTAGCTCATCCTCATCTGCATACTTTGCCAAGCAAATACAACAAACCTGCACCATATTGAAGGAGAAAAGCACATCAATCAAATGAAAATTTTGGAAATGGTCTCATTGTTACTTCTACTTTGCAACAATTTAGTAATATATGAAAAGGCACCAGGTAGTTGATTCAGAAAGGAAAGTTACAGATAACCAATATTTTAATAATGAGGAAGGAAAGTTATATAAACAGGCACCAGGTAGTTTAGATAATTTATTACTCTACATAAACCCTTGTTTCCCATAATAAACGTACTGTTATAGATAACCAATTAATCCACAATATAACTTATAGTTTTAGCTAAACCAAAAAATTGTCACAGCCAATTAACCAGTATCAACATCGATTGTGTTTTATATTTTCATTAATACTATATTCAGATTATAGCAATTCAAATTCTATTTGTTCCAATACTAGATGCATCCAGCTAGCCTAATAAGTAATGAGGCAAGTTAATCACATATTGGGGGATGTCATGGCAGCGTCTTCCTTAAAGCACTGGAAAAATGAAGTGATATCTGGATACAGATACAGAAACTGTTATGAGAAAGGATGTTCTCAACATGAGTACTTCATATTCAACATAAAAGCAACTTCTACCAGCAAGCTATGCAGAAGGAGCATGAATTTTAATTTTCTGTTAGGAAGAGTTTCCTGAACTTGATGGTGAAAGTTGGTGTGAGAATCCAAATTTGGTTAAGTGTTGCTTAATTTGAAGAGCATGAACTCAGCAGGCACAGAACCTACTCACCGCATCTTCTCCTGATATTGCGCGCTCCTTTTCTGTCCCTGCAGCCAAGAGCCCACCTTCACTATCCAGGTTGCACTCGTGATCATTATTGGTCTCATTTTCCTTTAACTTGAATTTGTAGGTTGGGAGAGCATTAATTGATTCCACAGTGGCTCCTCTAGTCTGAGAAAAATCCCCTCGAAATCCCAGGACAGAGATGATGCAGGGCAGGCAGCAACAAATTGTTGCACATAGTATGAATGGCATGGCATATCCAATACAACTAAAGGTTAGGAACACAATGCATAACCTATGAGAAACCCAGAAAACGTTAGATGACTCAATAACCAGTATATATTAAACATTATGTCATTAAGAGGTACCTGTACAATTTAGGAGCATCAGAGGGAGAAGAGTGGCCTCCAAAAATCCACACATTGCCTACCACAAACCAGACTGCAAAAAAGCAATCTAAGGCCATCTTGAAATGATCCACTAACCCATTAAGTCTGCAAAATAGAACCAGCTTCTTCACTTCACTACATCATCTATAAATCATGTGTAAAATGTAGGGAAACACAAAAAGAAAAGAAAAGATGCTTAAAACTTGAAGATAGCATTTAAATTGTTTGTTGTAGCAAATAGGGCTACAAATCTTAGTGTAGTTATGAAAGGGTGTATGTGACACAAATTAATGAATTAAACCAAATCCATTCCCCTAAATGCAACCACACCAGGAAACTTTACAGCTGATGATATCAAGTAAAATGCAATACATCACCCATCAATTAAAATATAAAATGGAAAAATGAGGGAAAAATTGAAAAACCTTGCACTTAAGGGTCCTGCAATATGAGGGTTATTTGTGACTGTGTCTGAGGTGCGATTGTTTTCTTCATCAGATGCTTGAGAAATTGAAATAGCTGTATAAGACATTGGTTCAGGAGGATTGCTTTCAGAAGACCCTTGATGCGATTGAATGGATTCTTGCTCAGCACCTCTGTTGCGGTTACGGAACCTCCAGTAAAGAATAGGAAGTGTTGCAACACAACCTGATGCATAACCCACAACCCATGCAAACAAAGGGGCTTGTGGATTTTCATTTGTTGACAATGACAAAACAACAATAGATGCTATAATCTGACTCACAGTGACAACAAGCTCAACAGAAATCCATAACCCTGAATTCAAAGGGCTTCTTCGGCGACGACTGTACCCATCACCTCTCCTCATAAATGACGAATTCCTAGAATTTAATCTGTTTGAGGAGGATGAAGCAGCTTGATAAGTGGGGGCATGTGTACTAGCTGATGGTCTGTCTTCATGCTGAGGCAAGTCCACTCTAGGAGGTCGGTCATCACTAGATGAACTTGCTGAAGTATCACGATTCCTTGTTACATCAATTATGTGCACATGATCGTTAGGGCTTTCCATCTGCTCTAGTAGCAAAGGAAATTGGTCACTTTGAGCGTCACTATTTGGTTCTGGACAGGGAACATCCATCTAAATCCGCCAACCAAATTGGAAGGTGAGGATGCATAGATTATACTTAACTTGCACTTTATCTACAAATCCTCCTCCTTCTTTACTTTCAACACTATCTGAAGCTAAAAGATTCAAATAATTTATTTCTATTCATATGTAAGCTGCAACAGAATCAGAACTATAATCAGGTGTTTTTAATCATTTCTATAAAACACAAATTGAACAATGCTACATTTAAAGAATTTTTAAAAGAGTAAAAAGTAAAATGCAGGAGAGCAGGATTGCAATATCACATAATTGGTAAATGAGCAATGCCAGTCCACCAAAAAGATGATCAGGATCACATAACCAAACAGATTAGTTGTTGTTCATACATTACTAATTTACTCCTCAATTTTTTGGGGAGATCACCACTATACAGAAACAAGAATGGGAGAGTGATACATAACAAACAAAACCATGTTTCAACAAAAAGATAAAACCAGACAAGTGGAAGGTGAATAAATCTATCCAACTGATATCATGAAAAACTAAAGACTTGCTATCAAACATTCCTATGTGGGTGATTATAGGCAAGTATAAGTTTATCGGATATGCATTACATTTTCAACTAATTCTTAGTTCTCAAACCAGTACTACAACACAAGTCAATACACAACAGGCTCAAAACTCAGAGACCCGCATAGTGGAAAAGCAAAATAAATCCAATTTCAGAAAATCAAAGACATATGTCAAGCATAGAAGCAAAACCCATGTCTCAAAAACTTCATATACACTCAATTCACACACTAAATTACACTAAAGATAAGAAATTTCCCAAGTTGACCATCCCAAAACGATCAAATCAAGCAATGATATCGACTCCACGAAAAGCTTAAAACCCACTAATAATCCTTCAAATTAAGCAAGATATAACAATATTTCACAGAAAACAAAACCCACAACCCAAAAACGATGATGCAAAAGAAATGAAAGAAGAAGAAAATCGTAGCAGATTCAACTAGATTATACCTGATAATATAAGATGCAATGAGTATCACAGTCAGACGACCAGCTTTAGAGCTTACTTTCTTCCCATGTCTTCTACTTTCCTCTCAGATTTTCAGTTTTCTCGAGATAAAAAAAAAATATACGTCAGCTTTTTTGCTCCATAGCTCACGCAAACTCATCATAGAGAGAGAGAGAGAGAGAGAGAGTAAACGTTGAGATCAAAGCTGAGCTGTGGGCAGTGAGCGATATGAACTTTTGCACCGTTGGATTGTGGACAGTGATATCATCATGTTGTTGTCTTTGATGGACGGTTGAAATTCACTTGGTTTGGTTGGACACGCCGTACCAAATCCCACTAAAATCGACTGCAACTCGGGCTTGTCACGACTCACGAGTCAAAAATCGAAGCTCCAGTCTGCTACCAAACTCAAGTCAACTCGCTTACACAACAATCCAATTTATTATAATATTTAGATGCAAAAAATATAATTGGCTTTTTTTGGTCGCGCAAAAAAATTATAATTAATTATAATTAAAATCGGTACTCATATTTTACTCACAAAATCTGTAGGAGAATTTCAATGTCTTTTCTTTATATTATTTTTTATATAATTACTCTTATTTATTAAAGTTGTTTTAATATTTGAACAAGTTGTTAATATATATTTGTTTTTACCATTTATGTTATGAGTTGACAAAAAAGATTTTTTTAAATATAAATGATGTAGACCATTTTTTTAAGAGATATTTAGTGATATACCAATTTCACTATTATACCCAATATGGGGGCCCAAATTATAAAAATACCCTACATAAAATGGACTTTAGAAACACACCCAAAGCCCATTTACAACATAACAAAAAAGCTTTTAACTTCTTATAAATTACAAAACTGCCATCAATTTCTTAAAACAAGCACAACCCCAAAATCTCATAAAAATACCCAAAACACTCAATAGGGCATCAAAGTAATTTAATAATCAATATTGAATTCAATAAGGCCAGCTGTCATTTTTTGAGTTTTTTTTGGGTTCGTTTATAGAAATTCAATGGTGTAAGGTTTATTTATAATATTAGTGCTAAGAATTGGTATATCACTAAATATCTTCTTTTTTTTTAAATATATGAAGCAGAACACGCTCTCGGTAAAAGAAGAAGTTTAAAAATTAAACAACAACAAAAATAATTAAATATTTGACTAACTAATAATTTTGGTTTAATAATACTTCTTTTTTCTTTCTATTGTTGAAAGATGTCTTAAGTTTGAATCTCTAATTCTTTAATGATTAAAAAAAAGAAAAAGTAATGTGTTTATTTTTATAAAAGTAATCTTGTATATATTCCTTCAAGATGAAGAAGAGAAAATTGTATATAGGGTTGGGTCACCAACATGAATAAGAAGGTATATAGGGTTGAGTCACCAACATGAAGATCACTTTGGCTCAACCTTGAAGAAAGATTTGCTGCTATGAGCTATATAGCTCTCTATTGTTCTCATGTTTGATAAAAATATGTTTAGGTGTGGTCTAAAATTCAACCCGAGGTCGGGGTCGAGCAACTCCACTCCAAGGTCAAGGTGGAACCCAACTCTAATCTAAGGTCAAGGTGGAAGACCCAACCCCAAAAGGCTTAGATGGACAAGGAGGTTGTTATTTATAACGTCAATAAATAAATGAATAAAACAAAAAGACCCACAAGTCTTGTGGTATTAAGTTATGGGACAAAAAGAAGTTATCTAGTGAGGTGACCTCTAGGGCTACGTAGCATGACAAAGGAGACTCCCTTGGCTTGATAGGCATCAAACGAGTCAAGGTCTTCCATCAGCTGAGTCAAGGTACCCCTGACATCAGACACAAGAACTTACTTTTTGTCTTTCACGTTTCTATCCTTAGACTAGGTTTTTATCTTTCAAGCAAGTAGACTATGTCAGTTCTTTGCTTTCGTTAGTGTAAGTTTAATTTCTTCCATTTTTCATTACGATGTTTTAAGATTCAAGTTTGTTGATTTACTTTTAATTGTTTTTGACTTTACTTTAAGTTTAATTTAATTTCAGATTGCTTTATTTTATTGCCTTTATCGTTCATATCATTCTTGTTTCATTCTTACTTAAATTTATGTTTATTGTTGCTTCGATCTTATTTTTACATTCATTTTCTTGTTATTTAGTTTAATTGTCTTTTAATTTAATTTGCATCATTATCATTAAATCCCAAAAAAAATACTAAAATACCCATACGAAACCTAACCATCCTTGACCCTAAGAAAGTGAAAGAACCTAGGCCAAGAGTAGCTTCCTTGCTTGGGCGATCAATTAGCTGGTTAGAAGTCAGAAGGGAGAACACAACAATCCAACTTTTTCCATTCAAGCCAATCAGTGGCTTAGTGATGGCACACTTACGCAATCCAAGAGAAGAATGACTACAAGTTCCTTCCGTTGGCCACATTGACCAAAAAGAGGGAAATATAATTTGGCACGCTCGTTGGGACTACTAGGTTCTATATGGTGGTAAACACTAAGAGGAATCCCAGAAAAGATCAAGAGTTTGAAGAGTTTAGACGTCATTTGGAATCAGAGATAAGCATGGCTGGTTCGCTTCCCATGAACAATCAGCCACAAATTGTTCTGAATGGTCAACAAGGCCAAAATGGCCTTGGCCGAGCCATGGCCATCGACCCCAACCACGTGGTGGTCAAAGATGTTACGAAAGTCATTGGAGGACCAATCTTAAGGTCGAACTTGGCCACTTTATTGGAGATCCAACAACTCATCCGAGCAATGAAGACATCAAACCAACTCAACCATCAACGGATGCAAGACAAGGCTCAAACCATAGCTACCCAAACTTCTCAGATAAATGAGAGGTTTGATCGATTGCTAAGCTAACAAAATGACCAAAATGGGAATCAAATGGTTCCGAATAAAGTGCTAGTGGCGGGGCCTCAGGTAGAGATCCAACCAAACATCTTTGGTGCAAATCCGCCTAAACCGAATCCACCAGCTTGGGGAAACCCAGCCTCAGTGGTCAATTCTGCCAATGGGTAATAACCCATATGTGGCGGCCAACCAATTCCAAGGATTCTCGCCATATAACCAATTCCGCCTACAAGCCCACCAGGAGGCAGGAGTTAACTTCGTTGGACCTCATATCAACCAATTCGTTGGAATCGATGGATGGAATAAACTTGGTGGGAATGCACACTTGAATAATCAACTACTAGGAAACCAAGCGATCGACCGAGGGGCGATTGAACAGATGATCCCAGATATGGTGCCTCATGCTAGGAGGATTGGTAGACCAATTTACTGAAGGCCATATCCAAAGCATTTTGATCAAGATGAGTTTCCACGAGGATTCAAAGTTTTGAATTTTGCATTGTTTTCAAGAGACAGACTTCACTTAACCATGGAGCATATTGGCTATTCGCGGCTCAATGTGCCGAAATCGAACATCATGAGGCTTTTAAATTCAGGCTATTCCTGAGTACCCTCAAGGAAATTTCTTTTTCATGGTATGTCAAATGTCTTCAGAACTCCATTCCAAATTGGCAGACCATGGAGCAAATCTTCTATGGACAATTTATCGGCCGGATTCAGAGGTTTCGATGGTCGACTTGGCTAAGATACGCTAATGACCAAATGAGTCAGTCCAAGAATACTTGAAGAACTTTAGAGAAGCAAGGGCCAGATATACAGTCAACACGCCTGAACATGAGTTCACAAAGTTGGCCCAAGGTGGGTTGTTGCTAGACCTTCGGAAGAAGTTCGAAGGTATTGAGTTTCACGACATTTACGACCTCCTACTTCAGGTGGATCGATATGAAGCTTTTCTGAATGAGGAACTACAAAAGAATGGGTCGACATCTCGGCTGGCCTTTTATAGAGATCTGCCAAAGCCTTCCATATCTAGAACCACCGCTATCCATGCAGTGAACGAGATATGGACTCGAAGGAAAGAGACGAGGAAGTCTTCCTAGGGGAAGAAGAAGAATCGGTTGGGGAAACTTGGCTGAAATCGTGGTCAGCAAACCACATGTAAGTAAGGCTTTGTCCAAAGCCTCCAAGGATCAGAGGCCGATGACTATCCACATTGTTAAGTTTAGCGGAACCTCACAAAAGGGAGTCAAAACCAAATCCTATACCTTTGACATTTCCAAAGCCAAACTAATCTTTGACTAACTTTTAAATGAAAAAATGATAAAATTGCCTAATGGTCATGATATTCCATCGGCTAATGAAGTTAGAAATAAGACATTTTGAAAGTGATAATGTATGGTCTCACATGACTAACAATTGATTTATTTTCCAAAATGTTGTGCAGGACCTCATTGATTGAAAGATTTTGAAATTTTCGGAGAAAGCTACTATGGGTGTTGATCAGAATCTGTTTCCTAATGCTCAGGACAACATAGTCTTCCACCAGCTAAGTCAAGGTACCCCCAACATCAGACACACGAATTTACTTTTTGTCTTTCACTTTTCTATCCTTAGGCTAGGTTTTTATCTTCCAAGCAAGTAGACTAGTTCAGTTCTTCGCTTTCATTAGTGTAAGTTTAATTTCTTGCTTTTTTCATTACGTCGTTTTAAGATTCAAGTTTATTGCTTTACTTTTAATTGTTATCAGCTTTGCTTTAAGTTTAATTTAATTTCATATTGCTTTATTTTATCGCCTTTATCGTTCATATTGTTCTTGTTTCATTCTTACTTAAATTTATGTTTATTGTTGCTTCGATCTTATTTTTACATTAATTTCTTGTTATTTAGTTTAATCATCTTTTAATTTAATTTGCATCATTATCATTAAATTCCAAAAAAAAAAAAAACTAAAATACCCATACAAAACCTAATCATCCTCGACCAGACGAAGTGAAAGAACCTAGGCCAAGAGGAGGTTCCTTGCTTGGTCGATCAATCAGCTGGTTAGAAGTCAAAAGCTCGAACATAACAATCCAACTTTTTCCATTCAAGCCAATCAATGGTTTGGTGGTGCCACGCCTACGCAATCCAAGAGAAGAAGGACCAAAAGTTCATTCCGTCGGAAAAAAGAGGGAAACAAAATGCAATAAAATTGATTAGATCAATAGGAAAAAATAGTACAAAAGACCCATACAGTAAATGGAGTAATTCCATTGGCAATATGGTTGACATGGGTAAAAACTTCCCAATGGCCATAGCCATCCGATAAAAAAGTTGAAAAGATCTTGAGAGAATTACTCTCGAAAAAACTTTCAATAACCCTTTTCTACTGTCATAATTTCCTCGAATTTATGAAACTGGTACATATTAGGTGGTTGTGCACATGAATTGGTAGTTGGAATAAACTATGATGATGAATGCGTTTTGTCTTTGTCTTGCTTTTGCCTTTGCACGGCAGCCTCTACTACCACCAGTAATGGGTAAAAATGCTCGAGATTGGGGTGAGCCATTTTGGCATGAGCCCTCTCTCTAAGCAATGGTTCACATCATCATCCCTTCCATTGAGGAGAGCTTCTTTAACCCACGTATCAAACTCAAGAGCTTCTTCAATAGAGGGCATTGACAGAGGGTTCCTGAGATCTCCCAATGACCAGAAATCACAAGAATGAAGATTCGTCTCCATTAAGAGTACTCTTGCACCTTACACCCTTCGTTCTTTTTATAATATATCTTCTATAACTAGCCTAACAAACATGCATGCAGTTAATTAATGCATACATACATGTGCAGCGGCTGTCCTACATTTTGGAGGCCCTAAGCGAACAATATAAATGGGGCCTTTTACTTTATACGTATATTATGTGATTATTTTTTGGGTAAGTTAAAAAAAATTATATGAACTCAAATCCACAATTGTAACATAAAGGAAACAAAAAAAATGTAATACAAAAACTTAATAAAATGCATCAAAATATCACTTAAGTGTCACCCGTCTTGCATTTTTTGATTCAAAAGTATCAGTTAACTTTACATAATCAAGCTTTTCTACCATATCCTTTTTAATGGACAACAAAACCAAGCTATTCAATTTTTCTTATGACATAATTGATCGAAATTCAATGGTCAACAATGAAAGTAATAGCACCACACTTACAACAACAACAATACTAACATATTTCAAATTTCAAAAATATAAAATTGAATGGCTATGTGTATCATACAACTTGTATGCTATTGAAACCTCTTGTTTCAATATTCAATTTTCAACTTCTTGCTTTTTTAATGGGTTGTCGAAATCTCTATTGCTATACTATAGGGTTTTGGTGTTGATAATAAATATATGTATTTGATTTCCTAATTGATCTTAGACAAATTCAGGGCTTTAATTGGCAGGAAGAGATGTTTAAGGGAAGATTGCATATTTATATTCAAAGAAAGCCCTTTGATTATGTTTAGTGAACCCATAGACGAGCCGGCCTTACCTTCTATTATATTAATAAAGGGCGAATGAGGGGCTTGTGCAATGTTTTTTTTTTGTAGGTTAATTGATTTATGCTATAATAAGTGGGCCTTTATTGACATGGAAGGGTGTAAGGTGTAAAATCATTGGTTTTAAGATTAGTTCTAAGATTATATTGGACGATACTTTTCGATCCTAGTTGGAAAGGGTAAATTACTCAAATGGTCCTCAAATTTAAACCAGATTTACATTTTGGTCCATCAATTAAATTATTCGTTCAAATTGTCCATCAACTCTATATTATTCACTTTATTGATCACACTGTCTTTTAGGGTAAATATGACTTTTTATAATTAACAAATAAAAATAGGGTTAAAATAAATACAAAATTAGAAAAAATTGAAGAAAAGGAGAAAAATAAAAATAAAAATAAAAATCCTAAGAACAGACCCAAAACTCACCCCCCCCCCCCCCCCTCCTTATGCAATTTTCTCCTCCCCCTCCCATGACCACCCTCCACTCCCATACAAATCCCCACCCCACCTCCACTCTTTTCTTTTTGGGAAATAGCTCTAAATGCCACCCTTTTTTTAGTTTTAAGTGGAAATACCACCTCTGCCACAAATTTTGCAAATACCACCTATAAATATATATTTATTGTCCACTTATTGCACAAATAACACTTTTTCTGAAATTTAGTTCTCTCTCAGCTCTCTCTTGGCTCTGTCTCTCTCTTTCTCTTCACTATCTTGTCGCTCAGCTCTCACTCTCTCATCTCTAGTCACCCAGCTCTTACTCTGTCGTCGCTAAGCTCTCACTCTCTCTTCTCTCTTCCTCTCCCAGCGGAATCTATTCATCGAAGCTCAACTCCATCGTTCACCTCCAACAGGTACTATTCATCATTATTTTCTTACAGTTTAGGGGTTTCTCTGAAGTTAGTTTAGGGTTTATGGGTTTCTATGAAATTGGTTACGAGGTTTGTTCAAAATTGGTTTAGGGTTTAGGGGTTTCTCTGAAATTGATTTAGGGGTTCCTCTGAAATTGTCTTATTCTGATGACTCATTGTTTGAAACAGTGAATGAGTTTGTTCTTTGTGGATTGATGTTTGCACTGCTATTGTTTTGTTGTTGTTATTGTTGTCTTATTGCTGGTGTATTGCTAATTTAGTGATGTTGTAATGGCATTTTAATGTTGTTGTATTGCTAGTTTATTATGGTTTTATTATGATTTTTGTAGCAGTTATTAATTGGTATTTGGTGGGTTACTATGGGTCATTATGACCATTGCATTTAACCTTCTTAAAAGTCTAAGACAATTAACCTGTGTATATCATTTTTAACTTGTATGCTCCCAACCATATCATACTTTTTGTTTCAGAATAATGCTTGTTAATTTGACATATTTTTTTATATGTAAAATGGAACTATGAGGTGGCCTTTTTTTGTATTATGTAACTATGGGGTGGCTACTTATTGTATTATGTAAGTTTTGAAATTGGATTTGATGGAATTATGATGCCTCTTTTTGTATTTGTACATATACACTTTCCTTTATCCATGTCCAGTTCAAACGATTATAGCGGCAATAACTCTACAATACGCATGCGAATAATGGGCAATATGATATCAATAAGAGCACAATACAGTCACAATAGGGTCCCATTGCAGTCGGTACTGCATCAGACTCTACTATTTGATTGACTTATACATCTCTTAAAAGACATGTGGCCTACAATACACACGTTCAAAATGGACTCTATATGTACAAGTCATGCATTGCACTACCATTACATATCCCCTAAATTACAAAAAATGACACCACAAAACCTGATGCTCCTTCCACATTCATGCCTTGCCTCTCATTTCTCAGCAATCTGATGCACACAATCCAACAGTTTAGTAAATGTGATGGTCTGTGGTACTATTAAGCCTTTTGAGTCACCCCCTTCGTATTTGCACATCTTCTTTAAGGTTACCCATTTTCCATTGAGCAAAATAGAATAATAATTGTCTCCATTTCTGACCATGACAAAACAACATTTCATTAACACATTTGAAGCCACGACCAAATCACTGCAATACAACCACAATAACCAGGCAATACAATGACAATACAATAGCAATATAATAGCAACACAACAGCAATAAAACAGCAATAACCAACACTGAACAAGGATTCATCACAATTAGACTATACAAATCTACTACATCAAATGAAAAATCCTAAGTTTCAAGATTCACACATCCAGAGCAATCTAAATGAATTTGATAAAAACCCAGATGCATGAGCATGAAGATTCAAAAAACATTACCCAAAGCAATTTAATTTCACAGAAACCAAAGCAACCGAATAAAACCAATTTCACAGAATCCCACATAGATTAAGAAAATGAAGACTACCTATTGGAGGTCGGCAATGGAGTAGAGCTTCAAGGTTGCAAGCAGCTGCAACCTTACGTTATTCAGAAGACATACCTAGAGGATGGGGTCGAGGGGGGGTTTCCCGATTCAGAACAGAGTGATGGGGACAATTCAGAACAGAGAGCGCTAGCAAGAGAGAGCTGCGCGAGAGGGATACAACTGAACGAGAGAGAGAGAGAGAGAGAGAGAGAGAGAGAGAGAGAGGGCGAATAGAGAGCGAATAGAGAGCTAAGAGAGCTGAGAGAGAACTAAATTTCAAAAGAAGTGTTATGTGTGCAATAAGTGGAAAACAAATATATATTTATAGGTGGTATTTGAAAAATTTGTGGGGAGAGATGGTATTTCCACTTAAAACTAAAAAAAGGGTGGCATTTAGAGCTATTTTCCTTTCTTTTTTATCCATGAACCTACCCCTGAGGAGTTTTCTTCTCTTGCCATTCCCCCATGACCACCACCTTTCTCTTCCTGTTGTAAAACAATCCACAACCAGAAGCTAAATTGTTCAAATTTGTTAGTAATTTGATCATTTATGGGACAATTTTAGCAAATACAAACTGCCCAACTCGTAGAAGCAATAGCAAGCATTGGCTAAGAGGATCTGTGCCCCAGCCATCTTGGTGGAGGTAGGGTTGATGCCCCATGCTACCCAGCCGTCAGATTGGGAGGAAGAAAAAGAAGAAACCCAACAGTCAGATTGGGAGGAAGAAGTTTAGAAGAGTGTGATCAATGTTATCAGAGAGAGAGAGAGAGAGAGAGAGAGAGAGAGAGAGAGAGAGAGAGAGAGAGAGAGAGAGAGAGAGAGAGAGAGAGAGAGAGAGAGAGAGAGAGAGAGAGAGAGAGTGTGTGTGTGTGTGTGTGTGTGTGTGAGAGAGTGTGTGTGAGAGTGAGTTGATGGTCGAAATGACCAATTTGCCCTCATATTTAATGAAAATATTGACAAAATGTATTAGTAAGACCAATAGAGCTAACAATATAGAGTTGATGGACTATTTGAACGAATAATTTAATTAAGGGATCAAAATGTAAATTGGACATAAGTTTAAGGACCATTTGAGTAATTTACCCTATAAAAAGTTTGGTTGGCTGAAGGCATTAATGCTTGGCAAACGGATCCATAGTTCAATGTTAAGAACATTTGTTTGCAGATCATCTCCCCTTCTCCCTTCCAAACTTTGACACAACAAAGAAAAAGAAAAAAAGAAGGCATTAGTGCTTGCCTCATCCGCACCTATATGTTCATAGTGTTGGTGGGGCAATGTACACACCCAAAGCCAAGCAACGATTTAAATATTCTCATCAGCCTTGTTTTATAGTTTTAAAAGATTTTGGGCCTCTTCATCCATTACCAATTGATTTTGAGTTGGATATTCTCATTCTAATAGATGTGTTGTAAGTTAAAAGAAGCCAAGTTTTTATTTTAAACTTTATATTAAGAAGTCTCTGTTTATATTTGATTATGATTATAAGTTTAGCTGAGGACTTCCTTGCAGTTATTCAGTTCTTAGATGAGGGCCTCCTTGGAGCAAGACCCAGGAATGTACGTTACAATTGATAGATATGTCTTTGGTTTGGGTCTTTGGCCACCAAACCTAAGAAACGTGCAGGCAATAAGGTTTGCAGATTATACAACTCATGCAAGTATGTCTCTAAGCGTTTGGTATTGCTATGTTTAAAAAATAATCATAAATTAAATTTTTTTTTTATAAATAAAACTATTTCTGTCGTACTGCGAGAATAATCAGCTATGAAATAAAACAGTGAAGTGTTTAGTAAATTGTATTTGTAAAAGTGTTGTGAGTGATCAAAAAGGAATAAGTAGGGTCATTGCGGCCATGTTGAACTAAAGGAATATAAAAAAGAACAAAAACTATCAATTGAGCCTACTAGAGGAGTGTTGTTTGGGGTTTAGGGAAGGTCACAGAACAATTAATCAATCAATATACAAAATAACTGTTGAGAATTATGAACCAAAAATTGTTAGTTAATCCTACATTAGAGAAGGGACCATTTTAATATTAAAAATATAAAGTGAAATGCACTACGAGGTGATTTGGTAGCGTATTCATAAAATGTGGGCTTAAGGCTATAAGTGGTTTGGCAGGCTACATGATGAGCGCCCAACAATAACAGCATGGATTGTAAGTAATCTCACCTCACTCAATCACCCCATGAACTTATATATAAGTTTGTTGCCACCTTTTTTCCCTAGAACTTCAAAACTAGGTATGAAAATGCTTTCATGAGTGTGCGTAAGTAATTTGTTTGCTCATAACCCATCATATATTTTCACATTTTTTGTTTTGGCAGGTTAGAATTTGATCTGATTTGCTTGAATATCACAATGATGCTTACATCTGCTCCGCCAACACTCCCCATGCCAAATAAATCAATATCATGTTGTGGAGGAACAAATTATGGCTTTAGTCAAAGTAAGCCTAATTCTGCACCTGCTATTAATTTTCAAGCAAAGTTCTTTCCCAAAGAAAATGTCATCACTTCCCGAAAACAAGATGATGATATCACACCCGCAGCAGCTGCTAAGAAAATACCACAACATTTGAACTGCGAATCGAGGAAGTTGGATGGGGTTTATGACACTTTTGGAGGAAAATTGGGGCAGGGGGGGCTTGTTTTTCAACAGAACTTCTCAATTAGATCATATGATTTAGGCCCTAATGGCAAAGCAACCATAGGGTGCTTGATGGAACGCTTACAGGTAGGTTTTGGATTTCTTTATCTTTATTAAAAGATAGCATAAGTAGTGTGCTAAAACTAATGCTTTATATGTGACTAGTTCTTCATGGCTTTTGTATGTGTAGGAAACATCAATTCAGCATTGTAGGAGTGTTGGGCTCTATGCTGGTGGTTTTGGTTCGACACCAGAGATGAGCAAAAGAGGCCTAGTATGGGTGCTGTGTAAATTGCAGACTGTAGTGGAAAAATATCCTTCTTGGTAAACTTTGAATATTATTTGTTTATATAGCTAGCCTTTCATTGTATATGAACAGCCATTTTAACTTCTCTGTTTGGAACTTAATTTGTAGAAATTATTTTTCATCAAACAGTTCTGTTCTGTGTTTGAAGGGCTGATGTTATTCAAATTGATACCTGGACTGGTGCATCAGGAAACAATGGTCTGTTCCGGGATTGGATCTTTCGTGATTACAGCACCGGAGAGATCTTAATTCGAGCAACCAGGTTGGGATCCAAACTAAGATTCTCAAATGCAATACTATCTTTATTTTTTGTTTTTTTGGCTGTGGTTTGATATTGGTCCTATGCAGTCTTTATATGATGATGCACATGAAGACAAGGAAATTTTCTAAAGTTACAGCAGAAATCACAGATGAGTTAAGATCTGCTCTCATGGATTCTGATCCTCTCATTGACATCAAAAATGCTAAACTAGGACGATTGGATATTGATGCTAGAAACTATTTTCAAACATCTGTAGCAGTAAGTATATCTTATGCTTAAAACATGGAGACATTGAAACATTTTTTTTTTGTTCTTGAAGCAATTGACTAACACATGCTTATCATCTTAAAATCGCAGAAGCCTGGTTGGAGTGATTTGGATGTCAATCAGCACGTGAGCCATGCAAAATACATAGACTGGGTTTTCGAGGTGAATCCTTTTCCAGGGGTACTTGTTCATAACTTATAGTTCATGTTCATATATATACATACATTAATTGTCTCAAAAATACTCTCTTCTGATTGGAAAGTATGATCATGGTTTCAGAGCATTCCCTTCTCAGTGCTGGAGACTCATGAGCTTTCGTCTATGACGTTGGAGTATCGAAGTGAGTGTCAGAGGGACAGCGCGGTGCAGTCTCTGACTGCAGTTGCTAGAGATGGAACAGGTGACTCCACTCATAACCAAGGGGTAGAGTTTGATCACTTGCTTCGCCTCGAGACAGGGTCGAAAGTTTTGAGGGCAAGGACTGTGTGGAAGCCAATATGTGATGGCTTTTTTAGCACACTGAAGTTTCCAGCAACAAATGGATGTACCTAACTTATTGTGGAGAAAATTAATAATTGCTACTTGCACTTGTGGAGAAAAATATCATATGTAACTAGTTTCTAATTGTACTAAGTTTTACTGAATAACTGCTACCCGCAGTCGCTTGTATCCTGATATATGCAACTGGTTTTTAATAAATGTACTACGTTTTTCGAGTATATTTTACTTGGAAATAAGCCAAGAGCTTGTACAGAATGCATCACTTCAAACTTGATAACTTTCTTCCATAACTGGGCAAAAGCCAATTTCAAAATGCATATAGCTATAGGGCAAAAGATATATATATATATATATATATATATGTCGAAATCGCTGAACTAAAGCATTTGATCCATCGAAACAATTAACAAACTAGTAAGAAATGGCAGACCCAAAAGGGTTGGCAGATTTTAAGTGATGCAAATTTATATCAAAATAAGTTCCATTCTTAACACTCTAGTTCTACCGGATGCTCTGGTTTGCACCCTCTTTCTAGCTCAAATTAAGTTTGGGAGTGATTAACATTTTATTTTTATGCATCAGAAATTTTGGGAGTGATTAAGAACTTTTGCTAATCCCAAGCAGCTCGAGTCGCAAACAGAATAGCTTGATATACGACTCCCAAGAAGAACTTGTATGTCATGGGGATAACACTGTTTTGCTATTTCTATTCAATCACATTCTGCCATGTGGGCTTGGCAGAAGAACATGATTGGTTAGGGATAGCAAAACAGTGTTATTCCCGAGACATGCAAGTTTTTCTACTACTTTTGGCATAAATATCTTATCTTTTACTTATGTGCTTTTAATTAAATACATAAGTACTTTCAGCAGTATTTATTTAAGTTGATGACCATATATTCATCATGTGATATCAAATCAATGGACCATCTTAATACCCATTAATAAACTTCCAGCACAACTTCAATATCTTCCATCAACAACAAAGAAACCAGATGGGTCCCATATCTATCAAGAATTCTATAAGGTTTCTTGAATCAAATTAGTTAATCAATTTAGTTAATCGTTGAATTAAATTGATTAACTTGATCCAACGGTTAAGAGATAGAACCTTATCTAAGGACCATATATAAGGCCTTTACTATAGAATGACTCCCATATCTATAAATAATATTATGGGTCATTTGCCTGATATCTTATTGTTTACGAGAAGACTTTAATGAGGAATTTAAAGTAAAAAAACTATTTGAAGTTATATCTTAATATTTGGTGGGCCGATACCTCATATAAAGTTATTGAAGGCTCCATAGGCTGAGGCCCATTATATTGTGACCTCTATTTCGTCCATTTCGATCCTGTTGTTGCCACTTGGTAATGGAGCTTATTCATTCGAAACAAAAGTTGCTACACGTTTTTGAATGAAGGAAAAAAATTATAGAGAAGGCTCTTATCAGTCCCGTTAAAGAAAAGGACCTTAAAAAAATCAAAGTAGAATTTCAGCATGAAAAATGAATAAGGTAAATTGCCTGTTGTTAGACTGCATGCAAAAGAAGGATAAACCGAAATAAATTTGACAAATTCAATGAACACTACCTAAAAAATAAAAATGTAACATAATACATGAACGTTAAAATCATGAATGCTCATCACCCAATTTGAAAGAAATAAAAAAATTTCAGCTGTGTTATTCCAATATTGAAAAGAGAAATATTAACGATTCGAGAGCTACTTGGTACAAACTATTTTATTCGATGAGAGCTAAATATTTAACGCGGAAATCAGATATTTTATTTGGGAGATCCAAGTGCATATATTGTTATGGTGGACAACATTTTTAAATTTACTTTTTAACAATATAATATTATAGGGATTTTAAATAGTTTTAAAATCTTCGGCCATGGCCCCCTTGCTTTCCTCCAGGCTATATGAGACCACATGCATGAAGAGGAAGTGCATGTTCACCCAAGTTCCAATCCTGCAGTACTGATCTCCTGGATGGCAAATCTGTGTATGGTTATAGGTTCAGTGTGTTTTGGAGTTATATTTTATATCAACCAAAACTAATGTTATGTGCCGGAGACAAGTCCTTCACGTGTGCCTCTTTGTGGGGATATTGCCTTGCCAAACACAAACGAAACATATGCATGGTTGGAATCAAGCACTTCATTTTTTTAAAAAATTATTAAGGGCTTTGAAGAGGTCAACTGTACAGAGGATTAATAATTTTTGATGTATATATCGCTATATAAAATACTTCTTTTCACCGATGTATCTCTATATACACGTTTCTTTTACAATAGTCTTTCACATTTGATAGAGGACGAAATGCAAGTGTTCTAGAGAGTATTACGCTTGTAAGCTCTTTTGCCTCATATTTTATATAGAATATGGGGACTTGAGGCCTCCGTGACCTTCATGTGCAATTGTCAAGGTTACCTTTCATTTTCTTCCTGTCTTCAATTAAGCATTAGAGGCAGTGGCATCTGAAAGTGCTGACCTAAAGCCGTTACGACATACATCCCCATTAGAGGATGGAAGCTTTGCAATAATGTTTAAAAGAAATTGGGCTCTTCACCTATTGCCAAATTATTTTGGATTGGATACTTGTATTCTAATATAGTATCAAAGCACGTTATTCACGTGTTGAGCCCAACAGCCGACATGCTCCCATGCCACCCAATATATGTTGTCCACCTGTTAAGCTTAAATTATGCCAACATCGGGGAATTAGAGTTTTGTCTAGTACTTTAATGATAGGTTTGGTTATAATGAGGGGGTCCTTAATAGCCGTCTGATCTAGTGCAGAGTTCTTATGAGACTGTTGAATTGGACACCCTCGTTATAACCCCTCAACATAGCCCCTCATTATAGAAGCTCCCATAGTTTAAATAATCTTGGGCCTCTCCACTCATTTCGAATTGATTTTGGTATCAGAGCATGTTATCGTCATTTTTTAACTCTAAACCCCAAAAAACGACACACTTGTGTAATACTATAGGTACAAAATCAGAACCAAATAGCAAGGGGTTTGTAACGCAAGTAATTAAGAGTAGTTACCCATGCACTTGAAGCCTTGTGTTCGAATCTCCTCTCCCTTGTTATCAATTGGGATCATAATCATTAAGCTTACGAACAATTATAGCCTCATAATTCAGTGGGTGTGGGAAGCAATTTCGACATTAAGTATTTAGGGCTCGTGGAGTTTCTTTAGAGACCTAATTAAATATTGGACAAAATGTGCTGAATAAGAGGACAATGCATTATTCTATTATTTTTGATTCATTGTACGAAGATTGTAATTCGTGACCAAGGAATTTCTTTTGTCCTTGATACGAGTTCAAACTTCTTGTATTACCCTTTTTACATCAATAATATTCTATCGCTTATCATAAAAATAAAAAAAATAAAAAAAAGTGTTTTAGGCTCTCTTTGATTTGGTCCAACATCAACCATACACCATTCCATAATTAGACTTCATATATATATATATATATTTTGTAGGGATGATCTTTGAATGAGTATCTACAAAATAGACGGTTTGGATTAGTGAAATACAATTCGGAGTGGGGCTTACAAGGAGTGTCCCTCAAATAAGGTTATTTGAGGGATCCCTCAATGGAAGCTCTCTGTCTGCAGTTTGTAGGACCGTTGATGCTAAATTTTGACTCAACATGTGCAGAAGTATAGATTCATTAGAACATTGACCCAAAAAAAAAAGTTCCATTAGAACAAGGTTATGTTCACCCCCAAATTGACATAGAGATCAAGTATACTTGTTATAAGCTCACTTCTTTTTCTTCACCTTTCAATATAATCAATAACGCTAAACTCACCAAATTTATTCTTTAAACTTATTCACCAAATGATGTATCAGTATTTTACTTATTGTTAAAAATACATGAGCCGAAGAATAGTACCCGAGATTTGAATCAATTAACACATCTATATTATTTGGTATGAAGAATGAATTCGTGGTGACCCTGACCCTAGCAGCAGTCCCAAGATAATTCACCAATAATTTTTTTCTTTCTAAATTGTCCAGGTAATTATGTTAGAAAATTAGATTGTCACCCTCACATAAGATGATTTTTTTAATGGTTTTTATCACCAATTAATAGTCGATGAACTTTTCACAAGTACTCATTTGAGTCATCAAACTTACAAATTAATAATGTGGTCCTTAATTTTTTGGGCCACGCATCAGTTTAGTCTCTTTTATTTCTTTTATTGCATTCCATCAAAATTTTTGTTAAAACTGGCCACTTAACCAACTTTGAAGGGGTTCTTTTGTCAAAATACAACATATCCACCCATGACACAAAGTAAATCTCACGTATTTTGCTCAACAAAGCAATATGCTCTCCTTGATGTTGACCCCAATGTGAAACCCTAGTTGGAGAGAATATAACTTGTTGAGCAAAAAATGTCAGATTTAGGACTAAAATGAGCTAGATTTAGATGATAATATTCCTTTAAAGTTGGTCACACCATGACATGTGACCAATTTTATTCAAAATTTTGTCGAAATGTGACAGTTGGGACCAAATAGATGTGTAGACTAAAAAATGAAGGATCACATTTATTGATTTGAGAGTTTGAGAACTAAAATGAGGACTTTTAAAAGGAGGAAAAATCACTTTTGGTCCCTATAATTTACCACTCTTACCACTAAAGTCCCTTGGGGTTTCAATTTGATCAATTTTGTCATTATAGTTTGAATTTTAAGCAATTCAAGGACAATCCCCAATTTCTATTAAATTATTCTAATTTCTGTTCACATTGAGGGGCAGTCCCCCTCCCCTTATCAAACTCCAACCCTAATTCTATGCATTGCCCAAAACCTCTTCTCATGGACCCAAATTCCCAAAAACAAAATCTGGAGATTAAGACTAAAAAAAGTCACAAGATTGGACACAAGGGACTTTGAGACTTGAGAGTTGAAGAAACCTACAGGAGGGGCTGCTGGGGTGGTTGTGGGATAGGGGCTGCAAGATTGGACCAAAATGCCCCTATATGTGAAAAGAAATTAGAATAATTTAATATAAATTGGGGATTAATTATATTTAGATTGCTTGAAATTCAAACTACGAGAACAAAATTGATCAAATTGATGAAACTACATGAACCTTAATGATAAAAATAATAAACTACATGAACCAAAAAAAAAATTTTGTCTTTAAAAAGTCAATGAACACTTGTGAAATTTTTAAAATTTATTTTTATAATTCCGATTTTAGATTAGGCTTTGATTATGTAGTCATTTTTGTTAGATACATTATTTTGGATTACAAAGTTGTTTAATATTTTATATGTGTACCTTCGTGTATAGTCATAATAACGCACTTAACCAAAAGGACCAAAATCAAAATCCAATTAATCTAACATGAGCTTAGTAAAAAGAGAAAAAATAGTCTTATCAAAGAATATGGAAATTCTAAATGAATAGTCAAACTGATCTTCTTCGTGGAACATGAACTCAAAGTCCTAATCTATGCAGGAGAATAGAACCAAGGTGTGCAAGACGACATTTGGGAACAAAATAAAAGCACATCCGGTCACAAATGAACGCCAAACTTAAAACAAATTGATTAGCTTAGCAAATTTCAGCCAGACAGGTTGTTTACAGTTAGCTAGCTAGAGCCCTCTTTGAGACTTTGTTTGGGGTTTCAGCAAAAGCACCCATTGAACTACTTTATCGTGACTCTGGTTCCCAGTACGATTATCTTTTGGTTCCCAACACATAACATGCAAAAATTTTATGGCAACAACAAATGCTGGATGTACAAAGTGTCGTACATCCTTTTAATTAGTCCTCTTGTTTGCCCTATATCTTGAATAAACCATCAACATGGGAGGTGTGGCTCCCATCACATGCATGTAACCAATACAAATGTTGCTCAAACTAATAACTTTTTTCGTTTTCTATTTATAAAGTTTAAGGCACTTAATTGTTAAATGCTTTGGTTCTATCCAAATATGGATAAAACAACGAACTGAATTATGTAGCCAAACCCACTTGGGTTTTCTCGAGCTATGTCCACTAGAATCTGTGACGGAGTCAGGAATTTTTAGAGGGTTTTAAATAGTTGAAGATTGGCTCACCATAGGATGCGGAAGGAAGAAGAAACTCGCGACTATAGCAAGGTGTTGCAGTGAAGGAGAAAAGTCGCAAGAAAGGAGCAGCAGCGTGCAGGCGACCAGTCGGTTTTGACAGAGAGCAGCGAAGTCGTGAATTTATCCAAGGGACCGGTTGTTGCCGGTTGGTCGCGTGAATGGTATTGAACGTGTTTTGGCGTTATTTTTGGGTTTTCTAGCTTAATTTAATAGGGTTTTAGTTTCCTATTCCTAGTTAACTTATAGCAAAAGTCCTATGCATTATAAATAGGACTTTTATGGGCTAGGTTAATGACAAGGGAATTCAAGAGGGAATTCAAGAGTGTTTTCAAGGGCATCAAGAGTTTGAGCAAAGGGTGAGAGAAAAGGTTGCTAGGGTTCTTGTGAGAGTTAAGGGGGTTCAAGTTATAACCAAAGTTATTCTTACATACTAGTGAATTTCTCGGGTAGATCACTAAGAGGACGTAGGCACGAGGATGAACCTCTATAAATCTTTGTGTTCTTGTATGTTTGTTTTCTCTTTTCGGTGTAGGTGTGTTTTATTCTCAAAGGAGTTTGTGAGTGTGTCATCGCCTAGTTCATCAATGACAAGGTCTTAGAGTGTCTCCGCACAACACCCAAACCTTCATTTTTCAAACAACTCCCCATGCCAGTAGAGCAAGTAAGCTTCTTGTATAACTTTCGTATAACAATGGTATGCAATTACTTACAACAAAATAAATATTATAAATAAAAAAACCCTAACACACTTTTTTTTCTCCAGTAATCAATCTCCCTTTTCTTTCCCAGCCATTTCATCTCTCTTCTCCTTCTCCTCTTCATCTTCTTCTCCCCTTTACCTATAATCTCCTTCTCTATCTCAATTTGGAGATCTCATCGCCTCGCAACAGCGCCTCACCGCATCACCGTTTGTTAGGTCAACACATGGTGGCCGCCAGCAGAAAGGCAGATTCGGACCACTCCAAACAATTTTTCGGTGAGTGGAAGTGCAGCTGCACCTTCTTACGCCTCTATGGCTCCACCATTGACTAGGACATGCTACGCTAACGAGTAAAAAGTCTATTCAATGTATCCACAAAAAAACTATACCATCCTACATGAGAGAGGTTATACCAACCCTAATATATTGGTTCACATGTTTGGCTCTGACTACATGTTGTTCCAAGAGAGGTTCACATAAGTTTT
The DNA here is from genome assembly GCF_000346465.2 of Prunus persica. Classification (NCBI taxonomy): domain Eukaryota; kingdom Viridiplantae; phylum Streptophyta; class Magnoliopsida; order Rosales; family Rosaceae; genus Prunus; species Prunus persica. Next base: position 5,461,012 of record NC_034011.1, read on the forward strand.
CGTTGTCATCTAAATCTTCAACATTTTATCCAATTTTTTGTTAAATCATTAAAAATAAAAATATGAAAACAAAATTGAAGAAAAAGAAAACAAAAACAGAAAAGAAAACCTTATCCCCACCAACAAACCTAGTCTTATTTGTGCCTACCTTCTCCTCTGTTTTCTTCCCCCATAACCAGACCACCACTTTCCCCACCTACTTCCTCCCTTCCGTTGTCGCCGCCTCCCCTTTTTGACTCATGAGGCAAAAATTGAAGAGAAAGAGAAGGGAGGGGGGTTGTGTGTGTTGGGCACCCACCATTTGAAAAACATGTCAACATTGACATGCGGTATTTGAAATTGTCAGAAGAGTATGCATGCGGGGTCATGAATTTCATGGGTCGCAGTTGTCGCAATTGAAGAGTATGCAACTCTGAATGTGTCAACGGTAGGAAACTTTGGACACATTAATATGACTTTGGAGACTGTAAAATATAGTGGAAACAGGCTGTAAAATGGAACTATGAGGTAGCCTCTTTTTGTATTATGTAACTATGGGGTGGCCTCTTGTTGTATTATGTAAGTTTCGAAATTGGATTTGATAGAATTATGATGCCTCTTTTTGTATTTGTGCATATACGCTTTCCTTTATCCCTGTCTAGTTCAAATGATTATAGCAGCAATAACTCTACAATACACATGCGAATAATGGGCAATATGATATCAATAAGAGCACAATACAGTCACAATAGGGTCCCATTCAAATAGGTACTACATCAGACTCTACCATTTGATTGACTTATACATCTCTTAAAAGACATGTAGCCTACAATACACACGTTCAAAATGGACTCTATATATACAAGTTATGTCTTGCACCACCATCACATCCCCCCCTAAATTACAAAAAATGACATCACAAAACCTGATGCTTCTTCCTCATTCATGCCTTGCCTCTCATTTCTCAGCAATCTGATGCATACAATCTAACAGTTCAGTAAATGTGATAGTCCGTGGTGCTATTAAGCCTTTTGAGTCACCCCCTTTGTATTTGCACATCTTTTTTGAGGTTACCCACTTTCCATTGTAACAAAACATAATAACAATTGTCTCCATTTCTGACCATGACAAAACAACATTTCATTAACACGTTTGAAGCCACGACCAAATCACTGCAATACAACCACAATAACCAGGCAATACAATGGCAATCCAACAACAATATAACAGTAAAACAACTACAATAAAACAACAATAACACAGCACTGAACAATGATTCATCACAATCAGACTATACAAATCTACTACATCAAATGAAAAATCCTAACTTTCAAGATTCACATATCCAGAGCAATCTAAATGCATTTGGTAAAAACCCAGATGGATGAGCATGAAGATTCAAAAAACATTACCCAAAGCAATTTAATTTCACAAAAACCAAAGCAATCAAAATAAAACCAATTTCACAGAATCTCACATAGATTAAGAAAATGACCATCAAGACTACCTATTGGAGGTCGGCAATGGAGTAGAGCTTCAAGGTTGCAAGCAGCTGCAACCTTACGTTATTCAGAAGACATACCTAGAGGATGGGGTCGAGGGGGGGTTTCCCGATTCAGAACAGAGTGATGGGGACAATTCAAAACAGAGAGCGCGCTGCGTAAGAGGAATACAACTGCACGAGAGAGAGAGAGAGAGAGAGAGAGAGAGAGAGAGAGAGAGAGAGAGAGAGAGAGAGAGAGAGAGAGAGAGAGAGAGAGAGAGCGAATAGAGAGCTAAGAGAGCTGAGAGAGCTGAGAGAGAACTAAATTTTAAAAGAAGTGTTATGTGTGCAATAAGTGACAACAAATATATATTTATAGGTGGTATTTGGAAAATTTGTGGGGAGAGGTGGTATTTCCACTTAAAACTAAAAAAGGGTGGCATTTAGAGCTATTTCCCTTTCTTTTTTACCCTTGAACCTACCCTTGGAGGGTTTTCTTCTCCTGCCATTCCCCCATGACCACCACCTTTCTCTTCCTTTTGTAAAATAATCCAAAACCAGAAGCTAAATTGTTCAAATTTGTTAGTAATTTAATCATATATGGGACAATTTTAGCAAATACAAACTGCCCAACTCGTAGAAGCAATAGCAAGCATTAGCTAAGAGGATTTGTGCCTAGCCATCTTGGTGGAGGTGGGGTTGATGCCCCATGCTACCCAGCCGTCAGATTGGGAGGAAGAAGAAGAAGAAGAGGAGGAGAGAGAGTTGATGAACAAAATGACCAATTTGCCCTCACATTTAATGGAAATATTGACATAATGTAATGGTAGGACCAATAGAGCTAATGATATAGAGTTGATGGACCATTTGAACGAATAATTTAATTGAGGGATCAAAATGTAAATCGGGTATAAGTTTAAAGATCATTTGAGTAATTTACCTCGGAAAAAATTTGATTGGCCGAAGGCATTAATGCTTAGCAAACGGTTCCATGGTTCAATGTTAAGAACATTTGTTTGCAGATCACCTCCCCTTCTCCCTTCCAAACTTTAACACAACAAAGAAAAAGAAAAAAAGAAGGCATTAGTGCTTGCCTCATCCGCACCTATATGTTCATAGTGGTTTTTTTTATTTTTTATTTTTATTGGAATATATGTTCATAGTGTTGGTGGGCCAATGTACACACCCAAAGCCAAGCAACGATTTAAATATTCTCATCATCCTTGTTTTATAGTTTTAAAAGGTTTTGGGCCCTCATCCATTACCAATTGATTTTGAGTTGGATATTCTCATTCTAATAGATGTGTTGTAAGTTAAAAGAAGCCAAGTTTTTTATTTTAAACTTTATATTAAGAAGTCTCTGTTTATATTTGATTATGATTATAAGTTTAGCTGAGGACTTCCTTGCAGTTATTCAGTTCTTAGATGAGGGCCTCCTTGGAGCAAGACCCAGGAATGTATGTTACAATTGATAGATATGTCTTTGGTTTGGGTCTTTGGCCACCAAACCTAAGAAACGTGCAAGCAAGAGGGTTGGCAGATTATATAACTCATGCAAATATGTCTCTAAGCGTTTGGTATTGCTATGTTTAAAAAATAATCATAAATTATTATTTTTTTTTATAAAAACTATTAGAGAAGGGACCATTTTAATATTAAAAATATAAAGTGAAATGCACTACGTGGTGATTTGGTAGCGTCTTCATAAAATGTGGGCTTAAGGCTATAAGTGGTTTGGCAGGCTACATGATGAGCGCCCAACAATAACAGCACGGATTGTAAGGAATCTCACCTCACTCAATCACCCCATGAACTTATATATAAGTTTGTTGCCACCTTTTTTTCCTAGAACTTCAAAACTAGGTATGAAAATGCTTTCATGATTGAGTGTGCATAAGTAATTTTTTTGCTCATAACCCATCATATATTTTCACATTTTTTGTTTTGGCAGGTTAGAATTTGATCTGATTTGCTTGAATATCACAATGGTGCTTACATCTGCTCCACCAACACTCCCCATGCCAAGGTTGCTATCAACCATCCCTACAAATAAATCAATATCATGTTGTGTAGGAATAAATTATGGCTGTAGTCAAAGTAAGCCTAATTCTATTGATTTTCAAGCAAAGGTCTTTCCCAAAGAAAATGTCATCACTTCCCCAAAACAAGATGATAAAACTGTCACACCCGCAGAGAAAATACCACAACATTTGAACTGGGAATCGAGGAAGTTCCACTGGGTTTATGACACTTTTGGTGGAAAATTGGGGCAGGAGGGGCTTGTTTTTCAACAGAACTTCTCAATTAGATCATATGATTTAGGCCCTGACGGCAAAGCAACCATAGGGTGCTTGATGGAACGCTTACTGGTAGGTTTTGGATTTCTTTATCTTTATTAAAAGATAGTGTGCTAAAACTAATGCTTTATATGTGACCAGTTCTTCATTGCTTTTGTATGTATAGGAAACATCAGTTCAGCATTGTAGGAGTCTTGGGCTCTATGCTGGTGGTTTGGGTTCAACACCAGAGATGACCAAAAGAGGCCTAGTATGGGTGCTGTGTAAATTGCAGACTGTAGTGGAAAAATATCCTTCTTGGTAAACTTGGAATATTATTTGTTTATATAGCTAGCCTTTCATTGTTTATAAGTTCCTCTCTACTAGTACTACTCTTAACATCTTATGAACAGCCAGTTTAACTTCTATGTTTGGAACTTAATTTGTGGAAATTATTTTTCATCAAACAAATATGTTGTGTTCTGTGTTTGAAGGGCTGAAGTTATTCAAATAGATACCTGGACTGGTGCATCAGGAAACAATGGTCTGTTCCGGGATTGGATCGTTCGTGATTACAGCACAGGACAGATCTTGATTCGAGCAACGGGGTTGGGATCCAAACTAAGATTCTCAAATGCATCTCTTTATTTTTTGTTTTTTCGGCTGTGGTTTGATATTGGTCCTATGCAGTCTTCTTATGCTGATGCACATGAAGACAAGGAAATTTTCTAAAGGTACAGCAGAAATCACAGATGAGTTAAGATCTGCTCTCATGGATTCTGATCCTCTCATTGACATCAACAATGCTAAACTACGACGATTGGATATTGATGCTAGAAACTATTTTCAAACATCTGTAGCAGTAAGTATATCTTCTGCTTAAAACATGGAGACATTGAAATTGAAACATTGTTTTTTGTTCTTGAAGCAATTGACTGACATATGCTTATCATCTTAAAATCACAGAAGCCTGGTTGGAGTGATTTGGATGTCAATCAGCACGTGAGCAGTGCAAAATACATAGACTGGGTTTTCAAGGTGAACATTTTTCCAGGGCTACTTGTTCATAACTTATAGTTCATGTTTTAATATATATACATATATTAATTGTTTCAAAAATACTCTCTTCTAATTGGAAATTCATGATTATGGTTTCAGAGCATTCCCTTCTCAGTGCTGGAGACTCATGAGCTTTCGTCTATGACGTTGGAGTATCGAAGTGAGTGTCGGAGGGACAGCGCGGTGCAGTCTCTGACTGCAGTTGCTAGAGATGGAACAGGTGACTCAACTCATAACCAAGGGGTAGAGTTTGATCACTTGCTTCGCCTCGAGACAGGGTCGGAAGTTTTGAGGGCAAGGACCGTGTGGAAGCCAATATGTGATGGCTTTTTAAGCACACTGAAGATTCCAGCAACAAATGGATGTACATAACGTATTGTGGAGATAGCACTTGATGGAACCCTAATATTATATGTAACTAGTTTCTAATTGTACTAAATTTTATTGAATAATTGCTACCCGCAGACACTGGCGGACCCAGAAATTTTTTAGCGGAGATGCAATATTGACTAAGTATGAAAAATGGTTTTTCGGAATAATCATTTTCTCAAGATAATTTTTGACGGCTTTTATTCCTTATACATCAAATAAGAAAACTTGATTTCATGGGATTTTAGTATGAAGTATATATTGACTTAATGAGCCATCATTTTTAGCGTAAATCGTATTTTGCACTAAAACTGAATTTTCATATTTTGATTTGGTGGGAATTTGATTTTCTAGTATTTTTATTTGAATCCAAATGGAGGTTACTTCCTTATTTACATTATAAAGTTAAATAAATGGAGTAAAAGTAAAAATAAATAAAATTGCAACTGGTTTTTAATAAATGTACTGCGTTTTTCGAGTATATTTTACTTGGAAATAAGCCAAGAGCTTGTACAGAATGCATCACTTCAAACTTGATAACTTTCTTCCATAACTGGGCAAAAGCCAATTTCAAAATGCATATAGCTATAGGGCAAAAGATATATATATATATATATATATATATATACAGAGAGCTTCCATTGAGGGATCCCTCAAATAAGCTTATTTGAGGGACACCTCTTGTAGGCCCCACTCCGGATTGTATTTCACTAATCCAAACCGTCTATTTTGTAGATACTCATTCAAAGATCATCCCTACAAAAAATCACTTGAATCCGATATCATTTGACCACTCAATAAAGTTATTGAAATTTTAGCATTTTCTTGAAGTACCGTGTTCATTGATTTTGTAAGACACAATTGGATGTCGAAACGGTTTCCGATTAGGATGATCTATGAATGAAGACCTAAAAAATAGATGGTTTGGATCATTGGGAAAAAAATTGTAGGGTACCCTAAAGGGCGTCCCTCAAATAATTTTATTTGAGGGATCCCTCAATAGAAGGGGACTGTATATATATATATATATATATATATATATATATATGTCGAAGTCGCTAAACTAAAGCATTTGATCCATCGAAACAATTAACAAACTAGTAAGAAATGGCAGACCCAAAAGGGTTGGCAGATTTGAAGTGATGCAAATTTATATCAAAATAAGTTCCATTCTTAACATTCTATTTCTACCGGATGCTCTGGTTTGCACTCTCTTTCTAGCTCAAATTAAGTTCGGGAGTGATTAACATTTTATTTTTATGCATCAGAAATTTTGGGAGTGATTAAGGACTTTTTGCTAATCCCAAGCAGCTCAAGTAGAATAGCTTGATGTACAACTCTCAAGAAAAACTTGTATGTCATAGGGATAACACTGTTTTGCTACTTCTATTCAATCACATTCCGCCATGTGGGCTTGGCAGAAGAACATGGTTGATTAAAGATAGAGAAACAGTGTTATTCCCGAGACATGCAAGTTTTTCTATTACTTTTGGCATAAATATCTTATCTTTTACTTATGTGCTTTTAGTTAAATACATAAGTACTTTCAGCAGTATTTATTTAAGTTGATGGTCATATATTTCCGAGACATGCATGTTTTTCTACTACTTTTGGCATAAATATCTTATCTTTCACTTGTGTGCTTTTAGGCTCCGTTTGGTTCATGGAACGAATTTGAGGGAAAATCATTTCCCATATCATTTCCTAAGGGATGGGAAATAGAAGATTCCTTTCCTACGTTTGGTAATGCTGGGAAAGTAATCGGAATATACCACTTTATTTTCTTTCCTATGTTTGTTTTGAGTAGGAATAAAAAATAAAGTTTGTATAAAATTTCAATTATACACATATTAAATCAAATAAAAAAGGAATGCATTTAATGATATATTGTAATTCTAAATTGTTAATGGGGATAAAATGGTCATAAAAAATATTATTTAATGTTGGCTCATTTTTCCAAACTTTCCCATGAGGAGAGAAAACAAAACTCAAGTTTGGAGGATGGCTTCACTTTCCTCCCTACTTTCCTATGGGCCATGTAAGGATTTCTCATACCTGCACTTACCAAACATGAAAAAACAATGGATTTCCCATCCCAAGTCTCCTTTCTCATTAACCAAACGAAATCTTAGTTAAATACATAAGTACTTTCAGCAGTATTTATTTAAGTTGATGACCATATATTCATCATGTGATATCAAATCAATGGACCATCTTAATACCCATTAATAAACTTCCAGCACACCTTCAATATCTTCCATCAACAACAAAGAAACCAGATGGGTCCCATATCTATCAAGAATTCTATAAGGTCTTCTTGAATCAAATTAGTTAATCAATTTAGTTAATCGTTGAATTAAATTGATTAACTTGATCCAACGGTTAAGAGATAGAACCTTATCTAAGGACCATATATAAGGCCTTTACTATAGAATGACTCCCATATCTATAAATAATATTATGGGTCATTTGCCTGATATCTTATTGTTTACGAGAAGACTTTAATGAGGAATTTAAAGTAAAAAAACTATTTGAAGTTATATCTTAATATTTGGTGGGCCGATACCTCATATAAAGTTATTGAAGGCTCCATAGGCTGAGGCCCATTATATTGTGACCTCTATTTCGTCCATTTCGATCCTGTTGTTGCCACTTGGTAATGGAGCTTATTCATTCGAAACAAAAGTTGCTACACGTTTTTGAATGAAGGAAAAAAATTATAGAGAAGGCTCTTATCAGTCCCGTTAAAGAAAAGGACCTTAAAAAAATCAAAGTAGAATTTCAGCATGAAAAATGAATAAGGTAAATTGCCTGTTGTTAGACTGCATGCAAAAGAAGGATAAACCGAAATAAATTTGACAAATTCAATGAACACTACCTAAAAAATAAAAATGTAACATAATACATGAACGTTAAAATCATGAATGCTCATCACCCAATTTGAAAGAAATAAAAAAATTTCAGCTGTGTTATTCCAATATTGAAAAGAGAAATATTAACGATTCGAGAGCTACTTGGTACAAACTATTTTATTCGATGAGAGCTAAATATTTAACGCGGAAATCAGATATTTTATTTGGGAGATCCAAGTGCATATATTGTTATGGTGGACAACATTTTTAAATTTACTTTTTAACAATATAATATTATAGGGATTTTAAATAGTTTTAAAATCTTCGGCCATGGCCCCCTTGCTTTCCTCCAGGCTATATGAGACCACATGCATGAAGAGGAAGTGCATGTTCACCCAAGTTCCAATCCTGCAGTACTGATCTCCTGGATGGCAAATCTGTGTATGGTTATAGGTTCAGTGTGTTTTGGAGTTATATTTTATATCAACCAAAACTAATGTTATGTGCCGGAGACAAGTCCTTCACGTGTGCCTCTTTGTGGGGATATTGCCTTGCCAAACACAAACGAAAAATATGCATGGTTGGAATCAAGCACTTCACTTTCTTTAAAATTATTAAGGGCTTTGAAGAGGTCAACTGTACAGAGGATTAATAATTTTTGCATACAAAGGATGTATAGATCGCTATATAAAATAATTCTTTTCACCGATATGTCTCTATATAGGACGTTTCTTTTACAATAGTCTTTCACATTTGATAGAGGGCGAAATGCATGTGTTCTAGAGAGTATTACGCTTGTAAGCTCTTTTGCCTCATAGTTTATATAGAATATGGTTCTCATTCACTAGTAGGTGAAATGTTATGAGGACTTGAGGGCTCCGGACCTTCATGTGCAATTGTCAATAGGGTACCTTTCATTTTCTTCCTGTCTTCAATTAAGCATTAGAGGCAGTGGCGTCTGAAAGTGTTGACCTAAAGCCGACCAGCCAATAACCTTTGTATGGTCAACATTGATTCAGACACAGGTACATTGTTGGCGATGAGAATCGGACCTACTAGAACTTGAAGGTCTTCTGTCAGCTGGTTATCAGAAAATACATAGGATTTTTAGACATTGCACAGTCCACCAAAAAACAGAAATATAAACTACTTGCAAAAGTTGCAATTACGACATACATCCGCATTAGAGGATGGAAGCTTTGCAATAATATTTAGAAAAAAATTGGGCTTCTCCACCTATTGCCAAATAATTTTGAATTGGATACTTGTATTCTAATATGGTATCGTAGCTTAAATGACGCCAACATCGGAGAACTAGATTTTTGCCTAATACTTTAATGATAGGTTATAATGAGGTGGTCCTTAATAGCCGTCTGATCAAATGCAGAGTTCTTATGGGACTATTGAATTGGACACCCTCATTATAGAAGCTCCCATAGTTTAAATAATCTTGGGCCTCTCCCCTCATTTCGAATTGATTTTGGTATTAGAGCATGTTATCGTCATTTTTTAACTCTAAACCCAAAAAACGACACACTTGTGTAATACTATAGGTACAAAATCAGAACCAAATAGCAAGGGGTTTGTAACGCAAGTAATTAAGAGTAGTTACCCATGCACTTAAAGCCTTGTGTTCGAATCTCCCCTCCCTTGTTATCAATTGGGATCATAATCATTAAGCTTACGAACAATTATAGCCGCATAATTCAGTGGGTGTGGGAAGTAATTTCGACATTAGGTATTTAGGGCTCGTGGAGATTCTTTAGAGACCTAATTAAATATTGGACAAAATGTGCTGAATAAGAGGAGCATGTGCTAGAATGTCTTCTGTTGTTAAGTTATTGTAACCCTAACGATCGGACAATGCATTATTCTTTTAGTTTTGTTGGTTTAAGTCTTTGTCTCTCTTCCCATTACCCCAATTATTATTGTAGGAGAAATCAGTTTAAGAGATGTCCATGCACATGCGTCATATGCAATGTACTAAAAATATTTTAGGTTTTCTTTGATTTGGTCCAACATCAACCACACACCATTCCATAATTAGACTTCAAACTGAAGCTAAATACCCGATCATTCTGATACAACAATCTTTTAAAGGATATAAGTAGGCATTAATTATGTGAAGGAGCTTGAAATATATTAGATTTTCTAATGATTATATGATGTTTAGGATAATAATTAACGGCTTAATAATAGAGCTGCTAATTAAGAACTAGATAATTTAAGTATCAATTTTCTTTGGGGGGGAGTCATCCCATGGTCTTATTGATGTAGAATCTCTAGATTGTGTTTATTTTTTTTCAGTTGTAATTTTTTATTGATCTCATATCACTGAAGATTCTTGACTTTGGAGAGATATATATATATATATCGTTGTCTGCAGTTTGTAGGACCGTTGATGATTATATATATTTGGTAAATTTTGACTCAACATGTGCAGAAGTATAGATTCATTAGAACATTGACCAAAAAAAAAAAAAAAGAATCATTAGAACAAGGCTATTTTCACCCCTAAATTGACATAGAGAAGAAATATACGTGTTATGATTTTCACTTCTTTTTCCTCACCTTTAAATATAATCAATAATGTTAAACTCACCAAATTTATTCTTCCAATTTTTACACCAAATGATGTATGAATATTTTACTTATTGTTAGAGATTTGAATCAATAAACACATCTACATTATTTGGTATGAAGAATGAATTCGTGGTGACCTTGACCCTAGCAGTAGTCCCAAGATGATTCACCAATAATTTTTCTTTCTATTGTCCAGGGTAAATTATGTTAGAAAATTAGATTGTCACCCTCAGATAAGTTGATTTTTTAACGGTTTTTATCACCAATTAATAGTCGATGAACTTTTCACAAGTCTTCATTTAAGTCATCAAACTTACAAATTAATAATGCGGTCCTTAATTTTTTAGTCCACGCATCAATTTAGTCCCTCTTATCGCATTCCATCAAAATCTTCGTTAAAACTAGCCACTAAACCAACTTTAAAGGGGTTCTTTTGTCAAAATACAACCTATCCACCCATGGCACAAAGTAAATCTCACGTATATATTTTGCTCAACAAAGCAATATGTTCTCCTTGGTGTGGACCCCAATGTGAAACCCTAATTGGAGAGAAAAAAAATGTCAGATTTAGGACTAAAATGAGCCATATTTAGATGATAATATTCCTTTAAAGTTGGTCACACCATGACATGTGTGACCAATTTTATTCAAATTTTGTCGAAATGCAACAATTGGGACCAAATAGATGTGTAGACCAAAAAATGAAGGACTACATTTATTGATTTGAGAGTTTGAGAACTAAAATGAGGACTTTTAAAAGGGGAAAAAAACACTTTTGGTCCCTATAGTTTACCACTCTTACCACTAAAGTCCCTAATGGTTTCAATTTGATCAATTTTGTCCTTGTAGTTTGAATTTTAAGCAATTCAAGGACAATTCCCAATTTCTCTTCCCATTGAGGGGCATTCCCCCCTCTCTCATCAAACTCCAACCCTAATTCCATGCATTGCCCAAAACCTCTCCTCATGAACCCAAATTCCCAAAAACAAAATCTCGAGATTAAGACTAAAAAAAAGTCACAAGATTGGACATAAGGGATTTCGAGACTTGAGAGTTGAAGAAACCTACTGAAGGGCTGCTAGGGTGGTTGTGGGAGAGGTTGGGGAGTGGCTACAAGATTGGACCAAAATACCCCTATATGTGAAAAGAAATTAAAGTAATTTGATATAATAAATTGAGGATTAATTATATTTAGATTGCTTCGAATTCAAACTACAAGAACAAAATTGATCAAATTGATGAAACTACATGGACTTTAATAATAAAAAATAATAAACTACAAGAACCAAAAATGATTTTTTGTCTTTAAAAAGTTCACTGACCACTTGCGAAATTTTTTAAATTTATTTTTATAATTCTGATTTTAGATTAGGCTTTGATTACGTAGTCATTCTTTGTTAGATACATTATTTTGGATTACAAAGTTGTTTAATATTTTATATATGTACCTTCGTGTATAGTCATAATAACGCACTTAACCAAAAGGACCAAAATCAAAATCCAATTAATCTAACATGAGCTTAGTAAAAAAAGAAAAAATAGTCTTATCAAAGAATGGAAATTCTAAATGAATAGTCAAACTGATCTTCTTCGTGGAACATGAACTCAAAGTCCTTCTAATCTACGCAGAAGAATAGAACCAAGGTGTGCAAGACGACATTTGGGAACAAAATAAAAGCACATCGGGTCACAAACGAATGCCAAACTTAAAACAAATTGATTAGCTTAGCAAATTTCAACCAGACAGGTTGTTTACAGTTAGCTAGCTAGGGCCCTCTTTGAGACTTTGTTTGGGGTTTCAGCAAAAGCACCCATTGAACTACTTTATCGTGACTCTGGTTCCCAGTACGATTATCTTTTGGTTCCCAACACATAACATGCAAAAATTTTATGGCAACAACAAATGCTGGATGTACAAAGTGTCGTACATCCTTTTAATTAGTCCTCTTGTTTGCCCTATATCTTGAATAAACCATCAACATGGGAGGTGTGGCTCCCATCACATGCATGTAATCCATACAAATGGTGCTCAAACTAATAACTTTTTTCGTTTTGTATTTATAAATTTTAAGGCACTTAATTGTTAGATGCTTTGGTTCTATCCAAAATATGGATAAAGCAACGAACTGAATTATGTAGCCAAGCCCACTTGGGTTTTCTCGAGCTATGTCCACTAGAATCTGTAGCGGAGTCAGAAATTTTTAGAGGGTTTTAAACTGTTGAAGATTGGCTCATTATAGGATGCGGGAGGAAGAAGAAACTAGCGATTGTAGCAAGTGTTGGCGTGACTTGTGAATATTGACTTACTTTCCTTACACACCAAGAATTCCTATTATAATTGTAATTGATTTACTTTAATTCCTGATTTCCTACTGCAAATAGATTTAGGAATTTATTATTTACTTGCCCATTCAGGTTTCGTTGTATTATAAATATGACCTCCTACAAGGAGAAGAATACACAGAAAATTCCCACAAGCAAATATTCTCTCATAGTTTTCATATTTTAGCATGGTATCAGAGCGGCGATCTTGGAATTGCTGACTCTAGTTTCAAACCTCCGCCGCTGCTATGGGGGTTGATGATTTTTTCAACCCTCATGGAGGTAGCACCACCGACTCCTTCTCTCATTCTCCACCAACCATCGTTGAGTTGAGTGCCCAGATGGCTCCGCTCCTATAGATGCAGACTTTGACCCCGAACCCGATCCAGAATCAAGATCCTCTTTTGACGACCCCGACTCCGACCCCGACTATTTCGACGACGACCCCGACCCCGACTCCGAAGACGACCCCGACCCCCACTCCGATGATGACCCCAACCCCGAATTTGTCTCTGATTCAGATCCTGATCCCGATTTCGACTCCGACTCCGACCCCGACTCAGGCTCAGATTCCAATCCCAATTCCTACTCAACTTGTATCCTATGCATCTTCCGCTGCACAGATTATGACTTCTAGACTAACGACCCCGACACATGGACCAGATTGCGCATATTGTGGTGATCCGAGACACACTTGTGAGACTTGTTTTAAATCGCATGGCTACCCCAATTGGTGGGCTACTCTTACATATCAAGGACAATGCAATTTGACCAGTAATGGTACTGGTTATGGATTCCATACTTCAGATAAGATTGATTCCAGGAGCTGGATTGATTCCGGTGCAACTGATCATATGACGTTTGATCCTGATGATTTTCTGAATACTACACAACCTCGACGAACCTGTATTGCAAATGCCAATGGTGTTACTTATCCTGTGACAGGGGCTGGCACTGTTGCACTCTCATCCTCTCTCACACTGTCTAATACTTTATTTGTTCCATCTTTATCCACTAAATTGTTGTCAGTTAGTCAGCTTACTGAACAATTGAATTGTTGTGTACTCATTTATCCGAGTTTTTGTTTGCTTCAGGATATTCACACTAAGGAGATTCTTGGTCGTGGTACTAAGAGATGGGGGCTATATTATGTCGATGACTTCAGTCCCGGCATGGCTAACAGCGTGACACATCCCTTTGATAGCAAACAAAAGAAAATCTGGTTGTGGCACCGTCGATTAGGACATCCGTCTTTTAGTTATATGAAGCATCTTATACCAGATTTATTCTCAGATTTCAAGGACTCTGACTTCACATGTGATACTTGTATTTTGGCCAAGAGTCACCGTGTGCCCTACCCGTTGAGTACGAACAAGTGTACTACTCCATTTACGTTAATTCACTCTGATGTCTGGGGACCTTCTCCTATCACTGCTCATTCTGGTGTTCGATGGTTTGTCACATTCATCGATGATTGTACACGGATGACATGGCTTTATTTGCTGAAGAATAAAAATGAAGTGTTTTCCTGTTTTCAGTCCTTCCACAAACAGATGAAAACTCAGTTTAATGCTCAAATCCAGATTCTTCGCTCAGACAATGGTGGAGAATTTGTCAATCATGACTTTCAGACTTCTTTCCAACAACATAGTATTATCCATGAGACGACTTGTCATCAGACACCACAACAAAATGGTGTTGCTGAACGAAAGAATCGACATCTTCTTGAAACCGCCCGAGCACTTCTGATTGGCGCTCATGTTCCTCGCCATCACTGGGATGATGCTATTGTCACCGCAGTTCATCTGATCAACCGCATGCCTTCTAGTATACTGACCTTTAAAACTCCCTTACAGGTGCTTGCACAACACAGACCTCTGCCTTTTGTTTTGGTACTCACACCCCGAATCTTTGGATGTGTGGCTTTCATTCATCTCCACAAAAATCAACGTAGCAAACTTGATCCATGTGCGCTTCGTTGTGTTTTTGTGGGTTATGCCACTCATCAGAAAGGCTACCGCTGTTATCACCCTCCTATCCAACGAACCTATGTCACTTTGGATGTGACCTTTCTGGAATCTGAGCTGTTCTTCTATGACCCATCATCCAATTCTACACTTCATGGGGAGATACGAAGTGAAGAGCAGAATTGGAGGGACTTGGAAAATAAAGAAATTCTCCTTTATACAGAAATGATTGATCATTCCGAGTCTGGAGCACGAGATTACTCTCTGTCGAAAAGCGACCAATCCCCCATTCATAGCAATCAATTGCCTGACCCACCTGATCATGCGAAGATATTTCTGATCCGAGTCTCACACCTACAGACAATACAGAACAACAAGATGAAGACCCCTCCTCTAACTCAACAGTACCAACAGACCAATCTCCTGAGAATATCCTTGAGGTAACTACTCCTACTAGACTTATGCATTTAGATGATAAAACTATTGGATATCAATTACCTTTCAGGCAAAATCGTGGGAAGCCACCAAACCGTTATTCACCTGATATTGGCAAGACATCCAAGTATCCAATTGCAAATCATGTATCCACTGAGAAGCTGTCTGAACCACTCAAGGCTTTTGTGCATCAGTTTTCTGCTATCCATATTCCAACCAAGGTCTCTAAAGCATTGAAAGATCCTAAGTGGGTCCAAGCTATAAAAGAGGAGATGAAAGCCCTTGAGAAAAATCAAACTTGGACATTGGAGACTATACCCCGAGAAAAAAAGACTATCGGATGTAGATGGGTGTTTACTATAAAACACAATGCAGATGGATATATCGAGCGATACAAGACAAGACTTGTGGCAAAAGGGTACACACAGACCTATGGTATAGACTATGAAGAAACCTTTGCTCCAGTTGCAAAGTTAAAAACCGTCAGACTCTTATTGTCCCTAGCAGCTAATTTGGATTGGCCACTACACCAGTTTGATGTAAAGAATGCTTTTCTACATGACGAACTCACGGAGGAGGTGTACATGGGCATTCCTCCTGGATATAATACTACTCAGACTGGAACAGTTTGCAGGTTACGAAAAGCATTGTATGGATTGAAACAGTCACCACGTGCATGGTTTGGACGGTTCATCATGGCAATGAAGAACAATGGTTTCAAACAGTGCAACTCAGATCATACTCTGTTCTTGAAACATCGAAAAGGAAAGGTAACAGCATTAATAATCTATGTTGATGATATGATTATTACTGGGAATGATAAACAGGAAATATCACAGCTACAAGACTATCTGGCTACGGAGTTTGAGATGAAGGATCTAGGTGGACTCAAGTATTTCTTGGGAATTGAGGTGGCTCGATCGCAGCAAGGCATATGTTTCTCTCAAAGGAAATATGTCTTAGACTTGTTGACAGACACAGGAATGCTAGATTGTAAACCTGCGGACACTCCTATTGTTCAGAATCATCATCTTGGAGAATATCCGAATCAAGTTCCAACTAACAAAGGAAGATACCAAAGGTTAGTGGGAAGATTGATCTATTTGTCACATACTCGACCAGACATTGCTTATGCGGTGAGCGTTGTCAGTCAATTTATGCACTCTCCAAGTGAAGACCATATGAATGCAGTTCTTCGGATACTTAGATATTTGAAGTCTGCACCTGGAAAAGGACTTATGTTCTCAAAGCATGGTCATCTAAATATTGATGGATATTCAGATGCAGATTGGGCAGGTAATGTAACAGATAGAAAATCCACATCAGGTTACTTCACATTCGTGGGAGGTAATTTGGTGACATGGAGAAGCAAGAAACAGAATGTAGTAGCTTTATCCAGTGCAGAAGCCTAGTTCAGAGGCATGACTAAAAGGATTTGTGAACTTCTTTGGTTAAGAAAGTTGCTTACTGAACTTGGGTATAAACCTACATCCACAATGAATCTCTTTTGTGACAACAAGGCTGCTATAGCCATTGCACAGAATCCGGTTCAGCATGATCGTACTAAATATGTTGAGGTGGATCGACACTTCATCGAACAAAAGCTTGAGGCTAAAGTGTTTCAGTTTCCCTTTGTGAAATCCGATGATCAATTGGAGGATATTTTGACAAAGGCGATTTCCAGTAAAGCATTCCACAATTCACTAGATCAGTTGGGCATTGGCGACATCTATGCACCAACGTGAGGGGGAGTGTTGGCGTGACTTGTGGATATTGACTTACTTTCCTTACACACCAAGAATTCCTATTATAATTGTAATTGATTTACTTTAATTCCTGATTTCCTACTGCAAATAGATTTAGGAATTTATTATTTACTTGCCCATTCAGGTTTCGTTGTATTATAAATATGACCTCCTACAAGGAGAAGAATACACAGAAAATTCCCACAAACAAATATTCTCTCATAGTTTTCATATTTTAGCAGCAAGGTGTTGCAGTGGAGGAGAAAAGTCGCAAGAAATGAGCAACAACGTGCAGGCGACTGGTCAGTTTTAACAGAGAGCAGCGAAGTCGTGAACTTCTCTAAGCAACCGGTCGTTATCGGTCGGTCGCGTGAATAGTATTGAACGTGCTTTGGCGTTTTTGGCATGCTTGACTTGGTTTTCCTATTATTTTTGGGTTTTCTAGCTTAATTTAATAGGGTTTTAGTTTCCTATTCCTAGTTAACTTGTAGCAAAAGTGCTATGCATTATAAATAAGACTTTTAAGGGCTAGGTTAATGGCAAGAGAATTCAAGAGGGAATTCAAGGGCATCAAGGGTTTGAGCAAAGGGTGAGAGAAAAGCTAAGGGGGTTCTTGTGAGAGTTAAGGGGGTTCAAGTTGTAACCAAAATTGTTCTTACATACTAGTGAATTTCTCGAGTGGATCACTAAGAGGACGTAGGCACGAGGCCGAACCTCTATAATTTTTTGTGTTCTTGTGTGTTTGTTTTCTCTTTTTGGTGTACATGTGTTTTATTCTCAAAGGAGTTTGTGTGTGTCTCGTCGCATAGTCCATCAATGACAAGATCTTGGAGCGTTTCCGCACAACACCCAAACCTTCATGTTTCAAACAACTCCCCATGCCACTGGAGAAAGTAAGCTTCTTGTATAGCTTTCGTATAACAATGGTATTTAATTACTTACAGCATAATAAATATTATAAATAAAAAAACCCTAACACACTTTTTTTCTCCAGTCATCAATCTCACTTTTCTTTCCCAACCGTTTCATCTCTCCTCTCCTTCTCCTCTTCATCTTGTTCTCCCCTCTAATCTCCTTCTCTGTCTCGATTTGGAGATCTCATCGCCTCGCAACAGCGCCTCACCGCATCACCATTTGTTCGGTCAACACATGGTGGCCACCAACAAAATGGTAGATTTGGACCTCTCCAAATGATTTTCCGGTGAGTGAAAGTGCAGTTGCACCTCCTTGCACCTCTGTAGCTCCGCCATTGACTAGAACATGATACGCTAACGAGTAAAAAGTCCATTCAGTGTATCCACAAAAAAACTATACCATCCTACATGAGAGGTTATACCAACCCTAATATATTGGTTCATATGTTTGGCTCTGACTACATGTTGTTCCAAGAGAGGTTCACATAAGTTTTCCTTGTCGTCTAAATCCTCAACATTTCATCCAATTTTTTGTTAAATCATTAAAAATAAAAATATGAACAAAAATTGAACAAAAAGAGAACAAAAACAAAAAAGAAAACCCTATCCCCACCAACAAACCTAGGCCTATTTGTGCCTCCCTTCTCCTCTGTTTTCTTCCCCTATAACCAGACCACTACTTTCCCCACCTGCTTCCTCCCTTCCATTGTTGCCGCCTCCCCTTTCTGACTCATGAGGCAAAAATTGAGAGGGGCGGGGGGGTTGGTTTAGGGTGAAATGTTGACGATTTAGACTGCATGGGGGACATTAACAAAAAAAGAAGTTCATATCCTTTATTTTCTTTATTAAAAAAATAGGATAAGGGGTTAATTGAAAGTTAGGTAACCAGTCAAACCGAACTAAACTGTACCGCTCAACGGTGGATTAAATGGTCATAGTTTGGAGGTAAAATTGATCCAAACCAGACCACACCACTCCTCATTATTCTTGGCACGTGGCAGTGAGAATTACAATACAGTAAAAGATGACATGTATTTAAAATTGGTGATTAAATTTGCATACATATCATGTTTAATTAAAATGTCCCATACTGTCACATCACATGCAACGGGGATAACACTATTTTGCTATATCCAGCCAATAATGCAATGACACATGAAAGAATTATCCCGTATATCATTGCGCTCGTTGTATGAAAGTCTCTCTCCATGAATAGTCGCACATATACTCTCTTGCTAGCAAAACATTGGTTGTGACACCTTTGCAAATTGAAAGCCTCTTGGTTATTTTTATAATTACAGCTAGTATATATGTTCACATATCCATTTACCATCATGCCATCATACGGATCAATGCATGCACAAGCAATTATATTCATACATGTACTAATACAAATAGGTACATAATTCTAGCCAGCAGCCATAATTATGTATGTAACATGCACCATGATTCACTAGTACTCATGCATACATATGCATGATGAATGGCATGAATAATGATCATATATGTTGCAAAACATACTCCCATGTTTCATGATACAGCCATATATCCCAGCCCCCTCTTTAAAATAAGACCCCAACAATCAGCAAGAAATTAGGCAAGCACGACCATAATCAAGGAAATCACATGACCTGTCCCAAGTCACAAGATCAAACGGTGAAGATCCGATCCCACCAAATCACCAAGCACCAACAGCCTTAGGATCTGTCCCATATCCACCTTCTGGTGCCTGCCTTTATTAGTGTTTGTAGGGAGCACATATCCCCCACTTCTGCCTCTCATGTGACCGACCAACTAAGCCCTAGTTGACCTGTCATTGCTCCCACCATGTCCTCTCTAAACTTCTCCATCCTAATATAAGAACTTGCTTTTAGTCACTTAAAACTGTACACACAAAAAACCCCAATCTCCCACCAATCAACAGTTGATCAAGAAAAAAGCAAAGCAACACAAACAAAATTTCTCAGAACTATCAAAACCCAAATGGCCAAAGAAGGTTTAGGGCTTGAAATCACAGAGCTGAGGCTGGGGCTATCCAGTGGTCCAAGATTGGTGGACAAAAACGAGAAGAAAAGGGTTTTTTCACAGATTGCTGGCGGAGATGGACATAATAATAGCACATCCAGTGATGACGACCGGAAAAGCGAAACGAAGAACCAAGTTGTGGGGTGGCCTCCGGTGTGTTCTTACCGGAGGAAGATTAATAGCTTAAATGAGACGTCCAAAATGTACGTCAAGGTTAGCATGGATGGAGCTCCTTTTCTTCGTAAAATTGACTTGAGCATACACAACCAGTACGCAGATCTTGCCGTGGCATTGGAGAAGCTATTTGGTTGTTTTGGCATCGGTGAGTAGTAATATTCTGCACAATTGAATTTAAATTGGTCTTTACTGTTTAAAGTTTTAAATGTTAAGCTCTTATAGCATGAAACTAAACTTATACATATAGAAATTTTATGGGAAAACATTAAGGGGTGTTTGGTATCCTATTCAAATAGGGAATTCAAAAACTTTGATTTTTCTTTAAAATAAGGAGTTCTTAAATCTATTTTTAAGATTCAAAAACTTGTTTCGTATGCAACTTGAAAACTGTTTTCAAATCTTAAAAATTTGAGAACTTGTGGGTTGTTAAAAAAAACTGAAAAAACAGATATTTTTTGTTTTTAATAATTGTGGTGTTTTTTAGTTGTTCTTGAGTTTGAGTTTTTGAAAATAGGGCTACCAAACAGGTTTTCTTTGTTTTGGACTCAAATTCTGTTTTTGAGTTTAAAAAGTTGAATTCAAGTTGAATACCAAACAGGCTCTAAGATATTTATATGAAGAACACTATTTTATTTTTATTTTTATACCACACTTTTGTATATATATAATTAGATATGTCAAATGAGTTGTGCTCTGAAAAAATAAACATGGTAAAAGAAGCTGATTTCTTCAATTTTAAGAAGAAAAAAAAATATAGACAATACTTCCCTCCTTACCTTCTATTGTGGCTCAACCACAAAGTGACATGTGTCCTCTATTTTTTAATTGTAAAAAAAATTCCGTTTTGACAATTCAAAAAAGAAGACACATGTCACTTTATGATTGAGTCACAATAGAAGGTAAGGAGGAAAGTATTGTCCAAAAAATATTGCACGAACACATAAAGCATCACAAAATTCAAAAAGAAAAACAACTAAAGAAAATGGTATTAAAATTTTGTGTATGCGTTGACAGGCGAGGTGTTGAAGGATGCAGAGAACTGCGAATTTGCTCCTATTTATGAAGACAAAGATGGAGACTGGATGCTTGTGGGAGACGTCCCTTGGGAGTAAGTGTTTCAAACCAAGCTTCTTTACTACTTTTGATCCCAACTTGTGTGCACTAAAATTCTAGTTAGACATATGGAAATGAATTCTTTATTAGTTTTGACATTGCTCAATTTTAAATTTTATATAAAAGTCTAACTAACAAGCAGAGGTGTTAGATGGCCGAGATGCAAAAGTTCAGATACAACCTTCGAGAAGAGAAAAATCTCTCCCTAACCCAATTGATACGAGTCAATTGATGACCTAATTGAGTCAAGTCTCCATGTTGACTAAGCGAAAGACTTAAAAAATTTATAAAGAGAGAGACTAAACACCTTTCATGTTAAATTAAGTAGTGCACATGAGCTCAGTCAACTTGATTAGAGCGAACTTCCTTGATCCAAGTTCGAATCCCCCTCTTTATAATTTAGATTATATTAAAATAAATTATCGCTTGTATAAAATTAGGATTGATCTAGAAATGCATGCATTTGAATTTGCATATACGGTTCATCTGATAATAAGATCTTTAGTAATTGTATGACAAATCATCAATCAATTCTTAGAGGGTCAAAATTGGTTGCTAATTAGTCGTAAAGTGTAAAGGGTTAATTAACACAAGTCCACAAAGCCGGCACCAATTAGGCATGCATTCTATTAATTTTGTCGATTTGATAAAGATATAAGGGACATAGAATTATATTAGTGTCCTTCCATAGTTTCTCACATTATTCGAATATCTTACGTTGGACCCATAGTCATACTACCGACACAAGCATTTCATATAATGATGTCGGGGACAATAATACCAAAATGTCCTTTGACACCATAAGGCATAGTCATGGCAGTGCATTATTCTGAGGAGAGAAAATAAAAGGTACTTTTATTTTACCACATTTCCCAAGTCAAAAAATTGTATCACATACCAATTGGAGAAAAGAAAAAGGAAAAAATAAAAAACAAATGAATCATATGTAGTTTATATATAATTATATGATATGACTGTTCATGGTTTATCTTAAGACCTTGTACTTTTTCATGAATGAGTCATGGAAGTGTCCCTGCCACTCACATTTGTGTTTTGGATAGTGTCTTTTTTGCTATCTTTTGCACTCTTGTAAGGTACAGCATCTGCTCCAACAACAAAAAAATAAGTCGTGAAAGTGTTGATTGTTACTTAAATATAAATAAAAAATGATTTAGATCTCAACAGTTTTCTTAACTATTAACACCTTTCATAAAATTAACGCTCGTGATATTATAAGATCACGCGGAACTCACATCATGATCATGAGAGTCTATAACATCATTCATTTTGTTTGTAGCATCATGATAATTCAGCATAGATACATATGTATTTACCTACAGCCTTGGATCTCTCTACCCATAACTAATCGATTTTGAATTAGAGGATCTTATTTGAATTATATCAAATTGGTATAAACCAAAACAAAAAAATTGAAGTAAATATTCCAATAACTTATATTTGTCATTTGCAGGATGTTTATTGAGTCATGCAAGAGGCTGAGGATCATGAAGAGATCGGATGCCAAGGGATTTGGACTGCAGCCCAAGGGCTTCCTCAAGGCAACTATGAAAGATGATCCTAAATAATCTCTTCCCAGAAGAAGTCGAAAATGGAGATCGATTTGACTGCATTTGATTTCCTCATCTCATGATATGTATGCTTTTTTTCTTTCTTTCTTTCTTCATATAATCAGTAGTTAATTGCTGGCTTTAAGCAGAAAGCTCTTGTTTTAATTACAAACGTGAAACTTTGATGTTAAGATTGGTATAAGGCACTAGAAATTAAGGGGAGATCATTTTCCTCCACCTTCATCATTTCCTTCATATATGTGTTTAAAACGACAGTTCATTCCACTGTATTTTTTACTAGTTTCTTGGTGCTTCAGATTAATGATGAATTCTAGTTCTCGCTCAAATATGATAAACTTTTCTCTGTTCCTTCCTTTCAAGAATCCATATACAACCTGAGATACAACTATTCTGATAAATTGTAGTATAATCTTCCTCACTAGTCATGCATAAACCAGTGTGGCTGCTTGTAAGGGGACCTTGCTATATATATACGTCAAGTTAGGTTCCCATCCATCAAAGAAAAGCCCAACTATTCTAACACAAGTAATTAACCGTCCAAGCTTAACAACATAGGAATCCACAACATATATAGGACATAGAATCCACCTCCCATGTAGTAACGAGCACATAATTACCTTTCTTATTAATATATCACGAGTTTACCTATGAACAACACAGAACAGGCCCATATGCCAATGAATCGAGTCTAAAACCGAACATATCCCTTCTTTATTGTTGATCATTTAATTACTTTCATTAGTAATTAAACATGACGAGGTGGCAATGAGTCGTATCGTTAGGTTCGAGTAGTTTTAGGTTATTAGGTCCAAAATAGGTAACATGTTTAACAAATTATTGAACATGTCACATGTTTAACAGGTAATCCATTTACACAAAACTTAATCAAAAACATTGTTTAGTACAATCGATAGTCTAAATTACAGGAGAAGGGGTTTCTCACACACACTACCACTACGGTGTTACAGGGATTCGAACCTAAAATTACTAGTCTACAATTCAATGTCATTTTCCACTGGACTAGACCTTGTTGGCTATTCAAAAAAAAAAAAAAAAAAGTTAAAAAGTTGGGTAGAATTTTCATTTGGGTGGGTTTAAATCCACTACCTTAGTAGGGTTCATGATGGAATAGAATAGAACATATCAATATATGCATGTCACATATTTATTATTATTAATAATAATTTAAAATTAAATAGTAAACGAGTTAAGTAGGTCATTTTGTAGGTTGGCGGGTTGACAAAAAACCCAATAGATTATTAAATATGTCATGATGGGTTTATCGGAATTTGACCTGGATTGAACCCGAATTTAACTCACAATTTTAATCGTGCGGATTGATCACCTAATTTTCTGTGCAAATTTCGAATCGTTTAACGGATCATGTTGGAAATTGTCACCCTAGTAATGACCATATACCGCAGATTTTGACTACATTGTCTGTTAATCACAGCTCTGATGAGACTTGTGAAATTAAAAAGGGGTGGACCAAAGTGTCTGCTGCGGTAGGGTTATTCGTTTGAAAAGGAAGGCAAGGGAACAAGAAAATGATGTAACTGCGCATTGCTGTTATATTATTCATTTGAAATTAAGGCTAAAGTTAATCACTTTTTACATGGTTTAGAGTGGCTGGTGGTTTTTGTAAAGGGCATTAAAGTAAATCCATTATCCCCAAAAGAGAGACTTTTTCAGCCTAATTTTAGCGCATTTCCATCCATTTGTCATGACAAAAGGCAAGAGGATGCAATGGTTGTTACTATTCATGTGAATAGTGCTTGCTCTTGCAATTTTTTTGTTGGTTTTCCACCCATTGCTATAGCAACACAAGGATAACCATCATTCACATGAGATATGAGGAGAAGAATTTGTATAGAATTTTGGTGTAAGAAGTGAAGAATATGGCTAGGTATTTATTATATATACAAAAATTCTGAAATTTTTGGTATTTTTTTCCTTCTTTTTTTTCAATTTTTTTGTTATTTAAATTGGCTTATGATGTCAGCATTAGGCCTGTTTGCCCAAACAAGTCTTGCCTTTACTGGGGGGCCTCTTGCTAGGGTTGGGGCTTCCCACTGGAAGTGCTTTTAGAGGCTGAATAGAACTTGATCAACTTATCAAAGAAAATGAGGGTCTTGCCAAAAAAATAAAAATAAAAGAAAATGAGGGTTCAAAGAGAAGCACCATTGTACTTAATCAAACAATGTGCTTAAGTTCGCAGGTGTGGGTAAAGCAAGTTGGCCAATAAGTTAAAATCTATATTAAAGAGTGAAAACATAATGAAAGAATCCCTATTTTCCCTTGATAAAATAATAAAAATTATTTTAAAATACTTATAATTAGAAGTATTTAAGCTAGCTATGAACCAATTAACATTTGGTTTAGTTAGAGCATCTCCAAGGGAAGACGCAAAAGAGTAAGTAAACCTCATTTGTCTTGCCACATCAGCATTTTCATGCTCCAAAGGAAGGGGCAAATGGGTAGGCAAAATATACTTTCTCTCCCCAACAAGGCAATATTGCCTACTTCAAAGTAAAGAGATATATTAGACCCCACTTGCTTTTTATAATAAAATACCATATCCGCTCTCTCACCTACTTTCTATAAAATATAATAGTAAATGTAAGAGATAAAAATATATAATATAATAATGGTTTGTAGACTTTCATTGCTTAGTCCCTTAAAGTGACCAACTTTTTTCACGAGACAAATGGGTAGGCAACATGTCACCAAGGTTGTTATAGTATAATTTTGCCTATTTCATTTGCCTCTTTCCTTAGAGATACTTTTAATGATAGTTGTTTTTCTTCGTTGGAGAAATCTTAAGTTCGACTCACACTAATGCGCTATATCATCAGGAATTTGAATTTAATACCGTACTTTAACGAAATCAACAAACTTGTCAGCTAAATCTAGGAGACATGCTAAACATCAAATTTTCTCATCTCTTGACTTTAAACTACAAAGAAAATTAACAAGTGGAGAACTTCTAAAGAAAAACGTCATGTTCTCATATTCTTTGCATGCATATAAATTAATTGTGTGATTCTTAGGCACATGATTAGTGCATAGCATAATTCCAGGTACAGAATCTTTTTGGTCTCATCTGCATTCACACATGTCCCGATAGTTTGGTGCATATGTAGCATTTACGATTTATAATATAAATCCAACATTGAATCTTAATTTAGATATTATCATTCTAATTCATAGATATTATCAATGAGATCCATAACATTGTTTTGGGTCATTCGAAAAATTTAATCAACCCCCCATGATCCTAAACAAATTTTGCAGATATGGATGAATTTTTCTGACTTCCAACTCTACAAATCTGCCTTCCTCGAATTTAGCCTCAGATAACTCAAAACAAAGAGTATGATTTGGTACATTGCATGAGGTCCAATATTTATGGCATGTTTACTTATTAGTAGTAGGTATGTCATTCATGCTCCTTCTTTCTCATGTGTTTACTAACATGGTTATTAATAAAATGATTCTAATTCTTTACTTCTGCTGCGTTTACTTACACATACGAAATAAAAAAATTATGAGAGTTCCATAGTAAAATCTATAATCAAATACCCTCAAAATTATGAGAGTAGTTGATCCGATTCCAATTCCTTATTCCTAAATTCTTAATTTGTAAACTAATATCAATTCTAAATTCTGATCACCTCATTTCATTTCTTCTCACTGAGTTAGATTCCTTGAAGAACGTTGTATTGGGGTATCTTCTCGACCATCATATTGTAAATATCATCATTTTACAGGGGCTAAATTGTCATCTAATGGGGATGAAAGAATTTTGAACCACCGGACTTTGGATTCTTGAGAATGATAGGAAATTACCAATTCCTTGCAGAAGAATCTGTCTTATCAAAACTAAGAAGGTTCCAGTATTGGGTGAAACATATGAGATTGTTTTTGTTTTTGTTTTTTTCCAAATTAGAAAGGGGAAAGGGAGAAAACTCATACACACGAAATCACTTGGAAACACACTAAAAATATGGGCCAATTCAACTAATTAACACCTCACTGATGGTGAAACATATGAGATTAGTGCCCTTTTTCTTTGTCAACTTCCAAATGTATTTTATATACACCAATCTTTCCATTCACAGAAGGGTGTGTCAACATACTTTTTTATTATTTATTATAGAGATATTTATACCAACACCCCTTAAGATTTTCTGTATTTTCACAAAATCCCTTGAGATTTTAAAAATTACACGAACTCCCCTTTAATTAGTTCTTAAATTATTTTCACAAAATCCTTTTTCATTAATATCTATATATAGAATAGATAATACCTAATTTTCATGATGACAAGGCATATATGTACATATACCAATTGATGTATGCCCTACCACATACGTGTTTGCCCCTTTGGCTAACCAAATAAAGAAGGTATCTAGCTGTTTCAAAGAAGCTCCATGTGAATGAGGTATTGCCATCATGGAGAGCATGAAAATCAAAATGTTCATAATAAGAAATAGGGGTCCACTAAGTGGTATATCTTGCTACATCTGCTGCCTACCTTCTACTTGGGGACATGAACTTTCGACTTTGCTGGCTCCATTTCAACAAAGACAATTCAATACAGATGGGTTTCTTTGGAAAATTCAAATTGGATAGACAAGTTGAGATGCCCCACTACAACGAGAGAACTTCTTTAGGCATGCACTTTCTTCTTTTTTCTCCCTTTCATCATTTGGTTGAATGCAATTGTATAGCATTCTGCATTATTTTTTCGACAAAAAAAATTCTTGTAGCGGGTATGATACTCCATACAAGATTTAATGATTAAACTGTTAAATATCTTCAACATTAATTCATATTAGAAAATGAAATGCTCAGCAACAAATTATCAATCTAACAAAACAAATTTAATGAGACGTGAATATTGTAATACCATAACATATTGACTATATAATTAGAGTGATGTTATTTCCACCCCTGTCCTGTTTCTCTACTCACCTTATCTTCCTATCCACCATTATTCCTAAAATACTCTTTAATTATTCATTCAAGCCAATTCTCTTTGCTAATTATTAGTAATTGAGATATGAAGAGAATCAAGTTGTGTTTGACGGACTCAATATATATCTTAGTCTAATATTTTAGTTTTATGAATCTTTTAGGTTTTTTTTCTTTTGTCAAACGATAAAATAAATAGGTTACGTGAATTGAGATTTTTTTCCTAAGTTTATAGAAGTTATTTTACAACCGGGTAGTTGTGGTTGTGGTTTTAAAAAGAGTGCCAATTAATTATTTTTTAAAGTCTTTTTCTTTTTAAACAGTATAGGTGGTTGTTGATTTAAATATTAGGTTGGTAATTTTTATTAAATAAAATTCTTAGTGCAAAATATTAAGTGTCAAGTCAAACAGTTGGGCAATTTCTTTATTATTTGAAATAAAATGAATAAATAAATAGATGATACCAGAAGGGGAAGGCCAGACAGGAGGCCCGGAGATCCCGGTATGAGCAAACCGATTATCAACTGTAAACCGCGGGCGGAAACCGGTGGAACTGCACACGTGTCGGCTATCGACAAGCAAACACGTTCACATGAAAAATGTTAGGTGGGTCCCAGAGCTCTAAACTCTCGAGTTTAAGTCATTTTGGGGCCCCACATGGAAAGTTCCATAAAGTTGACCTGTAGACAAGAACCACGGCATGTGGGTCCTGCTTGGCCCCACGCGGGCATTGATGGCTTGCCTTTCCTCTCTCTTCACGGCTCCCTTCATCTTCTACTAGATAGTCGGTCTTTTTTGTGTTCTACAAAGGAAGGAGCAGAGATATTTCTTTTGAGCTGCAAAAATATTTGTTGTCTAAGCTAATTAGAAAAAACATATATATATATATAATTATTGGAAGCCTTTTGAATTTGAAATTTTATAAGAATTTCATTGCATGGGAATGTTTGCAAAGCACCGCCGAAAATTAAAAGAAACTATCAAATGAATTGTAACCAATGATTCCATATTTATATGGTTTTATGTGATTTTCTACAATATTATTTTTAGCTTTTATTTTAGAAACTTTTAATTAGAAATGAGCAAGAATTTGCAGATCAACCGAAACATGACAACTAGAACTAGGATGACACAAATCTACTAAAAATATGTCGAAACTGCACAACATTAAAACATTAACAAATAAATTTGATGTGTCGACCATGGAACAAGCCCCCGGTTTGGAATCCCCCCCTTCCACCGAAAATTGACGAATACCTTTATTAGCAGCCAAAAGCAATAAGTCATAGGCAAGTGTCTCTTTACTTGAAAATAAAGAAAAAACCAAGCATTTGAAATTTTTTTCCAATCCACACACACAAGAGAGACTTTATAAAGCCAATCTTAATTTTAAGTAGGTTGCTTGGTTTTTCTTTCTTGTCACTAACTTACATTATATGACAAAAATAGGTTTGATTTTATAATGGTAGTGGTATTTTTAATGCTAATGTTGAAAAACATAAAACACATTTTGTTTTACGAGGTTGAGTAAGCTTTTTTTATGATAATCGATTCATTCAATGAATTGGAACACACCAAATACATTATTAAACTACCAACCTTTTAAGTGATGTGTGCGCATATAAATTAAATAGGCCAAAAAGCGTTTTTATAGAGAATCATTTTTCTAAATAATCACTTCAAATGATTCAAAATGATTTTATGAAGAAGCGTATAGGTGGTGTTTATGTCCAAAATCACTTAAAATTATTTAAAATAATTATATAGATAATTACATGAGAGATGATTTTTGTCGAAAATAATTCTGACCTATTTAGAATCACACTCAAACAAAACTTAAACTCTAGCAAAACAAATATTTTACTATGAATTATTTACCGCCGTTTACACGTTTATACTGCTTAGTAGCCATTTGTATTGTATATTATATGAATTAGCAGTATTAAAAAATAAATAAAATAAAATAAAATAAACTAAACAATAAATAATAAAAATTGACTAGGTCGGAATTGGACCGACCGGGGGGCCCCAAGCTTTCAGCTTCATTCAAGCATAGAAATCACAACCCACACGCTTCCGTCACACACTACTACCACCAACATGGACGAATCACAGCCGCTCTTTCCGAGCCACGTGTCATCTACCCACTGGCGGAATCATTTTGCCGGCCACATTCTCTCCCCCTTAACATTATATATAAGCTGCTCTGCACACAGAGCCGGCTAAAGTTGTTGGTCCATCAAATTTACAAGCAAAGCAAAGAAAAGCATTCGAAACATGTCACCGGCAAATGAGCAGCAGACGCCGGCCGGCTTGAACTACGACGATACCAAGTTGACCTTGGGGTTGCCTGGCTCGGGGTCTAAGCGTGGATTTTCAGAGACCATTGATCTTAGTCTTGGGAGCTCAAGCTCATCGTCGTCAAGATCAGGGGTTGAATGTTGTGATCAAGATTGTGCTGATGGTGATGGGGCCAAAACTCATAAGCCTCCAGCAGCAAAGTAAGACTGCCCACATGATTTTTTTTTGCTTAACTAAGTGAGAATTGAAATGGGTTTTCTTTAACCTTTGAGTTTACAATGTGTTTGATGAAATTATATGAAATTATATGAAAACTGAAGTTTGATGGTCAACATGTTTTTTTTTATTTTTTGTAAAATTATATGAAATTTGAAGTGGGGTTTCTTTAGTTTTCATGGTCCTCATTTTTTTTGGGTACAATTACAAGAAAACTGAAATGGGTTTTCTTTGATTTTTAAGTTTACAATGTGTTTGATGGAAGTTCTGTGTGAATATTTCAGGTCACAAGTGGTGGGGTGGCCGCCAGTGAGAGTGGCAAGGAAGAACTTGATGAAGACGTGCAAGTACGTGAAAGTGGCAGTAGATGGAGCTCCATATCTGCGCAAGGTGGATCTTGAGATGTACAATAGCTATCAGCAGCTGTTGGGTGCTCTTGAGGACATGTTCTCCTTCTTGACCATCCGTATGTATCTTATCTCATCATATCTCTTCTAGATTTGATCTTCTTTGTAAAAAATTAAAAACCTATGTGATAATTTTCATGTCAGGAGTTAATGGTTGATATTTACTGTTGATGCAGGTAATTATTTGAATGAGAGAAAGCTCATGGACCCTGCAAATGGAGTGGAGTATGTACCAACTTATGAGGACAGAGATGGGGATTGGATGCTTGTAGGAGATGTACCATGGAAGTAAGATTTCAAATAAACCCTAACCATCTCTCCCCGAAATGTTATTAGACTGTGAATTAAGACCACACACTCAAACGTTAATGGTTCTTATTCATAATCTGACAACATATTACTTGTATGAAAAAATTTTCGGCCAAATATATATGCCTGGGGATTTTAATTTTTCTTTGTTTTACTAGATCGTGCATATTTACTTAACATCAATCCTGTCTTTTTTGTCTTTGAACAGAATGTTTGTGGAATCATGCAAGCGGCTCCGGTTGATGAAAAGCTCTGAGGCAGTTGGATTAGCTCCAAGGACACCTCCAAAATCCACAAGCACGAGTTGAAAGACATGCCTTCTACATATGATAAAGAGACTGAATGAATGAAAAAAATATATGCATGTACAGAGGCTTTTTCTTGTTGGTAGGGGGGTTTTGATTAGATAGAAAAGTTGACAAGAATAAGAGATCGATCTGTGATTCTCTATAAGTTGCATTTTTCCATTTTGGTATTAAATGCACTTGATGTTGTAGGCTTTTTCTCCCCATTTTTGGGTTCATCACAGTTTTTCTTGGATTCCATACTCAGATATACACAGTAAGTTTGATGTATGATAAGACAAATTTTTCTTTCTGCATATTCAGTTTTGATATTGCTTTCAAATGCCATATATATTCTTCAATTCCCATTCTTTGCTGTTTTATTATTATTATTTTTTGTTTTTGGTTTTTGGTTTTTGTTTTTTTTAAATGAGAAAAACATCTATAGATACAATCAACAATTAGAGGTCATATCTCATATCCATCGGTTTAACAACTGGGATACAATTAGATTTGAATTCCCAAAATCTTGAAACAAAATGGGCAGAATAGAGACCCATTGGCTTACTTGTAAACCCAAAGAATGCCCAATTTGTATCCTTCGTAACCCAGTCTGTTTCCAAGAGCATCATTTTTTTTACTCTACGCACCAAAAGATTTTGTTCCGCAAAGTCAAAATGCTTTACAAGATTTCATTACCAAGCTGCTTCTGTAAGATGAAAGAATTCGCAACATGCAAGCAATATCCCAAGCACAGATGCCTTTCAGGAAAAGTACAAGAAATCTGCATTTCACTGAGGAAAAAAAGGGAAATACTTCCCTTCTTTCCCGTAAGTAGGAACTCCTACATTCCTGTTAATGACAGTTTGATATGTGTGCATAATTTTTTCTTTTTTGGATTTTGATGAATTATTTTTATGTGTCAAACTATGATTTTCCATAAGGAGGGAAGCAATATCCCGAAAGAAAAAAAAAAAGGTAAAGGAAATTGATTTTATGTTTTGCAAAATGAGGAGCCACTGAATGGGTCATGAGACTCATGAGACTCGTGAGACCCATCACTCATCATGCAGTGCTCTATGACCTTATGGAAAAAAGAAAAAAGAAAAAAGAAAAAAGAAAAACATGTTGGATACTGATAGTTACATATTTCTGCTCTAATTGCACATTTAAAGCTTCCATGTGGCAGCAGGTGGCAGAAGTTGTTTCTCATGGCTGGGACCATTATGTGATTGGTTGAGAGATGGAGAGATGGAGAGATTCAATTGCAAAAATTCATTATCATGGGTCATCAAAGAGAGCCAAGACAAAGAAG
Organism: Prunus persica; assembly: GCF_000346465.2. Taxonomy (NCBI): domain Eukaryota; kingdom Viridiplantae; phylum Streptophyta; class Magnoliopsida; order Rosales; family Rosaceae; genus Prunus; species Prunus persica. The sequence continues at coordinate 5,493,709 of NC_034011.1, forward strand.
CTTTCATCCATTTCTATGCTCTACTAACAACCATAATAAATTTGGCAGTGAGAAAACCGTATCAGCTTTAAGCGAAGGCCATCTTTTTTTCCTTTGCTGCCTACATATATATACCATTTCTTGGTTCCTTTGAAATGTTCTTCTACAGCTTCTTATCGAAGAAAAACAATGGCTGGTGCACCACCTACACAAAGGATGTCATGCTGTGATCAGGTCCAGAAGCGCAAGGAGGAGAAAGGCTGCTTCTATTCTTGGTTTGTTTATCATTAATCTTCACTTCCAATTTCCTCCATAATCTTCATCTTATGCATTACTTATGATTGGATTGCATTTTATGTTGCAGTTTGTTTGCATTTTTCTGCTGCTGTTGCTGCTATAAGACTTGTGAGCCTTGCTTAAACGGCGTCTGCTGTTGCTGCCCCTAGATATCTATACTTCAAAATATGTGCTATTGATTGTATGAGGAAAATCATGAGTTATTATGTGAATCATAAAATATGATTCTTTTCATTCGAGTAAAGTTACACTTACACATTACATTTTTACATTGACATTTTTCCCCATTACATTATGCTTCTCTAACAAGCAAATGACATCTCCAATATATCAAAATTGGACTTTAATGGCTCATAGTCACCTAGTTCCCAAGGATAGGGTTCCTTCCCTCATCAATTTCTATGACGATGAGGCGCTTTGGGTCCGACCCTTCTGGTCCTTCCGAGTAAAGGGTGGGAAGGTAAGCATTGTATGCTGGCAAGTACCGTGAAACAAAATCTTTTACCTGCAAAACAAGCTCTCAAAGAGCATCAGTTTCAGGTTATGGAACCTACTGCAGGTTCAGCAGACGGTTTATAAGATACAAATATAGATAGACTAGCAACCTCGTCATCGGACATTCCAGGCTTCCCGTCCTCTCTCATGGCAATCTCTGCCTGCAAGTTCAGGGAAACACTTGTTAATTAAGCAACGACAATGAGAAAAAGTACTTAAAAAGAGAAACACTGCATTTTGGTTGCACGAAGATGTAAACATGAAACCCCACCTGCAAACGCCACTGGTACACACAGCTCGGATCCTTGATCTTGATAATTATCCATGCTTTGATGAACTTATACCATGCATCATAATAAGCTTCAAGATTTTTATTTACTGTCTCCAGCTGTTTAATGAAAATTTCGCATTAGAGCTGTAACTGTCTTTAATAGAACTAAAATAATTAATGAATTTGAACTGGGCGCAAGTAATATCAACAAAGCCCCACAATATATTTCCAGTCCTCTAACCTGCGGATCAACTGCTTTGACAACTTCCACAGGAAGGGGTTTGAAACCAAGCATCCAACCTTCAAATAGAACAACCTACATAACCAGCCAAAACACAAAAAAATTGCGAGGTGAAATACTCTTTCCAGAATTTTCTACAAAGCCTACTGAAACCACCTAACTAATTACCTTTGGGTTTGACCTATTGATTTCACATCCAAACCCTATTATTACTTCTAAAAAACACTTCAACATAGCATTTGTGAGATCTTGATTCTTGATATGTTCAAACATCTATCTTCATATAATCAGGTTGCTACATGGGCCATACAGTATCAGCCCCCCAATTTGCATCAACCTAAGCCCACTGATTGCCAGACATTACAGAAAATCCTCTTACAGACTTACTGTAAGTGGCCCTTCAACCTCTGGCCATGTTGACGGATCAGCCCTGTCACCCTTTCCATTGTAAGCGGACTGCAACATGAAACAAGTTATAAAGAGCCACTTTGAACTAAAAACTGGTTGATGGAAAAAATAATAATAATAAGAAAAGCAAACTTTCACTGTTGTGCACCTTATCATATCGGGGTAGCTTCATCTTCATACCTGAACAATTTAGATGTGGATAGTTATGAAACAGGCATGCATTTATAGCGGAGGAAAATGAATAGAGGAGAATCACCTTCTTTACTCAATTTGCTTAGATCAGACAGGGTTTCAACAGAGAATGTAAGATCATGACTCCCTGCATTTCCACGTAACTACAAGCCACGAGAAATAAAAGAATAGACAGTGTTATTGATAAGAAAGCACGTTCAGTTTCTAATGAGGTACAATCAACTTGTTAACTATCTTAAGTTCAATTACTTGGAACATATGTTGATCGCTACCTCTAAAAGTGCATTTCCTGGATTTGCTTCTCGTAGTTTGGCCTACAAATAATACAATATCACATCAGACAAAAAAAAATATAAAGAAGAATGTGCCACAAATTTCCTAAAAAATACCTGACCCTCTGCCGTCAAATAAAAGTCATCAATGGATATTGAGGCAGACTTCCTGATATTTGAACATATTGTCAGCAATACCAAATTCCTTTATCTTTTTATGAATCATCTAGAGTATCAGTTTCTCATAGCTTACCGGCCCGTAATTTGGAATAGATAATTAAGAGCAAACACAAGTGTAGTCTTTCCACAACCTTGTGGTGCACTAAAACCAATCTGCATCACAGACCAAAAATCAGCACCATAAGACGAAACAAAGACTAAAAATAAACAATGGCAGCAATCACTCTTCATAGATGCAATCATTTCTGGAGACAGATATACCTTTTCAAATGCCAATAGAATTCAACCCAATACAGAAACTTAAGAGTACCAAAAAAGAGGGGATAATTTGAGTAGAAATGATGTACCACTAGAGGAGGTATATCTTCTCCATCTTTGTACAAGGATCTGTGCTGAGAAATCTGATCATCACACCAAAAAAATACTGGAATATAGTAGTGATAAAGCCTAACTTTTTGAGGCTCCGTCAGATACAATTCATTGAGCTGAAACAGCCGACAGAGGTGCAACCCATAGGACAACCATTTGTCAACAGACTCAGCCACTGCTTCTGGGGTCAGACCCAATTTGTTTATCAATGGACCTGAGCATATAAAGTTAAAAAGGTCCTGCACAGAAGAAACTTCTGCAGGCTGTGTAGGAAACACAGAATACAATTGGCCCTGCCCACATTCACTGCCGGCAGCATTGTTGTGATGCATAGAATTGTCTTGCATCCAGGAACATCCACTGCCTGCAAGAAGAATCCCTGAAAGAGAAAAGAGGTGAAGAACAGTCTTGCTGTGATCAACTCCAATTGCAGCCACGATATAGACCATATTGAGACTATTCAGCTTGACCCATTACTATATATTAAAAATATTTTGCATGGTATATATATCTGCGAACCTATATCCGTATTCTATATGATCACCAATGAACAAAAGGGCTTTTTCCTTCTATTTTTGTTAAGTTAAAGGAAAAGATTCCCCATGAAAACCAAATGGAAATAGATTCAGAATATAACTAAAGATAGTGCAAGACATAAATGTAAAAATTCTAAGCCCTAAAACTGCAGTAAGGTTAGCTAAGTTTCCAAATCAGTTATTCAACATACAGGCAATCAATAAGCTAAAAAGTGGATAGGAGAAGATATTTAGCTCTAATAAGAAGAGATATTTAGCCTTAATAAGAAGATTGTACTTGTATCTGAGTAAATAACACAGGCAGGGGTCATGAGGAAATAAACGATGTCCTACAAGGCGAAAAAAAGCAGCTAAGTTGATCCACCTCAAGTAACTAAGGTATAAGCCTTAGTTGTAAATTTCTGTTAGTTGACCAGTACTTTCAAACAAAGTGGTTCCTCTCCTTTTTCACAAGAGCAAGTTATCGGTTCAACCCATGAAAGAGATGGGATTTGTGAGGAATAGGACCAGCTTTCAACCAATGGAAGATACATAAATTTTTTAATAAGAAGGCTAGACCCCAAAAATGGAGAGATGAGGAGACATTACAAATGTCCAACTGCAATTAGTTAAACAAGCTCCCTAAGAGAAAGGACAAATAAGCTCACAGCTCTAAAGAATTGAAGGAATCCATCCATACGGCTTTAGTAAATTGTGACCAATCAAACACTGTCCCCTAAAATGCCAATATCTTATGTACGAACCTCCAAAAAGAGAACAGTGGTTTTTCAGTAGTGTATGGATTGCATGCTAATTTGCTTCCAGTAAATACAGTTTTTATTCCAAAGATACCGCAACGATGTGGACTTTGATATTTCAAAACTTCATTGACAAGGGCTCAAAATTGTTGCTCCAGTTTCATGATATCTACGGCCTGCTCTTAGGATACTCAAGTGTCAGGACTTATCCTGTTGAGTACTCCATTGATGCCATTTAACCAGAAGTATTCAACATTGCATCTAAATAACTATATACATGTTAACCAGTACTTCTGGCACCAGAAAAGCTGAAGAATATATACATATTGCAAGAATCTATCTTAACTTCCTACAATGTTTTTGTCCCGTTTTCTTATGAACCCTTAAAATCATTTTTTCCTAAAATTACCCAAGAACAACTACGTACTGCAGCTTGAACCAGGCCTGGCATGGGAAAATTGGACCCTTTAAACCATTCAGCTATCCCATGAGGGGCAAAGCATGAGACTTTAATAAATCTCCAAACTTCCCATTCTTTTTTTTATCATTTTGCTTTCTATTTTGATCAGATTCTCACTCTTCCTGAGCAATTATCGAATGCAGGATAAAATGTATGTAACAAGAATCAAATTCACATTGAGTAGCAAGCAAAGTAAATGGAGAAGTAAATGAAATTATATCTGGAAATAGAAAAATTACCAGACTTTGAGAAATGGGTAGGCATTGCAGAGAGCTTAGATGATGGGTATGGTCTATTTGATCCATAGAGGGAAGAGAGGAGAGAGAAGTGATAAGAATGAGACAAAGAATGTGATTTATTACTACTATTGGACTTACTAGTATTACAGAAAGAATAATAACAATTAGAAACAGAGAGAGGGGGCGTAGGTGGCCATGGCTGAGATAAGATATTCAAGGCCGCCATTTTCATCTCTCTCGCTCACTCTGTTGATGATGTTTTCCCAAAGCTGTGCAGGAGATATAACCAATGGTCATGGTGGTTCTGTGTGCGGTAACGAGGGTAACGATACTTGTTTGTTGGAAAGTACTAAACTACCCATACTTATCACTGTTTTCTCTCTTTTTTGGGTCGTAAAATCCAATGCTTTTGTAGTGGATGTATGAAAAAGCAAAAATTGTAGACATCCACCACTTCGAAATTAATATTTTATTACCTGCAGGGTGACAAATGGATAAATTTAGTAGTAGGTTTTTTCTCGGTTGTTTTGTTATACAATCGAGATTAGAAGAGGGAAAATCAAACTTATGTTGTAAATAATATTGGTGAAGCCCACATAAAGAGAAATGATGGAAGAAAAATGATCGTATTGAGTATGATAGTCAAAAGGAGAAATGATGATGTTAGAAAAGAAGGAAGATTAGTCAAAAGATGAAATCATTATGTTGGGAAGATTAGTCTATAAATAGGCTCGCTCATTCACTTGTAAAACACACCAAAAAGAAGAGAGAAAGAGAAAGAGTGAGAGTTAGAGAGAAGAGAAAGAGTGGAGTCTATCTGAGGAGAAATTCTGTCAGTGTAAACATTACAAAGAGAAATATAATTCCACTCTCAATATTACAGTGGTACTTCTCATCACTGATTATTCTAGTTTTATAACACGTTATCAGCACGAAAGTCTCTCATTTTTATTTTTGAATTTTTTCCAACTCAACACTATGTGGTTATTTCTCTGTCTCCTCTCTGTCATATGTCTACTCTCACTTTACTACTACGACGACATGCAAACTTTCTTTTTTGTGTTCTCACAATTTCTATGTTGTTTCATCCATGCTTGTTTAATTTACTTCTTTGTAACGTAATTTGAAATGACATGGTTTTTATACCCCGTCCTGTTATTTTATGGTGGTGTAATTTTTTTTTACCCATCGCGTTGTAACACAAATTATTGTAATAAAATGGTAGTGTGATCTTAAAACCCATCTATTATATCTTGAATAGTGGCGCAGTTATATTGCCCACAATATATGATATATTATGCACTTCTTATACATTAGGTGGAGGTTTTTTTTATCCCCACATTTATTTTATTTATGGTATGGAGTAGGTTTATTACCCATACGGTAATATTTATTTAAAAGGGTGGCGCGGGTTTATCGTCCATGCCTTTACTTTTATTTAAAAGTATGGAGCAGAATTAGTGCCCATACAAGCACATTTACTCTTACTTAAACTATGATGTGGAATTAACCCTCATACTTTATGAATTTACTTTACTGCACATTTACTTTTATTAAAAGTATGATGTGGAATTAACCCTCATACTTTATGAACCCTCATACTTTATGAATTTACTTTACTGCACATTTACTTTTATTAAAAGTATGATGTGGAATTAACCCTCATACTTTATATTTCCTTTTATTTACAGTATGGTGCGAAATTAACGTCCATACAGCAAACAATTTACTTTATGAATTTACTTTACCGCACATTTAATTTTATTTAAGGTATGGTGCGGGTTTATCGTCCATACCAGCAAATTCATAGCACTTTATTTTTATCATCAATTAATACACCTGAATAATGAGGGCCTGAAATTCCTATTAATAAGTGGCTTAATGTCCCAGATCTCGAGCCTAAAGTTTCGGATGGCAAATTTGGCAAAACTAGAGTTTGCTGCCTTGGACCTTTCCGGGGACAACTATTTATCATGGGTCCTGGATGTCAAAATTCATCTACGAGCCAATGGCCTCGGATAAACAATTGTAGATGAGAATGATGCTTCGCATGAAGAGAATGCGAAGGCCATGATCTTTCTTCGCCGCCACATCCATGAAGCGCTGAAGAGCGAATATGTGGTGGTTGATGAACCGTTGGTTCTATGGAAAGCTCTAGGTGAAAGATACGATCACCAGAGGATGGTGACTCTCCCAAGAGCTAGATAGGAATGGACTCACTTGAGATTTCAAGATTTCAAGTCAGTGTCCGAGTATAACTCTGCTATGCACAGAATTACCTCATTAATGAGGCTATGTGGGGAAAATATATCTGAGGAGGATATGCTCGAAAAAACTCTGAGCACTTTTCATGCTTCAAATGTCCTCCTTCAACAGCAATACAGACATAGCGGTTTCAAGAAGTACTCGGAACTTTATCTTGCCTATTGTTAGCTGAGCAGAATAATGAGCTCTTATTAAAGAATCACCAATCTCGCCCAACAGGCTCAGCACCACTTCCTGAAATAAATGCTGCATCTCAGGAAGTGAATGCCACTTCATCTCGTGGTAGTATCCACAAACGTGGGCGAGGGGGCAAGCGCGGCCGCTGGTAAGGAAGCAGAAAAGATCGTGGTGCTCGTTCAGAGGGTTTAGGTCCAAGGAGCGGTCCATCCACGAATGAAAAAATACATCCCGTAATAAGGGAAAGGCACAGATGAGCCATGTGCCTATAAATGTTGAAAGCACTTGTCACAGATGTGGTGCAAAGGGACATTGGGTGCGCGCATGTCGTACGCCCAAGCATTTGGCGGATCTCTATCAAGCTTCACTTAAGAACAGGAAAGTGGAGATAAATTACATTGATCATGCTCCACCAGCCACAGATGGCTCATCAAAAATATCGCGTCAGCTAAACAAGACGCATCTGGATGTTTCTGACTTTGTTACTAAAAAGGGAATGAAGCTTCTGAGTCCGAATTAGATTAAATTCCTTAATGTACTATTTGTATTAGCTGAAGTGTTGTTTAATTTTTCATTTCAATCCAATAAAAGTGGTAATGTTTTCTTCTTTATTGATTACAGTGTGTGTGCTTATTTGAAGGCATGGATGTTGGATGCCCTCAAAACAAAGGTTATGGCAAAGATATTTGTCTCGCAGACAGCGCGACTACTCATACGATCCTTCAAGATCGGAAGTATTTCTCAAAATTAATGCTTACAAAAGCAAAGGTAACAACCATATCAGGTCCTGCAGATCTGATTGAAGGCTCAGGAATAGCCCAAATTATGTTACCAAATGGAACAATACTGTCCATTCTGCTAAAATATGAAAACTATGAGAGAATATTTGTTTGTGGGAATTTTCTGTGTATTCTTCTCCTTGTAGGAGGTCATATTTATAATACAACAAAACCTGAATGGGCAAGTAAATAATAAATTCCTAAATCCATTTACAGTAGGAAATCAGGAATTAAAGTAAATCAATTACAATTATAATAGGAATTCTTGGTGTGTAAGGAAAGTAAGTCAATATCCACAAGTCACGCCAACACTCCCCCTCACGTTGGTGCATAGATGTCGCCAATGCCCAACTGATCCAGTGAATTGTGGAATGCTTTACTGGAAATTGCCTTTGTCAAAATATCCGCCAATTGATCCTCGGATTTCACAAAAGGAAACTGAAACACTTTAGCCTCAAGCTTCTGTTTGATGAAGTGTCGATCCACCTCAACATGTTTAGTACGATCATGTTGAACCGGATTTTGTGCAATGGCTATAGCAGCCTTGTTGTCACAAAAGAGATTCATTGTGGATGTAGGTTTACACCCAAGTTCAGTAAGCAGCTTTCTTAACCAAAGAAGTTCACAAATTCCTTTAGTCATGCCTCTGAACTCGGCTTCTGCACTGGATAAAGCTACTACATTCTGTTTCTTACTCCTCCATGTCACCAAATTACCTCCCACGAATGTGAAGTAACCCGATGTGGATTTTCTATCTGTTATATTACCTGCCCAATCTGCATCTGAATAACCATCAATATTTAGATGACCATGCTTTGAGAACATAAGTCCTTTTCCAGGTGCAGACTTCAAATATCTAAGTATCCGAAGAACTGCATTCATGTGGTCTTCACTTGGAGAGTGCATAAATTGACTGACAACACTCACCGCATAAGCAATGTCTGGTCGAGTATGTGACAAATAGATCAATCTTCCCACTAACCTTTGGTATCTTTCTTTGTTAGTTGGAACTTGATCCGGATATTCTCCAAGATGATGATTCTGAACAATAGGAGTGTCCGCAGGTTTGCAATCTAGCATTCCTATGTCCGTCAACAAGTCCAAGACATATTTCCTTTGAGAGAGAAATATGCCTTGCTGCGATCGAGCCACCTCAATTCCCAAGAAATACTTGAGTCCACCTAGATCCTTCATCTCAAACTCAGTAGCCAAATAGTCTTGTAGCTATGATATTTCCTGTTTATCATTCCCAATAATAATCATATCATCAACATAGATTATTAATGCTGTTACCTTCCCTTTTCGATGTTTCAAGAACAAAGTATGATCTGAGTTGCACTGTTTGAAACCATTGTTCTTCATTGCCATGGTGAACCGTCCAAACCATGCACGTGGTGACTGTTTCAATCCATACAATGCTTTTCGTAACCTGCAAACTGTTCCACTCTGAGTAGTATTATATCCAGGAGGAATGTCCATGTACACCTCCTCCGTGAGTTCGCCATGTAGAAAAGCATTCTTTACATCAAACTGGTGTAGTGACCAATCCAAATTAGCTGCAAGGGACAATAAGACTCTGACGGTGTTTAACTTTGCAACTGGTGCAAAAGTTTCTTCATAGTCTATACCATAGGTCTGTGTGTACCCTTTTGCCACAAGTCTTGCCTTGTATCGCTCGATAGATCCATCTGCATTATGTTTTATAGTGAACACCCATCTACATCCGATAGTCTTTTTTCCTCGTGGTATAGTCTCCAATGTCCAAGTCTGATTTTTCTCAAGAGCTTTCATCTCCTCTTTTATAGCTTGGACCCACTTAGGATCTTTCAATGCTTCAGAGACCTTGGTTGGAATATGGATAGCAGACAACTGATGCACAAAAGCCTTGAGTGGTTCAGACAGCTTCTCAGTGGATACATGATTTGCAATTGGATACTTGGATGTCTTGCCAATATCAGGTGAATAACAGTTTGGTGGCTTCCCACGATTTTGCCTGAAAGGTAATTGATATCCAATAGTTTTATCCTCTAAATGCACAAGTCTAGTAGGAGTATTTACCTCAAAGATATTCTCAGGAGATTGGTTCGTTGGTACTGTTGAATGAGAGGGGGGTCTTCATCTTGTTGTTCTGAGTTATCAGTAAGAGTATGACTCGAATCAAAAACATCTTCGCAAGGGTTAGGCAATCGATCGTTGTTTGGCAGAGAGCATTCGCGCGTGCCAGACTCGGGACGATCGATTGTTATTGTTTCTTGGCCGAGAGCAATCTTCGTGCATAGATGAATATCCTCATGTTCCAAGCTGCTCCAATTGAGCTCTTCACTCGGTATCTCCCCCTGAAGAGTAGAATTGGATGCTGGGTCATAGAAGAACATATCTGATTCTAGAAAGGTGACATCCAAAGTGACATAGGTTCGCCGGATAGGAGGGTGATAACATCGGTAGCCTTTCTGATGAGTGGCATAACCCAAAAAAACACAACGCACATGGATCAAGTTTGCTTCGTTGATTTTTGTGGAGATGAACGAAGGCCACACAGCCAAAAATGCGAGGAGTAAGCACCAAAACAGAGGGCAGAGGCCCGTGTTGCGCGAGCACTTGTAATGGAGTTTTGAAGTTCAAGACCCCAGATGGCATGCGGTTGATAAGGTGGACAGCAGTGACGACAGCATCATCCCAGTGATGACGAGGAACATGGCCACCAATGAGAAGAGCACGGGCTGTTTCAAGGAGATGACGATTCTTCCGTTCGGCAACACCATTTTGTTGTGGTGTCTGGGGGCAAGTTGTCTCATGAATAATGCCATGTGTCTGGAAGTAAGTCTGAAAATCATGATTAACAAATTCTCCACCGTTGTCAGAGTGAAGCATCTGGATTCAAGCATTGAACTGTGTTTCCATCTGTTTGTGAAAGGATTGGAACACGGAAAATACTTCATTCTTATTTTTCATCAAATAAAGCCATGTCATCCGTGTACAATCATCTATGAATGTGACAAACCAACGAATACCGGAATGAGTAGAAATAGGTGAGGGTCCCCAAACATCAGAATGAATTAAAGCAAAAGGAATAGTACTTTTATTCATACTTAAAGGATAGGATGCTCTATGACTCTTGGCTAGAATGCAAGTGTCACATTTAAAATCTGACTCTTAAATACAGAAAACAATTCGGGCAATAAATGTCTCATATAACCAAAAGATGGATGCCCCAAACGTCGATGCCAGAGTCAAATTTGTCGGTGCTTGTCATCAGACGGATGCTTTACACGATTGGCAAGTCCCATACTGAAGTCATCCACATAGTACAACCCTCCTCTTTTAGTACCACGCCCAATGATCTCCTTGGTGAGAATATCCTGTAGTAAACAAAAATTGGGATAAATTAGGGCACAACAATTTAGTTGTTCAGTTGCCTGACTCACAGACATTAATTTATTGGACAAAGATGGAACGAGTAGAGTATTAGAAAGGGACAAAGAAGGTGAAAGGGCAACAGTGCCAGCCCCTGTCACAGGATAGGTAACTCCATTTGCATTGGCAATACTTGTGCGGCGGGGTGTAGTGGTGTGCAAAAAATCATTCGGATCAAAGGTCATATGATCAGTAGCGCCAGAATCAATTATCCAACCAGTAGTATCTCGTAGATCAGAAGTATGAAATGCATAACCACAGTTACCTGAGACATCTGGAAGCGCGGGACTATCAGGAGGATCTACCTGCGGGAACAAGGCTAATGGGGGTTCGGTAGAGACAAAAGCAGCACGGCCAGAATTACTAGCAGTTTCTGTGAGCTTGCTAGCGCGGAGGTCCTCCTACCAATCAGGATAACCATTTAGCTTAAAACAGGTGTCACGGGTATGTTTGAGGTTGCCACCGTGCGTGCAACCACTTCCATCAGTCGGAGCCTTAGGACGGGAAGGTGGGATGGTTTTAGGAAGTGGCGCACCAGCAGCAGTAGCATATGACTGGATCTGAAGGTGGGTTGCAGTAGAGGAATTATGGGGCTGTCCGGCACGAGTAGGGGGACCTGATCGAGGGGCACTCTTGGCCGCTAAGCCAGCACCAGTGGCTCGATCGGATGAACCCATCATCACTGCTTGTCGAACATCTTCACGGCGAACATAAGCATAAGCTTGGTCAACAGTAGGGAATGAAGTCATGTGAAGAACATCACTTCGGGCCTTATCAAGACGATCATCAAGGCCATCCAAAAATATGTAAACTCGATCTTCCTGCAGAATATCATTATAGCGCTTGATATCACTTTCATACTCCATCATATTTGGACGGCGAAAATCAATTTCTCTCCATAAGCTTTGGAGAGTATTGTAATAGGTTTCAATGGAACCACCAGCTTGTCGTATACGAGAGACTCGTCGTTTCAGATCATAAACTTGAGAAGTGTCAGTGCCATCATAGTAAGTTGTGGCAATTGCATCCCACACTGCTTTTGCCGTTGAAAATCGAATGAAATTGCCAATCAAGCTCTGCTCCAGAGAATTGATAAGTCATCCCTTCACAATAGAGTTCTCGGTGCGCCAGCGAGGAAACGTTGGAGCAGTCGAAGGAGGTTGCGGAAGATCGCCATTAATATATCCCAATTTGTCTTTGCCGGAGATATACAACTCTACAACTTGGGACCATAGGGCATAGTTGGTGCCATCCAACTTTATGTCAATCTGTGCAGCGGAAGCTTCATAGGTAATTGTCGTCGGAATCGTTGTCTGATTCGGGTTCAAGGTCGTCGTCTGATTCAAGGTTGGGGTCGTCGTCTGAGTCGAGGTCAGGGTCGTCTTGGTAGGATCCTGATTTAGGATCAATTTCGAGGTCTGAGTCTGCATCTGCATTAGTTGAGCCACCTGGGCACTCAACTCGGCTATGGTTGGTTGAGAAGGAGAGGAGGAAGCAGTGGTGCTACCGCCATGAGGATTAGAAGAGTCATCCTCCCCCATGGTGGCGGCTAGGGTTTAGAAACTAGAGTCAGCAATCCCAAGATCGCCGCTCTGATACCATGCTAAAATATGAAAACTATGAGAGAATATTTGTTTGTGGGAATTTTTTGTGTATTCTTCTCCTTGTAGGAGGTCATATTTATAAAACAACAAAACCTGAATGGGCAAGTAAATAATAAATTCCTAAATCCATTTACAGTAGGAAATCAGGAATTAAAGTAAATCAATTACAATTATAATAGGAATTCTTAGTGTGTAAGGAAAGTAAGTCAATATCCACAAGTCACGCCAACACATTCCAGATGCTTTGTATTCATCTAACTCCAGAAGGAATCTGTTGAGTTTCAAAGATATACGTTTGAATGGCTACCATGTTGAAACAAAGAAAGAGAAAAACATGGAATATCTTTGCATTACCTCCAGTGATACCCAAAAGCGTATACTGGAGAGGCTTTGTGCGCTCTCATCAGGGTTGTATTATACAACCATACGGACAATTGAGGCACATAGTGTCATGGACCAAGAGTCCATTGACTCAAATGCTTTTAAGCTTTGGCATGACAGGTTGGGTCATCCTGGATCCACCATGATGCGCAGAATCATCACCAACTCTAAAGGACATCCCTTGTTGACTAAACACATTATGTTATCAAGTGACATCTTTTGCCAAGCTTGTTCACAAGGGAAGTTGGTGATCAGAACATCACAACCGAAGGTTGATGTTGAGTCTCCATCATTTTTGCAGAGAATTCAAGGGGACATTTGTGGACCTATTCATCCTCCATGTGGACCATTTCGGTACTTTATGGTCATGGTGGACGCATCTACTCGATGGTCACATGTTTGTCTTTTGTCTACTCGGAATATGGCATTTGCTAGACTTTTGGCTCAAATAATTAAATTACGAGCTCAATTCCCAGATTATCTCATTAAGTCAATCAAACTCGATAATGCTGGTGAATTTACATCTCAAACTTTTGATGACTACTGCATGTCACTAGGCATTGACATTGAACACCCTGTTCCCCATGTGCATACTCAAAATGGCTTGGCAGAAGCTTTAATTAAGCGCCTTCAGTTGATAGCACACACTTTGCTAATGAAAACAAAGTTGCCAGTTTCTGCTTGGGGATATGCCATTTTACATGCAGCATCACTTGTGCGATTGAGGCCCGTCGCCAACAATCAATATTCTCCAATACAACTCGTATTGGGGAATCAACCAAACATTTCACATTTAAGAATTTTTGGGTGTGCGGTATATGTGCCCATTGCACCACCGCAACGTACTAAAATGGGCCCTCAACGCAGATTGGAAAATTATGTTGGTTTTGATTCACCATCTATCATCAGATATCTGGAACCCCTGACGGGTGATATTTTTGCCGCACGGTTTGCGGATTGCCATTTTGATGAGACAATCTTCCCATCATTAGGTAGAGAAAAATCTGTGTCTAAAGAACAAGGCAAACTCATTCCTGAAAAACGACATGAATTATCATGGAATGTATCCACATTGTCTCATCTCGATCCTCATACTGCTCAATGCGAAAACGAAGTGAGAAGGATCGTTCACCTCCAAAGTATTGCAAATCAGATGCCAGATGCATTTAACGATGCAGCAAATGTGACGAAATCTCATATCCCAGCTGCAAATGCACCCGCACGGATTGATGTCCATAATGGACAAGGCAATGTGCCAGCAAATGGTTAATCTGTTGCACGCCTGAAGCGTGGCAGACCACTAGGCTCAAAGGATTCAGTTCCTCGAAAGAGGAAGTTGATGGACAAAATGAATCCAAATGAAATAAATAGAGAGCCCACAATTCATAATTCAAATGCCCCCAAAGAGGGACAAGTACTTCCTGAAAAGGAAAACGTCGTTGGTGAGACAAGTGCCCCTGGAGTGGCAACTGTACCTGAAAGTCAAGAAATCTCCATAAATTATGCGTCCACTGATGAATTGTGGAGTAGAAATGAGATGATCATCGATGATATATTTGCATTCTCAGTGGCTGCTGAGATCATAAAAGATGATGATATTGAGCCATGCTCTATTAATGAATGTACACAGAGGCAAGATTGGCCCAAGTGGAAAGATGCAATCCAGGCAGAATTAAATTCTTTGGAAAAAAGGAGTGTTTTTGGACATATTATTCCAACTCCACCCAATGTGAACCCTGTAGGTTACAAGTGGGTATTTACAAGAAAGCACAATGAGAAAAATGAGATCTCAAGGTATAAAGCGTGACTCGTTGCGCAAGGTTTTTCACAAAGGTCTGGAATTGATTATGTGGAAACGTACTCTCCAGTAATGGACACAATTACATTCCGTTACTTAATAAGTTTGGCGGTTTCAGAAAAACTTGAAATGAGACTCATGGATGTCATTACTGCATATCTGTATGGAGAATTGGATACATATATATACATGAAAGTTCCAGAAGGATTTAAGCTGCCTGAAGCAGCCAGAAATGAACCACGGGGCATATTCTCAGTTAAATTGAGAAGATCATTATATGGGCTAAAATAATCTGGACGAATGTGGTACAATCGTCTCAGTAAGTATTTACTGAAAGAAGGATACACAAATGATCCTATTTGCCCATGTGTGTTTATTAAGAAATCAGAGTCTGGATTTGCGATAGTGGCAGTATATGTCGACGACATGAATCTGATTGGAACTTCTGAAGAGCTTCAAAAGACTGCTGATTATCTCAAACGTGAATTTGAGATGAAAGACCTTGGAAAGACAAAATATTGTCTTGGCTTGCAGATTGAGCATAGTGCTAATGGAATTTTGGTGCATCAATCAACTTATACTGAAAAAGTATTGAAACGGTTTGGCATGGATAAAGCCCATCCACTTAGCACTCCAATGGTCGTTCGGTCGATTGACACTAAGAAAGACCCATATCGTCCAAAAGGGGATGATGAAATGGTCCTTGGTCCAGAAGTACCATATCTTAATACAATAGGTGCTTTATTGTACCTGGCACAATGTACCAGACCAGACATATCATTTTCAGTAAATCTGTTAGCAAGGTACAGTTCTGCTCCAACAAGGCGACATTGGACCGGCATCAAACATGTTCTACGATACCTTCGTGGGACAACAGACATGGGCTTATTCTATTCCAGTGAATCGACCAACGCCCAGAGTATTGTTGGTTATGCAGATGCAGGATATCTCTCTGATCCACATCAAGGACGATCACAGACTGGGTATGTATTTACATGCGGAGGAACTGCAATCTCATGGCGCTCAACGAAACAAACACTAGTGGCCACATCTTCCAATCACTCAGAAATACTTGCCTTCCATGAAGCCAGTCGTGAATGCGTTTGGTTAAGGTCGGTGATCCATCACATCCGAAGCACGTGTGCCCTACCCTCAGCAACAGACACTCTAACAATCCTGAATGAGGACAATGCAGCTTGTATTGCTCAGATCACAAGAGGGTATATCAAGGGTGACAGGACTAAACACATATCACCAAAGTTTTTCTATACACACGAGCTCCAGAAGAGTCAAGAAATCAAAGTCAGACAAATCCGCTCAAGCGATAACCTGGCAGATCTCTTCACTAAATCATTGCCGAAATGTACATTCCAAAAGTTAGTGCATGACATCGGATTACGACAACTTTGCAAGAAATCAAGTTGGAGCATGCAAAATCAGGGGGAGCATTCAAGAGTCATCTAACACAGGATATATGCGCGTTGTACTCTTTTTCCTTCGACTAGGGTTTTTCCTAGCAAGGTTTTAATGAGGCAACCAATCTAGGGACATGTGGTCTTCAAGGGGGAGTGTTGTAAATAATATTGGTGAAGCCCACATAAAGAGAAATGATGGAAGAAAAATGATCGTATTGAGTATGGTGGTCAAAAGGAGAAATGATGGTGTTAGAAAAGAAGGAAGATTAGTCAAAAGATGAAATCATTATGTTGGGAATATTAGTCTATAAATAGGCTCGCTCATTCACTTGTAAAACACACCAAAAAGATGAGAGAAAGAGAAAGAGTCAGAGTCAGAGAGAAGAGAAAGAGTGGAGTCTATCTGAGGAGAAATTCTGTCAGTGTAAACACTACAAAGAGAAATATAATTTCACTCCCAATATTACAGTGGTACTTCTCATCACTGATTATTCTAGTTTTATAACAACTTAGAATTTTAGTTGCAGAGGAAAATATTTTTTAACCATTTGAGCTACAAGCTCTTTGTAATTTAATAATTGTTTAAAAGACCAAAAGGGTAGGTTTCGACCTAAATGGATATCATATAGTCAGAAACCCAACATTTGGCAACCTTATTATTACAGATTTTCGAAATGAAACCTTGATCTAGTTTGGTTATCTGCGACATAGTGTCTCTTGGTTGCAGGCTACTCGCAATGTTTTTGTTCAGCTCGTTCTTATAGCGGAAGGTTGAGTACTTCATGGAGGCCTGATTTGGGTGGTTATGTCATTTCACGTAGTACTGTTCTTAATCACTCTTAAGGCAAAGCTTAAGCATGTTTTCGAAGAAGCGTATCTCTCACAAGTCTGTAAGTAGCCAAGTACCTTCTTTTTTTTGGGGGGTAAGGAGCACTAATTAAGGGGAAAAAAAAAGGGCAATGGAAAACGAGAAGAAACTTAAAGTTCATAAGAAGAGTAATGAGCCACAATCACAAGACGACTGCAAATAAATTTGATTCATTAGATTAAAAGCTTTGCCTGGAAAAAGTTACATTTCACTCATTACAACTTAATTAAATTGTGGTCAAGGCCTGATTAAGAGCTAGTTTAAACTGAACAACATAATGACTATTAACAATTCATGTAACCAAGTTTAATACTTAAGTGGCCAGACATCCCTAGGTCAATTTTACAAAGACACAGGTTGGATCAAGCACAAAACCAGGTCAGAAAATCTATAAACAAGAATTAAGAAATTGGACAAAATGAATATAAATGGAATGGAGACAGGATTAAGATGGCACATCAAGTACAACCTCATGGAGTGATTGACAAAATCCAGAGGTAACTTCTGTCCGGAAAGTGTACAAGTCTCAGTCTCTGTTAGCTGTCACTTGAAATCATCTTCAAAATAGTGTTTCAAGGAGTTTTGGGGATGACAAACCCGCTACGGATTTAAACTGCCACAACGAAAACCACCTCATTAATAGAAAATTCAGTGTCCCAGTTGTGGTATAATGAAAAAATTCTACTGATTTTAGAAAGGTTTATAGTAAACAGTTTCTTTATACTCTTGCTCTTTGATACCTTTTGGTGCCTATACTTCATGCGTACAGCACTCAGAGGACAACCATTGGTGTTCAACTGTAAATCTTGCAGAGCAAGAACTGTGATCTTCAAATCCAATGGCGTGTAACGGGTATAGTGTTCTAGTATTGGATTCTGTTAGAGTTACAACTGAAGTCATATTTCCAGTATATAATCAACATGCAGAAGAAAATAATGAAACGCCAAGGAAGAAAAGACAAACCCATGGATGGCTGGACTGATCTAAGGTCCATTTGGAAAGAAAAACAGCTGATGCAGCAATGACGGAAGGAAGGAAATTCAAGAAGCTATAGTCAACCAAAGTTAGTTCAGCAAGATAATTGGCCAAGTACTCCAGTTCAAGGCTAGGAGTCTGCAAAAATTTTGTTATTACATATGTAAGTCGTTCTTCAAACCGAAGGTCAAAACAAAAAGAGCATGGTATCTGCAAACCAAGGCCAAAAGCAACTTTAACTAATCAAGTTACCTTATAAGAAGCTTGTGCTGCTCGAAGAAATCTCCTGAAAATGAAGGCGCATTAGCAATATTCAATAGCATATTGAAACTATCAATAAAGGAAACTGATACCATATAGGCAAGATGTACCTGAGGAAAGTTTTAGTTGTTGGTGCAAAAAGTTGAAACCCAAAATACTTCAATACTTGACTCTCCATTTTCAATACCTGCCATTTTTATTTATTCAGGAAGGCAATAAAAAGAATTTTAACAGGCAAGAATAAATTGGAACCTTAAGGATGTCACTAACATACACATACAAGTCCTGCCTCAGGTTTCCAGTTTTCAGTAGAGAGAGAGAGAGAGAGAGAGAGAGAGAGAGAGAAAGGAGCGCAGTTAAAGATTTTTTTTCATAAACTTCAGACCCATGACACGGAAATAAAAGGCATCCTGCCTTCTTTGTATTTATAACAGGGAGACAAAAGAACTCTTAAAATGAAATTACTCGCTTTGAAGTCGTAAACTCCTCATTTTCATTTCATCTATTTATGTGCAGAGGCAGGCATCATACTAGTTTAGGAGCATCCCCTAGCAAGCATGCACTTACTTAGAACTCACATGGCTAACTCTTAAGATTTTTCTCATCAGTATCTAAACTCATAGTAATCTAACCAGTATTGGAATAAGAACGGGCAATCACATACCTCCTCTTTCGAGTAAGTGTTGTCTGTCATGAAACAAAGTTCTTCCACACGCGGTGCACAAATTTCTTCATATTTCCTTAAAAATAATAAACAGAGAAGACAACCACATTAGCAATCACATTAAACAACATTCTGATAGATACTATGTTCTGTAAAATGCATTTGAATGAACCCTTGAAACTTCTAACTTTACAATCACTTGCAAGAGATTCATAACTGAATTAAATTTATCGGATCCTAATACAGTCTTTAAATCTTCAACAATTAAAGATTAATCTTATTGTGCCGGTAAACTCAGATGATGTCCATATTAGACAATAATGTGGTCTTTTGGTAAAGGTTTCTTCTTCCCCATTTAATGGTCCTTGATCGAAAGGAAACAGGCAATATTGAAGAAACTAATCTGCAATTTAAGGTGATACTATATTAATGAATATTGTTCAAAATTGCACTAGCCAAGTCAATTGTTGCCCAAATGTGTCCACGCCAAGCATATTCCGTTGATAAAGCATGTTGGGCAATTTCAATACAAATTTCTTCTGACTTCTGGGTGACCAAGGATCCAAAGAAAACCAACAACGTTGTACATTCACTTCTCAACATCAAACAGCGACAGACAATATTGGACTTATTTATGTTTCCATCTTTTCAACTGCTAAGATCCGGACTTACCCATAACAGTGATATTGCATCAAATAAAATCACTATTATCAAGAGAATTCGCCTTATCCATAGTTTTGACAACTAAAATACCCTGTTAATAGCTCTACATCATAAGTTCTAATCAAGCAATGCAGTTACCCCCTACTACAGGTATGAAAGCTTACGAGGCAATTAGCATGCAAGTGATGCCAAGCAATTGAAGTCTAGTCCTTTCAGTGTAATTATGACAGAGAAACCAATCGATGAGATAGACTGTGAGGTAAAGCGTATCTGCCACCAACTTATATTCCTCTGACACCTGAAACCAAAGATTATTTGGATCAAATTACTTCTATTAGTATTCACACGTTTTATATAAAACACAATAGAGCATTTCATCATTGAACGGAAAAATAAGAAGCGTCACTGTGTACAGCTCTTCTTTAGATATAAGACTTATTGTGCAAGTTGTATATAAATGTGATTGAGCAAATCATCAGTGAAGAAAAATTACAATATAAAACCGAGACAAAACAATCTTAGAAGCAGGATAGCAATATCAGTTAAAAGTCTAAACGTGCCATCTCATTTAATGCTGAACATTTCATAACATGATTCTAAAAGTGAAATCATAGGCATTGTAAGGGATGTTTAACTTCACATTATAGGACAAAAACCAGCCATAATTTAAAAAAGACTGTTAGAAAACAGTCCTCAGTTACCTTCCAGTATTTCATTAGACAATTATTGAGCCAAAAACTTGCAGTATATGCCAGGGAACTTGTTTCTTTTCATTATACAACTATTAGGGTTATCCTTGATAAATCAAGAGGAAGAGTGACATAAATGCCATTGATATAATACTAGCATATGTTCATACCATTCTGATAAAGACACAATGTGGGGCAAATTCCGGAGCAAGATGCGAAGTTTTGACCAAGATTAACTTGCATTGTATGAAGATTGAAATTCACAGTTCAATCCATAAAGATGAATTTGAAATATCCAATATGAATATATTCTACATGGTACAAAACGACAGGAATATCCTCACTAATATAAAGGGACATCACATAGCTACATAAACTACAACCTATATTTTCCCACTTAATCAGATACATGAGCTATGTGACTATGAAATTAGAACTAATAGGTAAAGGAACCATGCAAACCTCTACAAGCCAATCAATTAAAATCCCTCTCATACTTTTGGTGATATCTTGCTGTATTGTTTCCATAAAAGTAGCATTTGGCCTTCGGTCAAGCTGTCAAAACAAAATTTTGTAGCCAATTGTCACACAAAGGAACAGAGGATAGAAAGATGAAAGCTCATAGTTTAGAAACCTGAAGTAGGAACCAGCACTGATTGCACTCTCTGTGCTGGAAACAAAATGAGTGCAAAAAGAATAGGTTTTTTATTTTTGCTTGCACAAGGAATAGCACGACCATATAGCTGTGTAGCTTAGTATCACATTATCATTCACTATCAAGCAATGAGTTATGTTTTTAATTAGTAAAAACTCATGACAGACAAGTATGCATACCAGAACAACAGCATCATATGAGAAAAAGCTTGGACAGACCAGAAAAAGAGTAGCCTCAAAATGGAATCCTTTACGAGAATACTTTGTTCCTTTATAAAGATGAGATATATACAAGTTCACTTCCGGATACAGCTTAATAAAGGCAGTCCATCTGAGTAATTATCAGACTTGGACATAAGAAACAGAAATTTGTTATACATGTTTTTGGTATTAAAGATGTAGTTGCAACCCGTGCCACTTGAATGCACCATGGTCACTTCCAACAGCATCTAACATAGTATTCATTTGTTATTTAAAGTTTTTATAAGAATCCAGTCATGTCCCTTTTGCATCTGTAGGACAGTATGGAAAGAAACAAGTTCTAACATTCTTTATGGCTGATCAGTCACAAAAATAAAAAGGCTGGAAGAAGAAAAACGGTTTTAACCTTTACTAGACATTCCTCTAAACAAAATAATGTTGTCATGGATAGAGAAGGCTGAATAAAAGTATTTATACAACATATCGGGAATCATAAATCAGATATTCAGATGCCTCTTAATTTGCACTACATCATTGTGATTTGAGGTAGTTATGCTTGTTAAACTAGACAATTCAATACACATCATCATCTTGTCCATTACTGAGTAGCACTGGTATCTAACTGATTAATTATACACTGTAATGTATAGCAATACGAAAATACTGGTGCTACTAGAAAGGAACTTCTATACATATTAAATAACGTCAAACAGCACAAACCTCTGCAACACGTAAATGGTTGTAGATATCAGGGGCATAGAGGCTACACAATTGAGGATCCTTGTAATCTGCATCAATGTTAACAATATGTTGGTTGCTCGATGGAACCATGTCTGCTGAAAGGCTAGCATCATGCGCTGCACAATTTAATACTAAAGGTCACAAACTACTGCATACTAAAGCCACAGAAAATCCTTAAAAGAAACATTAGCATTTGGCATCCAGCACTCAAAGTAGGTAAGAAAAGCGTTGCATTGCAATGGCATTGATCAACTGTCTTAAGTTAGGACACGGTGAAGCATAGTATTAGAAGAGGAAAAGATTTTCAGAATGCTCATTTTGGAATCATGTTGGAACCCAAATAGTTTAATATGATTTTCACAGACTATTTCTGTCCTCTCATAAATCTTCAGCTTGTACTTTAGTGAAACCAAGTCAGCTATAGTTTTCATGAATCGTCTGCATTTGTTTAAGCTTTTAGAGTTGGATTTGAATTTACTGTAAACATATGATACGTTATTCACGTCAGTACTGCATATGGCCTCATTGCTGATAGGAGAAACAACCAGATATTTGAACCCCTCAGATTAAACCTTCTAAGCTCATATCGCCATTGAGCTCTGCACTACATAAGAACCACTGAATTATGGTAATCAGAACATTGAATTTCACTCATGATGTTTCTTAGCCTATTATCCTTTGTACATTATGGGTAGGTAGAATGGAAAAGTGGACAAAGCTAAGGGTGGACATATTTCATTCCTCAAAGCTGCCATACATTGATATACAAGCTCCTATCTCTCATTTCAACTCGAGCTTGTATGATGTTTGGAAGAGAGAACTAAAGAAATGGCAAACCTTTATTTGAAGGGCTTTGGACTTTTGAAGCCACTCTAGATCCAGAACTCTGATTTTCTGACTGACGAACATCTTTCACATCCTTAGTTGACCACATAAGCATGTTTCCATCTTCCAAATTAATTGAATGTAAGTCGGATGTTAGTTCTGGTTTTATAATTCCCTGCACAGCCTCCGTTTTTGAATCTAGCGCAACGGAAGGGACCATTTTTGTCAGCTTTGCCTGACCCTTTTTAGCTGGCTTGCTGTTCTTAACCTGCATTCGGCAAAATAAGAGGCAGAATTCAGAATCTTGAGGGATAAAAAGAAAGTAAAGCTTTCATGACTATATATATATATATATATATATATATATATATATATATATATATATACATCTACATATATATATTACGTATTATATACACACATGTAATCCTCACTAGACCTTGGTACAAGGAAGACACTGAACAGTGGAAATTATATCTGTGGAAACAATCCTTCCCTCAGTCTTAATCATGTTATGAACAATCAAAAGAATTGCAAACTATCTCTTTCCCTCAGTCTTCTAAATTTGCTTAACATTCAGGCAACTAATCTTAGCAGTACATCTGCATAAACCAAGCGTATTATTGTATTTGCACAACATTTATGAACAAATCTAACTAACAGCACATTGACCTGAATTTTAGTTGCATTGAAGCAGCTCCCGTACGAAGGTTTACAGCAAGCATTGGTCACATCCTGAAGCACAGCCCTCCTCTTACGTTGCATACATGCATTACCAGCAGCTTTTGTACTGTTCTCATCCGTGGCAGCTCTTTTTGGATTTGTTCGCACAGCCTGCTTCTGGCTCTGTTGTGTGGGTGGTTTTATTGGGGGCATTTGTCCAGATGTATGAAGTGAAGCAGCTCGAGCACGTGTTATTCTTCCAGGAAGCTCTCTAACATTGGAGGTGACCATATTTTCTCTCTTCATGTTTGCAGACATGAGAGACAAGCAGAACACCACATCAAATCGAACCAGTCAATGTGACCTGCAACAAAACCAAGGCCAAGTAAATTCAAGAAGAAGCTGCATAATTAGTAAGCATCTATAGATATACAGATCAAGAAATCGGGAAATATGGCTTTTCTAAGAAGATCTCCGGGTATGTTGTAAATTGTAATGCAACTTCAAACTGAGGCCCCCCGTGTAATTGAAAACCATGATAAACATGTAAAATTGTAAATGGACTGAGCACCTTTTTTAGTGCAGTTGAACAGTACACTATGATGGTGGATATAAAGTTACTCATAGAAAACTGTATGGACTTTGAAATCTGATAGACAGACGAAATAATGTTATTCATATAGTACACAAGATCGCATCTATAACTGGCTATAAGAAATATTTGAATGATCAGTAGAAGTCAAGTCCCAAATAATCTTTCTGAGCAAACTCCCAAAGTACCAAATTACATGGAGAATCATTAAATTGACCATATTTGTCATAATAAAGATCAATGGAAAAGACTTGCTTCAGCTTATACCCAAATTTCTATTCAAATGATAGACATGTTCAGAAAAATCTGCAAAATTTTCATGTCGAAGTGGGCTCATTTCAAGATGTTTTGAAAATACAGAAAAGTTGATGTTCAATGGATATCATAAAGAAGAAGAAAAAATTGCCGATGGTAAGTTCAAAGGGTGGCAGCAGCTGTAAAGTAAAATAAAATATTTTCTTAACACCCGATTTTTTGGTAATTCATTCAGACTAGTAGTACATTGGCCACACTAATCAAGCTATGAATTGTAAGGGAAATCCAGGGAAAAGCATGAAGACATAGCCAAAAAATGTCAAACCCTCAAAATCGTTTCTGAGAAAACAAACTAGAATTTAAAAGTTTCAAATTCTAGCTACTCAGATCAGATGAAAGTGGGACCAAAAGTCATCCAAGGACTCAAAAACTGAGCTCGTTTTCTTTACCCACAAATTCTCAGCAATCAAACAAAAGCATCAAGCTGAGCTCTTCTGGGTAAAAATCATTTTTGCTTTGAGCCCCTTTTTTGAAAATTCAGAATCTCCAAATTGAACACAGAAATTTGAGACCTTGACATGTTTGATCCCCAATAAAATGGGAGAAGACAAAAGGAAATACGACCTACTTTGGAAATTTTTCATTTTGAGGAAGAAGAAGAAGAACCAAAATAAAAGTAGAGAAATCCAGCTTCAGTTAAAGTGGAGCTTTTTTCATTATCATTCAAATATTCACCCAAAAAGATAAAGAAAGATTCTTGAAAACTTATCCATTTCCTTTTTCTTTCCCATATTTTCTCATTAACCAAGCATACATTGGTACACAGAGCCATGTCAAACGACCCAAACGTTGAAGAATTTCAAAAATAGCAACAAAACCCATGAACCCTAATCGATTTGTCACTAGAACGAAACCAAAAAAATTAAAAAAGCGCATGATTACATACGCAGATTGTGATGCGTATAGACGCACACATTGCATTGTTGGGCTGAAAGATTGTCCTGAATCTCTCTCCTCCAAGCTCCAAGACCTCCAGATATAGGAGGTGAGAGAAGAGCTCTGTGAGCTTAGAGAGAGAGAGAGAGAGAGAGAGAGGGGGGGGGGAAGTGTGAGCGAGCGGGATGGGCCACAATTTGAAACTCTGACACAGAAAAGCAGTGAAAGGTTGTTGCTTGGTTAATGTTAATGGAAAATTAAAATGGAAATGAAAAACTGATTTAATAATAAATATAAAATTAATAGCTTTTTTGTAATGGTGTTGACTGTTTGACTAGGAAAGGTAAAAAGACAGTTCATTGATTTGCTGTTGGCTTTGTTTAATTTATTTTTATTTTTATTTTTGGATTGAATTGACCGTGAAATCTGGTAGCTTTTTGAGGTTTTCAAATTATATTTACTGTTTTTGTTTTATTTTTATTTATTTATTTTGTTTTGGTAAATTGGAAGATACATTTTCAACTTTGGTAAAGTTTGACTTGTTCCTTTGTATTTGGGGTTTGAAGGGAGTTTTTGGTCATTGTGAGGTCTGAGGAGAGGGTTTGGGTTTGTCTGTTGCCTCGTTTTGCTTGGCACGTTGCATGGAGGATTACTTGAAATTCCTATAATGCCCTTGGTAGACCAAATCTTCTGCTTCGGCATGAAAATTTTGTTAGGATTTTATTATCCGTTGCAATGCAGCCGATAAATGATTTGAATCTTACACCAATTAAGAGCTCACAATTTGTGTTTAATAAATTTTTTAAAATTAGATACATTTGTTGGTTCATTCTAAAAGGAAAAGATTTGCTTTAATATTTCTGGAAAGATTTGATAGGCAAATGCAGCCATTCTCTTCTCAACCTCAAGTTTCAAAATTAAAACAAAAAGACATATGCTCAAGTTCAGAAAAGTACGAATTTTCGAATCTCTCATCCTGCTTGATAAAGAAAAAATGAATGTGTGGTCTGTATTACCCAATCAACTACTTTTCAAGCATCTTTTATAAGTCGGTTCATTTATGTATTACTCAATCAACTACTTTTCAAGCATCTTCTATTTTGCATACTTAGGTTAGGTCAGTTGGCCAGGGCAGTAAGTCCGCACCCTTACACTCGAGTTCAAGTCTCCTTCCTCATAGATTAGATTAATTTAGAGTAATTAAACTATCGTTTGTATTAATAAATAATAATAAAAAGTTAACTTTATTTAAACCATCTCATCTTAATTACTAATATGCAAACCCAACAATTTCTGAATAAGCCATAACCCATTGTCACATACTTCTTTTTCTTAACACACTCTATAACAATACTCAAACCCTAGATTAGATTTGTCAAACAATTTAGACGCATATCATTTAGATTTCATGTTTATCTCTCATTAAACATATCATTTGCCAATGGGGTATAACCAGTGAAAAAGGACCTTGTCAGATTCGAACCCTCATGGCATCTTAGTTTTGTGTGTGTGTGTGTGAGAGAGAAATTCCCCTCCCTTTTAGTTTAGACTTTCGTTTGTACTAAAAAAAACCGTTTATCTTTCATTACTTGAAAGTTTCAACTTTTTGTAGCTTAATTGCTTGAAAATTTCATAAAGCATTCAAATTTAAAGTTAGCTTGTTTAGATTCAAGGATATTGAGAATGTGAGAAAGTGTAGGAAATTATTTTTTATGGTGTATTATTTAAGTTTGTTTATCCTTTAGAATCTACGACTGGCAACGACCAAATAAAAAAAGACTCCACAATTTGTATATTTTTATATTTGAGGGGACGAGATCCCCCACCCAAAACATGCACTTCGGATCTACTGTGTATAAGAAAATGAGACTTCTTAATCTTATGTCTAGGCTTAAAAGTTGAGACTAATCCAAATTTCCCTTACCCTTAAACAATAACAATAATTAAAAATCTGAATGGTCTTTGTTTACATTTGTTGAATAAGAAAATAACAAAAAGCAAAATTAGGATGTTCCACAATTAACATCAAAACAACCAATTTTTCCTTTAAAAAAGAATAAAACAAAGTCAAAATAAAGAAAGAAAAAAGACACCCCACCAAAGGAGGTGCTCTAAAATATTTATATATAAAACTTGGCGCCCTCTAAGATATATATATATATATATATATATATATCAACTCATTTAACTTGAATAAATATATGCAGTTATTCTCTTATACGAATATTCGCACGTTATTAGCGGATATCATTATAAATACGGAGAAAAATATGAAGTAATAAAAAAAAATACATAACATTTATACAGTAATAATGTTCAAACGTGACAAATTTCTGTATATATATTCAAGTGAAAAAAATACAAGTTTTTCGTAGATTGCCTCATTAGTTATTTTGACTACCATAATCCAATACACATTTGTAGCAACACAACCTTGAATTGGGCCGTGCCCTTGAAACCAATAATAATAGGGTCGACATATCTTCTTCTCAATTGTTTTTTTTTTTGGGTCAGCATATTAGAACCTTAGAAACTAAATTAAACTATATTAATCACAGATCGTGCAATATCATTACCAAATTATTAGTCTTTAAAATGACAAGCAAGAGTAATTAAAATATTATATAAGTAATTTTCTCACATCTGATGTACATTCCCATTCATTATTTTCTAAATATAAAATCCGTTGAGTCCCATAATGATCCTTGTGACACATGGTGATGATGTAATGATAATGATGAAATACATATTGTTTCCAGATTATGTGCCTGAGATTCATCTGGCTTGATCCAAATTCAAACTGAGTCGATGGAGTGGAGGGGGGATTAGGTTTTGAATTTTGAAACCAAAGCATGCTTTTGATTTTGATGGGAAATTGATTACAATTAACACGTGATCTTGCAGCTTTTTTGTTGGTTTGTTTTTCTTCTTCTTGTTTTGTGGCAGATTTCTAAACAGTTGAAGCTGAAATGGACCCCCACATGAAGGGAACAACTAGCTCTTCTTATTTTAAATTAAGCATGTTATGCTAATAATTGAAGGGTTGGCTTCACATTCCAATCAAATCCCACTTGAAACTTGAAACTTACAAGAACGCGACCTTTGAATGGATGGCTCTTGCTTTCCAGTGATGAATAAACAAACTACAAAGGAAAGTTCCCGGTGGACATCTTCATGCTAAATTTGAAGTAAGTAAATAGTTTTGTTTTTAAATGTTTAGTACAAGCGATTTTTGGGGCGTGAGATTTTCTCACACACATTGTCAATGTGTTATGGGAGTTCAAATATGAGACCATTGAATCTACAAGTCAAAACTCTTTCTACTGAGCTAGACCCCGTTGGAAAATTAAGAGATAATTAAGTGAGATGTTATTTCTAGATGTTATTTCTAGCTGTTAAATGTCTAGTTGTTACAATATGGTTCTACCGTTAAAGTTTCTATCAGATAGTTGCCTACGTACCACTATGGGTCTCATATTTTCGCTTTTTTTAATTTTAAATTGATTAAAATATGAAGAAAATGATACAAACAATTTTTGGGACCCACTGATCCAAATCAACGCCCCCGTTCCCCATGATAGTAGAGGAAATACAATTTTATTTATTATTATTATTTTTTTAAATTACCGATTGAGCTGTTGCACATAGTCCACGTCAAAACTTGAAGTTGGTTAAAGATGATGTATGGCATAGCCCATGATCTATGAACCAACTTCAGTTCCCTATTTAAGATAGGGTGGGCCTGACCCTGTATGTTCAACCCTAAGAGCCAAAAAAAGTTTGTGGCTAGGTAGAGCATAGGCTAACCCCACTCAAGGCTGGACTGGCCCAACTCGGCCAATTTTATAGTCAAATACCACAATTTGGCTTTGCAATGGGTGCTTCTAATGCTTGTATTGCAGTCAAAGACCACAAGGTCAACATAGTAATATGAAGGACAATGTCCACTCTTTTGCTTCTCCTTTTTCATTCTCTCTTTGGTTACCTTCTATGATGATCTAATAGGAAGTTTGGAATTAATTAGCATATATAGGAAATGATCATTCTCAATTCTCAATACATAAATGAGGAACTTATGAAGAAGGTGCAAAAACAGTTGTTATTACCTTATTCTGCAGCTACTTAGTCCATTATACAAAAGAAATGTTGCTTGAGAATAGAAGCCGAATATAGAAAGCCAACTGGATATAGAAGTCGAATGTAGAAAGCCAACTGGATATGCAGAGATAGTTGTTATGGGCTTAGCCTAATTAAGATAAGGTTGACCCGACCCTATCCTTTCAACCTTAAAGGCAAAAAAACTCGTAACTAGGTAAAGCCTAGGCTAACCTCACTCAATGTTAACCTGGTTCGATTCGGCCTATTTTGCACTAGAAGA
Organism: Prunus persica; assembly: GCF_000346465.2. Lineage (NCBI taxonomy): Eukaryota > Viridiplantae > Streptophyta > Magnoliopsida > Rosales > Rosaceae > Prunus > Prunus persica. The sequence goes on from NC_034011.1 coordinate 5,523,583, forward strand.
CCACAATTTGGCTTTGCAATGCGTGATTCTAATGCTTGTACTACAATCAATGACCACAAGAGGAGCATTGTATTATGAAGGACAATGTCTATTCGTCTGCATCTTCTTATTCCTCCTCTTTTTGGTTACCTTCTATGACGGTCTGGTGGGAAGTTTGGAATTCATTAGCATAAATTGGAAATGATCATTCTCATGTCTCAATACATAAATGAGGAACATATGAAGAATGTGCATAGATAGTTGTTATTACCTTCTTCTTCTACTTAATCTATTATATAAAAAGAAGGTTGCTTGCATGTCCTTTCAAGTTTTATATGGTAAAATGTTATGGATATACATGGAAAATGTAGAAAGCTGACTAGATATGCAAAGATAGTTGTTAAGGCATGAGCTTAGCCTATTTAAGATAGGGTGGGCTCAACCATGTCCATTCAACCCTAAGGACCAGAAAAACCCTTGACTAAGTAAAGCCTCGGCTAACCCCACTCAAGGTTTGCATTGCTTGTCTAGGCCCATTTTACAGTCAAAAACAACAATTTGGCTTGCAATAGGTGCTTCTGATGCTTGTATTGTAGTCAAAGACCACAAGCTTAATAGAGTAATATGAAGACAATGTTCATTATTCTACTTCTTCTTCTTCCTCCTCTAGGTTACCTTCTATGATGCTCTAGTAGGAAATTTTGAATTAATTAGCATATATAGGAAACGATCATTCTCATGTCTCAATACAAAAATGAGGAACTGATGAAGAATGTGCAAAGATGGTTGTTATTAACTCGTCTGCAACTATTTAGTCTATTATACCAAAAGAAGGTTGCTTGCTCGTCCCCTCAAGTTTTATGTGGTAAAATGTGATAGATATACATGCCGAATGTAGAAAGCCAGCTAGATATGTAGAGATAGTTGTTCAGGCATGGGTTTAACCTATTCAAGGTAGGATGGGCCCAACCCTGTCTGTCCAACTTAAGGGCCAAAAAAGCCCGTGACTAGGTAGAGCCTAGGCTAATCCGACTGTAGGCTGGACTATCCCTACTAGGCCGATTTACAGTCAAAGACCACGATTTGGCTTCACAATAGATGTTTTTGATGCTTGTACTGCAGTTAAAGATCAACAAAGTAATATGAAGGCTAATGCCCATTCTTCGGCTTCTTAATCTTCCTCCTATATTTGTTTACCTTCTATGAAGGTTTAGTAGGAAGTTTGGAATTAATTAGCATATATAGGAAACGATCATTCTCATGTCTAAATATAGAAACGAAGAACTGATGAAGAAGGTGCAGAGTTAGTTGTTATTATCTCTTTTGCAACTACTTAGTCCATTATACCAAAATAAGGTTGCTTGCTTGTCCTCTCAAGTTCTATGTGGTAAAATATGATGGATATACAAGCCGAATGTAGAAATCCACCTTAATATGCAGAGATAGTTGTTAGGACATGGATATGGCCCGTCCATGTCCGTTCAACCTTATGGGAAAAAAAATATTGTAACTAGGTAAAGCATGGGCTAACCCCATAAAAGCAGGAGTGGCCCAACTCGGCCGAAATTACAGTTAAAGATCACAATTTGGCTTTGCAATGGGTTCTGATGCTTGTATTGCAGCCAAAGACTTCAAGATCAACATAGTAATATGTAGGACAATGTCCATTATTCTGCTTATTCTTCCTCCTCCTCTCTTTGTTTACCTTTTAAGATGGTCTAGTAGGAATTTTGGAATTAATTAGCATATATAGGAAACGATCATTCTTAGGTATCAATACAGAAATGAGGAACTGAGGAAGAATGTGCACATATAGGTATTATCACCTTTTTTCTGCAGCCACTGTTATTCATAATGATGAAAATGACTGTAAAAAGAGAGAGAGAGAGAATAAGATAGAAGAATAGGAGTAGGTCCATATACATTGGCTTACAAAATTTATTTTCTCATTGTAAACTTTTCCTTGTCTTTTCCATCACCACCATTACAACATGTAAAAGCTGCTATATTCTTCATTCTCCACATGTTTATGTTTTAGTTTGCTTGACCTCCTAACAACACAATTGCAATGTAGTTTCACCAATATGTCTTTAATAAAAATCCATAATTTTATATGTTAAATTATTGTTTGTATCGTAAAAAAATATTTTTAAAAATAAACTCTACTCATCCTAAAAAAAATATTTTAAAAAATTTATTGAACAATTTAGACATGTTAAGAGAGTAGTTATCAAGTATTCGATAACTTAAATAACTCCATATGTACGATATGATATGTTTACCTATATGAAATACGAAAATTATAAATTGTGTAAGTCAGTAAATGTTATGGAAGTCAGGAAGCAGAATAATCCTGATGCCCATTTCAGATAACTAAAACACACCAGTAAAGTTGAAAATTTGGGAAAACAAAAGGAGAATAACTTTGCAAGTTACATAATTGAGAGGGATCTTCGCACAAAATAAATTTAAAGTAAAATAAAAATAAATACAATACGGATTTTAGATCATGAGGACGTATTATTGCAGAATAGATGCCACTAAATTGGTTCTGTTTGCCTCCTAAGCTCTGATTCCAAGATGCCAGTTTTTTTTTTGTTTTTTTATTTTTAAACTCCATTTTTCTCTGCATTTTGCAATTAAAAGATGGCGAGGTTCTGTGAGAGAGAATCTCTTGCAGACAAAAATTCAAAGCCATGCTGTGTCATTTTGCGGGGATCTAATTTCGTAGCAAATCAGGAAAATTCTTTTCCTTGGAATTTCTAAATAAGATGTTTTATTTGCTTGCTATTCTCCAAATTCTGGTGCAGAAAATGGGTATTTCAAGAATATGGGAACTCCAAGTCTTGTAGATCCCCTGTTTCTGCTACTCTGTTTTCGACACTTGACCCAACTGCATTAAACAAAACAGAAGATAAAAAATTGGTAAATGTAAGCATAATTTTCGGAGATTCCACATTACAATCATAAAAAAATGGTCATAAACTTCAAAAATAATTTACTTGCCATTCTATAATTTTCCATTTGATATAATTCAGCTTTGTCAGTTTGCTCATTCTGGGTTTATTTATTTATTTCTGGTTTACTCTGGTTCAAAAATGAAATTTAAATACAGAAAAAGAAAGAGCTTTTATTTTATTTTATTTGCCTAACTAAAATCCATCCAGGCAAAAGTGAAAACGGTGGTTTTCTTTTCCGGCAGAGCTAAAAGGTGAAAGAAAATGAGATTATTCATCAAGCAGGAGACAAAAGCAAGTCAAAGAAACGTACCAAAAATAGCATGCGCAAGTCAGTATCTGTTTTCTGAGAGTGAACAGAGAAAAGAAAAAGAAATAAAAGTAAAAGAAAAGCGTTTGGTATAATTGCCTTATCTTTTTTCGAATGTTTATTATGCAGAGAGAGGAATTATAATACGTAATTGGGGTTGTTGACGCGTGCAGACATGGTCTCCTCTCTTAGCTGATAAACGTTACCTACTTTGTTAATGTATTGATAGAGAAGTGTCAAACGTTGTGAGGGTGGAAGCTTTTTGGGTAGGTGGAGGTCTTATCCTCGAAGCAAAAAAACAAAAAGCTTTTATTTTTCTCTCTTCTTCTCTTCATTGCCTTCTGGGAAAGTTTCAGAATTTGGGTTTTGAGGAGGGTCAAGAATTGGGTTGCATAGCTATATTTTGGAGATCATTTGTGAGGGTTGGGTTTGGTTGGCGAGATGGGTTCATATGGAAAACTTGCAAAGAGGGCTGTGGAGACTGAGATGCCGATCATGGTTCAGGTATTCAGGCAAAAACTCCAACTGGGTTTTTTGTAATTCTTTGAGCTAAATCTCTGCCTTATCTCCAAATTTTGGGTCTTCTTCTTTGGGTGTGAATTGTTTGTGGTGTAGTTCCAAAGTATATGTTTTGGTGAAAATGGTAGTTGTTTTTGCAGATACAACAATTGGTTCGAGGAGCCAAGAATGCTGTGTCACTGGCCCAGGTTTGTTTCTCTTATCCCAAGGACTAAAATCTCATTTTGATTGGTTTTATGTTTCGCTGTAACCATGGAGGCATTGAGAAGTGAAAATGATTTTTTATTTGGTTTTGGCGTTGAGATAAATGGTAAACCCAAGTTATTGGACAATGAAAACCGGTTAGTTTGTTCTTTGAGGGTGAGGGCGTGTTTGGTGCTGATTCTGATTGCTGGAAACGATGAATATGATACAAAAGAGGCATTTGATAATTCATGTTTGAATAAGTGTTTGACTAGGAAGCTATGCACCTGAAGAGTGAACAAGCTGTTTGTGTGTGCATATCGGGTTTACTTTTCTGGGTGTAAATACATTTTAAGAAACACAAAATGAGAGAAAAATTGCAACCTTTTCCTATAATAGTTTTTGTGCCAAGATTTTAATAATTGAAACATGCGTCTTTCAAGTTGAAAACCATTATAAAGAACCAAATAACATATCTCTGAAATCATGACTAATGGGAGCCAGTCCGTCCCAATTGTCAAACATGAGCCAACTTGCTTAACTTAATGAAATAAAACACTCTATTTTGTTATATGTTAATTTATGTTCACCAAATTCCTGACCTTTTTTTAATCTATATTTTGCCAAATCTGCTAACTTGTTTATGTTATTTTATTTATCTATTTTTTTACGGAGGTTTGCATTATATGCATGCATGCCAGAACGGATGTTCTAAAAAGCAGTTTGAATTTGTTCATCACATTGGAGTTTTCTTGCATCACTGCTTATTTTATGTGTTCTCTATCCCTTAGTTAGGTTTGGAAAATAGGCTTAAATGTTCTTTGGTTGAAATGTGCGTAGGGAGTAGTTCACTGGCAACCACCCAAACAGGCTTTGGATAAGGTGAAAGAACTTGTATGGGAGCCTTCAATTAGTCGTTACGGTGCTGATGAAGGTATACTTGAACTCAGGGAGGCATTGGTAAAAAAGGTATCATTAGAAATAGTTCAGTGTTTCTCCTAATTATGATCGATTTTAATCCCTTAATACGGTTGATACTTGGGGTTCTCTGTTCAATGTTATATTCGAATAATATATGGCTTGTCATATTCTGTTTTATATGTCATTATTAACAATTACCCTTTAGGGACTATGCCAAGGATTGTTGTCTTTGTCTAAGATCAATATTTTTGAAAATATGACAATGCAACTACAAATTTATAACATCTTTTGCCATCTCTTTTTTTTTTTTTCCTTCTTTATTTTGCAGTTGCATAATGAAAATAAGTTGTACAAATCTTCAGTGATGGTTACTTCAGGTGCAAATCAGGTGATTATCATTGTATTTTATGTTGTGTATTTGCATATAAAAAAAGAACAAATATCTTTATCTTGAAAAGAAACCAAAGTTAAGTTTGGAAAGGCAAATTATTTGTTTTATAATTTGTGCAACTTCGCAGCCGAAATAAGGAGTAAATTGACTTCCCTGCTAAACTTCAAGTGATTAGCACCTATTACGATAAAATATTTCTCTGGAAAATTGTGTTGCCCGGTGAATTTCATATTTGCAGCTGTAGCACCATCTGATTCAGACACATAACCTTAGAAAAATCATACGTTATGGTCATCTTTGCAATTTATTTTGATCTCTAATTGCTCAGCCGTTTGAATATGACAACAAATATTGAGTTTTACAGAACTCATTTCAAGAAATCTGGGATAACTTTGTAACAATTTCAATGCAGGCATTTGTGAACCTTGTTCTTACATTGTGTGATTCCGGGGACTCTGTGGTTATGTTTGCACCATACTACTTCAATGCCTACATGTCCTTCCAGATGACCGGCGTGACTAATATATTGGTGGGTCCTGGCCACCCAGAGACACTTTACCCAGATGCAGGTGAGAAGCTTAATGAACTTCTCATTGCAGAGGGACATAAAAGAATGACAACATTTTTGAACTTCCATCGAATGATATTTCTACTCTTTCTATCTGGATATAAATATAAGCACACAGTATTAGAAAGGGTGTAATGTTTGCCATTGGTCGAATCAAGTAAAAAGGCTTGTTATCTTCTGTTGTCATTGCATGATAAATTGTGACTGCTGCTTATATTTAGTTCCCCTGTCTAATCACCTATATTGAGCCTGCTAAAGTATCATAACATATTACATTAGGTTTGTGATAAATTATTGGTGCATTCCAACAGTCCATCTTGGACGTGCTGTGGCAGGCATGATAGTTCTGACAACTTGGATCATTTGTCATGCATTGCATTGTCTGATTGCTTCTATGCATAATTAAGGTACATTATACATATAAGTTGCATCTTCTATTGATGCCCCATAAATAGGTGGGCTTGTGCTTGATGTTAGATTAAAATTGAACGAATTAAAAGGGGCACACTAGTTCTCTACCAGGTGGATTGGAGAATTAATATGTTTGTAGAATTTGAGATAAAACAATGTGATTGACTCTAGAGTATGTCCAGTTAATATTCTTTCTTTACATCATATACACTGTTATTTCAGACTGGTTGGAGAAAACGTTATCGGAAACAAAACCAACCCCAAAACTTGTTACGGTTGTTAATCCTGGCAACCCAAGTGGAACCTATATTCCGGACCCTCTTCTTAAGGTCTCTCTCTCTCTCTCTCTCTCTCTCTCTCTCAATCCGTGTCTATGTGCAAAAGAGTTTGCAGTTGTGAATGTGTATGCATACAAAAAAGTGTGTTGTGTTGATTGAGCCGTGTGAATAAACTGTTTGATTTCTTAGAGATATTCTATATGCTTTTCTTATTTTCTTTCCTCTCTTTGTGAGTAGAGGATTTCAGATATTTGTAGAGACGCTGGATCATGGCTTGTTGTGGATAATACATACGAGTAAGTATATTAAATTTTCTCTGATTGTAAATGCTGCAATAATATGTTCTTAAGTCATTTTTTTGCTGACTTGATGACATGGATTTATATGATTCTCATCTAGAATTTGGTCCGTGTTCAAACATGGGTGTATTCATTGGTATAAATCTCAGGACACACACATAACATTGCTTGTGGGTTCCCTTTTAGGAGGAATGGTAGTTACTCTGATCGAAATCTCAGTTGATTTCATGGCAACCATGATGGTGATCCTTGCATCTGTTTTTGTCCATGAAACTTCACTGACCTGACTATTAAAAAAGTTTAACATTGTGAACTGCATACTACATTGAAGTTTTTTTCTAATTTGATTAGCATGCAAATTGATCTGGAGTTTTTGTATGAGGAATTATGTAAAGATATGTGAAGATTGGGGCTGAGAACCATTATAGTACAGAAGGAAAGCAAAAGATGAAATAAAATAGAATAGCAAAAGAAGGAAGAGGCTGTAAGTTGGTTTGATTCTTCCATTCTATTGAAACTAAAAATAACCTGAACCATTTGGCCTTCTCCCCCTAACATCTTTTGAATATCTCCAAGTTTAAAGATTCTGAGCTTTACTGAAGTGAATGTTTACTCAGATGACTTTTTGCCTATAATTGGATTGAGATGTTTGGATGCCAGGGAAAATGGATCTACAAAAGTGACAGGACTACTGTTTAGAAAACCTTAATTGGGCAAAGTGTCCAACTGAGCATTTGAATAGGTTACTGTAGCTTTAAAAAGGGAGAGCCTACAGATTTCTCTGCCCTTATCAAAGTTCTTTGAAGAAAGCCTTTTATAATCTCTCCACGTTATGGACCCACAGTAATGTCAGTCCATAACTTTCTTGAATAGCAGTTATGTGAGTTTGCCTTTTGCTTCAGCAGAGGTTAGGCTGTCTCGGTTATATTGCCTAGTACCTTTATACACTTATATTAATAATTGTAGTCCACTGAGTTCAAAATGTTAATGTGTAAATAGGTTTTAATACATTCCATTTGCACTAGATTGGGTCCATCAAGAATGACATATATACCAAATTGATGACTTATTTACCTGAGTACTCTTGAGTGTATTCAAAGAAACATCTTTTTCTTTTTTCCTTTTCACCAGTGCTGTCGGATTGTTAACTGCTTTTGATTGAAGAATTAATGTGTTAAATGTTTGCTTCTGAAGCATCCAAGAGTACATGTGGGTTTTAAAGTTTGATTTTGCAGGTATTTTATGTATGATGATTTGAAACACACATGTGTGGAGGGAAATCACATAGTAAACATTTTTTCCTTCTCGAAAGCTTATGGGATGATGGGATGGCGAGTTGGATATGTAAGAAATACTTTTTATCTCTTATGCTTGTTAAGTTGATAGAGCTGGTTTGAAAACAAATGTGAGTTTTGCTTCATTCAGTAGGGTATAGAGCTTGCATCTTGCTAGCTGATAATTACCTTCAAGTTTCTTGTGGTAGTGTATTCCGACAAAGAAAATCAGCTAAATCAACAAGAGTCAAAAGGTCATTTATGGGCAATCACCTTATCAAATAGCCATTTAACCAATCAAATATTTTTGACATTTCCTTGCATGAACATGAGTCATAGAAGTTTTGATCGATCTCGAAATGGTCAAGGTTGTTCTCTTTGAACTAAATATTTGATAACATATGTATGCATGAGTAAGCATTGCTGATTCAAGCTAATTGATGAATTTATGCAGATAGCATACCCATCAGAAGTAGAGGGTTTTGCTACCCAACTCCTCAAAGTTCAAGATAACATTCCCATCTGTGCTTCAATAATTTCACAGTACCTTGCGCTCCACTCATTGGAAATGGGACCCGAATGGGTCACTGAACGAGTGAAAGGTCTTGTCAAGAATAAAGAAATTGTTCTAGAAGCGCTTTCCCCTCTCGGAAAAGATGCTGTTAAAGGTGGAGAAGGTGCTATATACTTGTGGGCAAAGCTTCCGGACAAATATGCAGATGACGATAAATTTGTTCACTGGCTTGCTCACAGGCATGGGGTGGTGGTGATCCCCGGAAGTGCGTGTGGGTGCCCAGGAAATGTGAGAATCTCCTTTGGTGGCTTGCTAGAGGATGACTGCAAAGCTGCCGCAGAAAGGCTGAGGAGAGGGTTAGAAGAATTGATCAGAGATGGAATGGTTCAGTAACTTTAACTATTGCATTTAATTCAACATTGAAAATGGAAGTCCATTTGCCAGTTTACACAAGTTTGAAACTGGTTCTTTAGAATAATGGAGGGTCTGCTGCAAGCAAAAGAATTAGAGTAATTTCAATGAAGTAGGCAATGCCTAAGTTCTAACATGTGCTTGTATTGTTATTGTACACATTGATCTTTAAAATACATGCAATACATGGTTCAAATGTTCACATATATATGGTCGTATATTTCTTTTCCTTTTGTTTGAACTATTTCTGTATTGGAAACAATCATTTTGAAAAACTCTGTCAAATTCCGAGAATGAAAGTAGAAGCTACCACAGCCCTGGTTGCTTCTGTACGTATGGTAGACAATTTTGACTGTGTTACAATAGTAAGCTGTGTAGTTCTATCATATGTTGTGCCTCTATTAGTCTAAACTCTTTCATGCCGACACCAAAATAAGGCTTCTTTGAGAATGATTGTGTTCTGTTGATATGTTTATTTACTAGGGTGGGTGTTATAATTATTGTAATTCTTGACTTCCTCTAACACATACACATGGGTATTTTCAATTCATGACTTCTCCAGTGTTTGCTAACGCAAAAGAAATTGAAAAGTACGTGGTGTTCACGTTACAATTCGTAATCCAATACTTTAAAAACCATGAATTAGATTGATGAAGGGTAGGTAGCCATACTCATTTATTCTCTCCCCTAGTTGTGACTTGTCTGGATAATGAGTGTGTTATAAGTAATTTACCACTGAAGTCATAAGATTTAACATTTGGTAGAAGTTACAAGATTTAACATTTCAAGAGTCATCGATAACTTAAACAAATTGAAAGAAAAAGAAACTTATTTTTTACTTTTTGACACAAGGGTGGGTGGGGAACAAGAAAGAAACCTTAATTTGAAATATTTAAGAATGAGTTTGCCAATTGCCACCATACCTCTTCAAAAAATGAAAAAAAAGAAGAAAAAGGAAAAAGCAAAAAGAAAGAAAATAAGTAGAAATCATGAAACGGGTATTGGGTTGGGTCATTGTGGGCCCATTTTTTTTTTTTACCGAACAAGCTTTTGTGTTCAAACTTTGGTTGGGCGGGCCCTACATACTCAACAACAACCACAACTAATCTCACACACCAACATAGCCCAACCCCGTAACGACTAAATACCAAGGACAATTTGGTCAATTCACAGAGCATCATTGCTCCCCTCCCCCACCTTGGAAACGTTTAAACGGCGACGTCAAAAGCTCCCTGGGCTGCTTCATCGTCCTAGAGAAAGACAGAGGGTTCTAAAGAGAGAAACTGTTGAGTTCGAGTTTGAGCTTCTTCTTCCTCAGTACATGAACCCTAATTGTACGGAACCCTAGAAATCAGAGCTAGCGAGCAAGAGAGAGAAAGAGAGGGAATGGTGGGGCCAACTCTGGTGGGTCTGCAAGACCACCTGAAGCTGGCGAGAGAGTACGCAATGGAAGGGCTCTACGATACCTCCTTGATCTTCTTTGATGGTGGCATTGCTCAGATCAACAAGTACATTTCTTAATTTTGTATATTTTTGTACTCTTTTCTTTTTCCTTTTCGTTACAAGTTTATCTGTCTCGGAGCTATGTGTGCAAATTTCTAGGTTTTGGTTGGTCATTCTTTTGAAATTTGAGCGTATATGGAATTGCATTTTTGGGTCTCTGTTTGATTCATGCGGACCACAAGATTTGGTTTTTCTATATCTTTTCAATGGATAACCAATCTTCCGGGAAAATGTCCATTCTTTTTGCTTGTTTTGTGATAATTGAAAGTGTTGGAGGTGGAAAGAGAATTTTTGGGCATTCTTCGAAGGAAAATTTTGGTAATGAGTGCCAGAGGCCCTTTACTTTTATTTTTCTGATTTGTATATGAAAATGAACAAATGAGAAAAGAATTAGTCCTACTGATTATTACTATCGCATTCTGAAGGAACTGACTATCTACTTTCAGGGTGTCCGAAACCATGAATTAATTGATGAAGTAGAGATTACAAACATGAAATTTGAACTACATAGAGTTTTCCTAAACCATGAGATTGCAACATATGCACAATTTCAATGTTTTCATATTTGAACTATATTGAGCTAAAAAACAACTTTTATAAAATGATTAAATTTGAACTAGATTGAGCAAAAAATTAACTTTATAAGGTTATGATTTTCGCTTTTATTAATCCACAAGGGGTACGAGTTGTGCAAGAAAACCATTTGGGAGAGGGTTGGGGGGATTCCATGTGCCTACTGCAAGGGGTGCAGTTGAATTTCCCTGACAAGAATATGCTTTGGATTTGTTTTTTTTATGTGTATTCATTTACATGATAACTGGAGAAGAGTGGAGAGGATGATGTTTTCCCAGTTCTCATTATCAAATAGCATCCAAAGATTAATAGGGTTAAAAAATTTCTTTGTAGAAGTTTTTGTAGGTGCTATATTCTACCAAAACAGCGTGATGGGCCTTTGCCAGACTATGATCTGTTTTGAATGTATCATTGGAGTTCTATGATTTATAGCATTAGTTTTGTCATTATTGTTCCTCCCTAAGTTTACTTGGCAGAGATTTGAATTTCTTATTTGCTTCCAGGCACCTAAACACGCTTGATGATCCGTTGATTCGCTCGAAATGGATGAATGTAAAGAAAGCACTTACCGAGGAGGCCGAGGTTGTGAAACAATTAGATGCAGAGAGAAGAGCATTTAAGGAAAGTCCCTTGGGCCGACGCCCTTCTTCGCCTCCAATTCATGCTAAGTCGTCATTTGTTTTTCAACCCTTAGATGAATACCCAACTTCTTCTGGTTTGCCCATGGATGATCCTGATGTGTGGAGGCCACCAAGTCGGGACACTACAGGTAGAAGACCTGGAAAGGCTGGCCCAGGTGGTATGAGGAAGTCACCACAAGATGCAACTTGGGCTCGTGGCTCTGCAACAAGAACAGCCCCACCTGGCCGTGGTGCAAAGGCTGGTGGATCAAGTAGGGCTAACTCAGCGGTTCGAACATCTGCTACTGGAAAGAAAGGCACTGGTTCCATCAAATCTAGCAAGGCAGATTCAGCAGTAAGTTCTATCAATAAAGCTGTAATCTTCATTATTCAAATACCCACCACTAGTTAATTATGGTGTGCTAAAAACTTTTGTCTTGATATCATTTGCTTCATATTTCCTTTTTGCAAGGTGATGGAAAACTATGACCTGCTGTCGTAGTTTTCAGCATCAAAGTTTGAATCTATAGTTTCAGTATCTTTCATTGTCCTGCAGACTGATTTGTTTTTGAAATTTTTAGAATGGTGATGCTGAAGATGGAAAGTCAAAGAGGTCACAGTATGAGGGACCGGATCCTGATTTGGCTGAAATGCTTGAAAGGGATGTGCTGGAAACCAGTCCTGGAGTGAGATGGGATGATGTTGCTGGTTTGACTGAAGCAAAAAGACTTCTAGAGGAAGCTGTTGTGCTTCCTTTGTGGATGCCTGAATATTTTCAGGTTTTGTTGAATTGAAACTCAATTATGATAATGGTATCTTGGGTACATGGCTATTTGCATGCGATCTTTCCTATGTTATCACTTAAGTTTCTTTAACAAGCCGCACTTCCTTAGGATCTTACTTTGAATTGTGTAGCTACTTTTTGTATGGTGGTTGTTGTTATGAAATATATTTGACATATAAACGAATCCAAATGAAAGTAGTTACATTAGTATGACCCAAATAGTGTTCACATCTGTACTTTGAAAAAGCAGGCTTTAATTTGTATCTACACATTTCTGCATTTCAGTGAAGCAATTGATTCTTATTCTACATGCTGAAATGTCTCTATCCAGATGGTCCATTTTTCAGATTGAACTTATTGCTTCTTTGCTTGCAGGGAATTAGGAGGCCATGGAAGGGTGTTCTTATGTTCGGTCCTCCTGGAACTGGGAAGACGTTACTTGCTAAAGCTGTTGCTACTGAGTGTGGAACAACTTTTTTCAATGTCTCCTCTGCTACTTTAGCTTCAAAATGGCGTGGAGAGAGTGAACGTATGGTACGGTGCTTATTTGATCTTGCAAGAGCTTATGCGCCGAGTACAATATTCATTGATGAAATTGATTCACTTTGCAATTCCCGGGGGTAAGATTTTAATCTAGTTTTACATAAATATCTTAATTAACTTCTCAGATGTTATTGCATGTATGTTATATTCGTGGAAAACTTACATATGCATGAGGTATCTTTTCTTGCGTTGACCCAAATTCAAAACCTCAATTTCTCTAGGGCATCTGGGGAGCATGAGTCATCTAGAAGGGTGAAATCTGAACTTCTAGTTCAGGTAGATGGGGTCAACAATACTGGCACAAATGAAGATGGTACTCGTAAAATAGTGATGGTTTTGGCCGCTACTAACTTTCCATGGGACATAGATGAGGCACTCAGGTTGGCCCTTATTTTGTTGTATTTATGTTTCAGTCTCCTAGCCTATCTTCAAATTTGAGTGGGAAAGAGATTATGTGGTCAGCTGTGTGTATATTGCATCTTGCCAATGGACTACGCCTGTTTGCCCTTGATGTATCTAACCTGGTGTTACTCATTCAGGAGGAGGCTGGAGAAGCGTATTTATATTCCCCTACCAAATTTTGAGAGCCGTAAAGCACTTATTCGGATAAATTTGAAATCCGTCGAGGTAACAACTGACTACGAATATTGTATTATTGTTATGGTATTGTAGTCAAACTGTAATTTGAGCAAGTAAATTTTTCTCATACATGTTATATAAGAAAATAAACAAATGTTATGTTTATTTCCAAGGTTTGTGTGGAAATTGCTTCTAATTATTTCTATTTATCTGCATCAGGTGGCTCAGGACGTAGATATTGATGATGTGGCTCGCAGAACAGAGGGATATAGTGGTGATGATCTCACAAATGTTTGCCGGGATGCTTCCCTGAATGGGATGAGGCGCAAAATAGCTGGAAAGACGCGTGAAGAGATCAAGAGCATGTCCAAGGATGATATCTCAAAGGATCCCGTTGCCATGTGTGACTTCGAAGAAGCCTTGCGGAAGGTCCAGCGGAGTGTTTCTCAAGCTGATATTGAACGGCATGAGAAATGGTTTAACGAATTTGGATCAGGATAGATCTTATCAGCGCATATTGTAGGTGATAAATTGATGCACTGCATGGTCGAGTTTCTGAGTGATTGTGTCTTGTTTTCCTTGATCTTTTCCTTTGTATTTAGGCATAAATTTATTTGTGCATTCCAAGTGTTGGAAAGGTGTCTTAGTGTTGTGCCATTTTGTATCTGTAACCGTGCATGAGTATATAATCTGCTTCATACTACTAATACACTGCAAATTTCATTCAATGATTTATAATTTGACCTTCAGTAAGAGAATGATACAACATCCTTATGATTGAACGTATGTGCTATCATCAAAACATTTTTCATGGGCCAATTCCGAAGCCAAAATGGCCTACAAGCAGGGAAATCTTTTAGGCGGGAAGGGACGGTAACAGTGCCACGTGTTACTAATCCATGTGTCATAATATGGATTGATTGATGGACGATGTGGTTGATACTTCATGGATGTAGGGTACAATATCAATGAATAGATATATATGTTATAATATGAGTGAATTGACAACGCAACTTCATCGGATCTGAAGGGTTTTGGTTTTTATTTGTTTTGTTTTTCTAAGACACCTGTTCCTCGAACCCATCTTCCGAGTTTGAGCACTTGGTTGTATTAATTGATTGGGACGGCTAAAGTTCCTTGGCTGGACGGACCCAAAAATTTGGCTGCGTTTTGAAACCTAAAACAAAAGAATCGAGTTAAGAAAAAAATGTCTTTGGTGATCCAATGCCCCAAGCTGGCTTTTCATAGACCAAAAAAAAAAAAAAAAAAAAAAAAAGAGTGCGAAACAGAAAAAAAGGCGGCAATATGGGTGCATTTTGAGAGAGCATATTGCCACAACCACAACACTAAACCACCTTTATAAATAAAAATGCTGTTTCCAATTTAATTAAGTTGCTCCACCAACCTTGTCTCATCTCACACCAAAGATCATGGGAACCTTCAATTTCAATCTCAATCTCATTTCTTTTCTTCTTCTCCTTGCCCTCTTCACCTTGTATCCTACTACAATCATTTCCACAGAGTTGAGTTCACCAAACTCACTAGGAGGTAAAATAGATAGCAACCTATTTGCCCTTGAAATTAATTAACTTGGTTTGATTTGATATATGTAGATTTTAATTCAAATTTGTATTATTGGGTTTAAGTTGGATTTGGGTTTTGAGCAAATGGTGTTTTTGTTTGATATTTAATTTTTGTTCTGGTGGTGATGATAATGTGGCATGCATGGCAGATATTGAATGTCAGTACATAAATTGTGGGGAAGGAGTATGCAAGGCTTCTAATGAGACACTGCTTGGTTTTGACTGTGAATGCAATCCTGGTTGGGTAAAGATTTACGTTGGTGTTGGTCTATTGAGCATCCCCACTTGTGTTCCAAACTGTGAGTCTCTCTCTCTCTCTCTCAAATGTAAATGCTTGTAGTTCAAGTGTTTAGAAGCATTTACCCTTATATCCAAGATTCTAAGTTCGATTCTCCATTCCCAAATATCACTTGTGTAGAAAAAATATAAATACTTAAGAGATAAATTAAGTTGCCTTTTAAGTTTTAGTTTATTTTTTTAGTACAAGCGGTAGTCACACACACACAATCAAGATGCCATGGAGAATTCGATCCTGAGACCTCTTATAAGCACTGCAAATCAAGTCCCTTTTAAGTGTTAGTTTAATGTATAAATGAATGACCATTATGTATCAATGTTTAAAACAGTTGCTACATTCATTGGTCGATCCAAATTTACACGTAGTTTTGAAGGAAAATTATGTCAAGAGAATATTTTTTTGAAAGATATTATGTGTGTTGAATTGTCAAAATGTGAATCCAAATCATACATTTAAGCGTAATTTTTTTCTTCTAACTAACAATGTTGATATACAACTTAGCAAACCATATTTTCTAATAAGAGAAAGATGATCATATAGTCACCTTATTGATGTGAATTTTTTATACTGTAATTGTAATCTGGCACTTTTGCAAATATTACAGGGCAGGCTAGCTGTAATATAATATAATCAATCGGCTATCACAATTTTGTTGGCATTAAAATAGTAAAAGGACGCTAATTACGAGAAGATTGTGATTTGGTTAAATACAAAAAGATAAATAATTTTTTTGTCATTGTTTCAATCGACATGTGAACATGGGCGGAATTACCACAGGGGCTACATCCCTTCCCAGTGAGGTTTTTGGGATAAAAAATATTAAACTTATATATTTACCTTCTTACAGTTTTAATTCTATTGGTGAATATATTTTTATTTTGATAATATATACTATAATATATAATTTCCAACAAAAAGAATGTAAGTAAACGAAAAAAGAGTGGAAAAATCAGCTCCCTTTATTTATTTTTTAATCACAAGTTACTAACATAATTTTTCCTTTTTACTCTTCTCCTAATTATGGAAGGGCAATCCACTGACAAAATAAACCATTTCAGCATGGACTTTTTATCTGCCTTATTTTTGGAATATTATTGCTACTTTTACTATAGGTAAATTAGAATTGCGGATGCTCTAGACACCAGAGAAGTAGGTTCGGAAATTCACCCTCCATGCCACAATTGAATTTCCACTTTGATTATTCTTTTAATATATGAGAAAGAATAGAGACACAATAATTGGTTTCATATATGATGATTATTTACAGGCACGATTAATTTCCAGTGTGATGAATCTCCCTCACCACCCGCACCACCTGCTCCTCCGATTCCGCCAAAAGGTGATATAGCAAAATTATTCGTTTACCATGCATAAATGCATTTTCACTTCGAAAAAGACTGAAAACTAGTAATGCTATACGTATCACATTTTTATTCGTTTACGATGCGTAAATACTTTCACTTTCTTTTTCATGCATTAACAATGAAAATTAATTTCCAGGCTGTGCTCTTGTTTGGTGTGGTGATGGAACCTGCGTAACCAATGGAAGTGGATACGAATGCCAATGCCCTCAAGGCTCATGGAACTTGTTGGATATGCCAGCCTTCGCATGCTTTAAACCATGTAAGCTATCAATTAGATTTATCAAACAGTCTTATTCACAGTTTTCTTGCAGCTTATTATCATTATTTTTACTTTATTTTTATAGTCACTTTGTTCTTTTCTAAACCTTATTTTAGGCTATTTTGGAGGAGATTGCAAGAGCAAGGAACAATCGTCTAGTACTCGTATCTCTCAAAGAAACCGTATATCATGTAGGTGTACATTTATACAGTTCTAAGCACTAAAAAAATGATTAACATTAATTAAAAGAAAATTACCATGAGGTAATGTTCTTTTACTTGATCATTAACATGTCATGTGGAACCTTGTTTGAATGTAAAGGATATTTCCAGACCGCAAGATGTCTACACTAAACATTTGAATACATTCAAACAGGATTCTACATGTATGCATGGCCAATGATTTAGATTTATAATTTAACTTTGAATATATGGATTTAATTGGGCCAATGGGCTTTTGCCTGGTCCTGCTGGTTGACTTTCATATCCTTGAGCCAGCTTTTTTGAGTTGGGTAAGTCCATTGTGTGTGCTGAAGTTCATCTAAGCCCAATGATTTTTTCTATAACCAAATAGTTGTTCGTTTAGTAGTACTTTTGTTTCCAGTGTTGAAAGAGGTTTCAAGTTCGATTGCTTCCCCTCCCCTCCCCTATCTAATGGGAATTGTTTCCGTCAACTATATTTTGAAGTACAATTTAGTTTTTATTGTGTTATACATACACTTTTTTTCTCTCAAATTATGATAAATTTTTTTTTTTGGGGTACAGTAACCATTATCCTGTTGATATCAATCATTCTAACATGGATTTGACATGGAAGCAAACGTAGGACGAGAAGACAACATGTACATGTTCAGATGGTGGCCATGAATTGGTTATTCTGCACTTTTTTGTTTAATATTTTGGATCAAAATAAAGTCTATTATTTCACAGCCAATTAATTATAAAATAAAGAATCTCCATGTATTATTGTATCTCATGAACTCTCAAAGATTTGAACCCGAAACCTATCCCCGAGAAGAGAAGGGTGGATTTAGTATAGAGTAGCTAATGTTGCAATAATAAGATAAAGGAGAGCAAAGAATTTATAAGAGACAGAGAGAGTACAAGAGCAGGGACAGTTCATAGATTTTGTTGCCTTGTTAACTAGAGAACAATAGCATGTGCTCGAGAAAGTTTGCTCTGCATTATATATGTTGTTCCAAATTGCTTATAATTGCATGCTATGACTGTTTTTTTTTTTTTTTTTTTTTTTTTTTTGTACTTTCAGTTGTCATCTTTCATGGCCCCAACAATTCCTGTTCATGTCTGAACTAGATTACATGTTGGTACTTTCAATTGCTTAATATATATGATTGGTAATAAATTATGTTGCTATTTGGCTTTTGTGAGGTAAACCCAAGATGGTATTGTTCTGGAACTGAACAAAACCCATAATCATATTTTCACTGTCTCAGATCTAAAGAAATGGAAGACTTACTAAATCGACTGCTTTTGTGTTTGAAGGCAAACCATGACACCATGCATGGTGTTTAGAATTGACAAGTATAAAACCATAATTTTGAATTCTCTCCAAAATGGGAAGTATCATGCAAACTTGCATGTTTCCGATTTCAATTTAGGAAAGTTTTGGGGCAACTTTGTTTTCTTTCCAAAAATTAATCTTTTCTTATCTTGATAATTTTTATTTATTTAATTTTTTTAAGATCAAATGGTAGGGAGATAGTATTCATAAATTACGTCACAAGAGCAATACAAATACAATAACCACAAAGGGGTTAAAACCACTACCTTATAAAAAAACCAAAAAGAAAACCAGCATATCTGTAGCCACCTGCGAGGGGTTGAAAGGGAAGAGAAGAAAAGAAGAGGGATAAAGGGGAAGAGGAGAGAAGAGAAGAGGAGGGAGAGAGGAGAGGCCGAGACCGCCTCCCCCTTCGTTTTAGCGCAGAAATGAAGTTAGGGTTTGGGTTTGGATTTGAGGGCGTATTTAATGCACTATCTCAAGACCAAAAACAGAAGTACTATCTGGATAATTTTATCAAGTCGTGATGACTTTCTTGAAGATCAATAACACAAAGTAGCAACGTTGTAAGAGTCAAGTAATATTGTAAGAAACCTTTCTTACCATGGGAACATGTTTAGAACCCGTACGATTTGCAGCTTTATTATCTGGGTCCATTGTCAGCACAATGCGATAAAAATCCCATAATAAATAAAACTAAATTTCAATGATGCAATGTGCGTGGTTAGGGCACTGCAAACTCATGTGGCCACTTGTTCCTGTCGCTAATATTCTTCTAGATTGATCTGGTTGAATTCTTAGCTCCATCAATCAATTGTTTTTGTCCACTTCTTTACTTGGTAAATGTAATCAAAATCTTAAGTGCATGTTTAATAACTATTTTTATTTTAGTTTTTTATTTTATTTTTTTGAGCTATAATTTAGAGGAAAAAAAAAAAGGAGAACGGAAGTGAGAATAAAAGTGGAGATGAGATTGAGAGGGGACGATGGGAGGGAGGAGTAATAAAAGTGAAAACAATTCTTCTCATCCATCCTTCCCTCTCAGTCTCATCCTTACTCCCATTCTGACTCTCATTTTCCTCTATACTCTAGCATAAAAAATGAAAACTAAAAACTAAAAATGAAATGATTGTCAAACCGGCCCTAAACAATTTAGTTTGCTTTATTGCAACTACTTATTTTCTTATTTTGTTATATTTCTAGCTTACTCAGCATATATATCCTTTCCTTATGATCATTCTTTTAATCATCAAATGCTTGAAATCCAAAAGAAGAAACGAGTAACATTGTTTCCACTGCTCAACTTAGAGAAGAGAGAGAAGAAAAGGATGAATGTTAATTATAATATTAAATTTCTTTCTTCTTTTTAATTTTTTATTTCAATATATAATATTATCTTTCTCTAGTAGGAATCTCAATTATTTTCTGCAGCTTTAGATCTTACACTTTAACAGAATCTCTCTCTCTCTCTCTCTCTCTCTCTCTCTATGCACAATTTGGGATTTTCAGGTCAGAGATTTTTCATATATTTTTTTTCTTTTTCACATAAAAGTTTTAATTAATGATCAACAATATAATTATATCAGTATAGTTTGCAGCTCATTGTTTCTTTTGAACATTGCATAATTTTCTCTGTCTACGTGTATTTTAAAAAAATTATATTTGATAACATCATTAATCAGTTTATTTAACAATAATAATGTAAGTGTCTCAATGTTCTGCTCAACTTTTGTGTTCTTAAAACAAGAGTTAACCTATGTTCAACTCTTGCTTCCTCTGAGACTAAAGTTAGAGTACTTCATGGATTCTCCATCCCTCACACCATATATAATGCACGTACAACTAGTTTGACAAACAAAATGAAAAATAAAAATGAAAAATTGTGGTACTACGTATTATACTATAAGTGAATATCGGATTTATATTTTTGGATAGATTAATAAATATCCACCCATATCATAATACGTGACCGTATTATACCAAACCATAATTTTTAAATATATGTAAGCCCAAATTATTGGGAATATTTTTTATTTTGTCAATAGTTATTGGCTATATTTAGTAATTCACCATACAGCCGCAATTGTGAAATGAAGACAAGAAGCATTGGTACCCAAAATGTCCGGATCATATAAATCCTGGCAAATTTATGCTATTGAGTGCAATGAAAATGATGAGTTACCCCTTCAGCTCTCGATCCGACGTAAGAGAAAGGATCATAATATTATTTTTATTTTTTAACGAAAAAAAAAAAGAATAAGAATTTTTTATTTTTGCGGAAAGAAGAAGAGTCTATAGTCAAAAGGGCAAAAGTAAAAATCCAACATATATGATACCAATATGGCAATCTGTCAAGAGTGGAAGGTTGATATTTACTAACTTCCAAACTCAAATGTAGTGGAGAAGACTGAAGAAGATGACATTTGATGCGTCAAAATACTGTGACCCATATTATATAAATGTATGTATATGTGTAGAGGACAGATATGATAAGAGAAAGGGGCAGCCACCTTGTTTGAATATTCCATTCTATCTTCACCTTGTTCTTGGTGTTTTTCCATTGGTTTGCTGCTACACCATGTCACCATGTGTGTTGATAAGAGAGTTTGGGATATGAAAAGGAAAAAAGCGACCCCAAGTGCAGTAAACTATATAATACACTAAAAAAACTAATCATGGCATGTTGTCCCCCAAAAAGTCTCCATTTTCTTGCATGATCTCCACATTCTTGTCAGTATACTAATTAAATATCAACATTTATGATATTATTGATAGAATTTCTGAGTGAAATGTGCAACAAAACTAATATCATAAAAATTAAATATTTCATTTTAGAATTTGCTAATAATTAAGAGAAAGTATCCAAAATAATTTATATTGTGGTTGTGGAGGTAAAAGAAAGGATGAACCTCATTAGCAAAGCTAGCAATTTATCATAATTGTTGGCATAATAAAGAAGCTCCTATAAAGTCAATGAGTCGTTCTTTTCGCTATGAAGGTCTAGGTTTGAGTTTCACTGTCGACAATTCCTCTTGGTGAGTAATCTGTAAAAAAGAGGGTTAAAACTCCTTCTGTAAGTCCTCAAAGAGACCTTAGTATGTCATAATCCTGAGATATATATATATATATATCTTCTGGATTGCCTTAAGAAAAATCTTATCTGTATGACAACAGTTTTTTAATCATGTTTGTATGTATATCTTGTGACACGTAAGTCCAACCAAGTAGTTAGGTGTTTGCGTATGTTTTTCATTCCAACAGGTGCCTAAATCGACCAAGCCATCTAATACTAGCCTTTTCAAGCACATAGGCTGTAAAATAGGAATTTAAGCGTACAAGCCCTAATGGTTGTAGACCAATGTCAGCAAACTTCACCCTCGAACAGAAAAGAGCTCAGATCCTTCCATTTACTCAGCTAGGGGAAGAAGGCAAAACCTACCTGCTTCCATATGTAGGGTAAACTAGCTAGGGTCGTACATTGATTCAATATGATTTGAGTTTGTATGCAATGTTGCACCCAAATTCGAATTCATCTCCTCATAAATTATATATTTATATATGCTATAATTTTCTCATAATTCATTAATTCTTGTAAGTCTAGTCGAATCGAGTAGTGTTAAGTTGAGTCGTACCAAGATTGAAGCTTTGAGAGCTTGACATTGCATACGAGCTGAGCCAAATCAAATCAAACTCAAACTCAAACTTTACTCATAGCACATACAAGCCAAGCTAAATTTTGAAATATTTGAGCCAAGTTTAAGCACAAGCACAATCAAATTTGAACAGTAACGTATGTGTGATGCATTCAAAAGTTGACTAAACTTTTATTGATTGATCGAAGGACGATATGTCTTGATCCAAATTCCACATTTAGAAACAAATTTGACTCCCCAATTTACTAAAGTCAAGTATATTTTGCTTAGGTTGTACTTGATTGATTTTACCTTAATCACTAGGACGGTCCAACTCCATCAAGACACGTGCAACACCTCCTTCCATTCTCCTCTATGACATTGATACCTCTTCATGTCTTATTGGATTGCCATTTTTAGGTCATAGAAACAAGTACAACCAAACCTATAATGGCAATCGAAATCAAAACCCTTGAACTGAGAGTTTGGTAATGAGATTTTAGTGGCTATGTATGAGTTTAGACATTCATCATTTTATATCTACAGAAAGAACCTATCTCACTAACCGGAAAAATAATTAGTCTTTGGATTCGACTCATTTTCTGCTTGTATATATGAGGATGTGAAAGAATATCCGTAAAATCTCAACTTTTTTAATGATATCAGAGACATGTTAACCAATGTGTTACGGCTACTTGGCATTATTCTTTTGTGTACTCATTGAATTATAATGTTTTTTTTTTCCTGCCCCGAAATCCATTTTAAAAGTAGTTTGTCTGATGCTCTGAAATCATCACAGAAAGTGACCATCTTATCTCACACGACACGAGAGAACTAAGAAATATTGCACTGAGTTGTCTTATTGTTTATCTTACTGGTTAAATGGTTTCCATTAAGACAAACCGATTATTGAAAGATGCTCCTTAAAAGGATACCTTTTTATTATTTAATGAAAACTTTAACAAAATAATGGAAAAAGAACATGTCAGCTTTAATTAATATATTACTCAAGACCAGGAAAAATAATGGAAAACAAGATGCTATATCCCAACAAAGATTGAAACAAAAAGCATCTTGCTTTCGTGATGCATTTTATATGCCAAAAGTTGAGTAGAGTGTGGGGGCAGTTGCAAATCTAATCTTCCATGTTCAATAGTTGCTTGCAAACTCTTGGAGCTTTCAATCATACAACACAAAGCATCAAGACTGAACAAAATTTACTTACTCAATTGGGGACAACGGAGTCTTCAAATCAATTGTTGTTTGTGAGAATGTGAAAGCTTAATGGAAATTCTCTCCTACTCTATACCTATAGCTAGGTGTAAATCTCTCTCTCTCTAGCTAGAGACAAACGTGTACATATATAGGACCTGTGCATATACAAAACCACACACAACCCCATACATACAGAGAGACACATGACATGAGAATCTTCATACATATAATGTCATAAGGCTCCCTCTCCATACATACAGAGAGACACAAACCCATGACTCTTGTTTTGAACCCTAGCCGCCATCATGGGAAATGACGATTTTTCACTCACCCATGAAGGTAGCACCACTGAATTCTCTTCTTCTTCTCAACTGACCCACACAGAATTGGCCGCTCAAATGGCCTAGTTCTTGAAAATACAGAAATAGAATTAGAAACAGACATCGAATCCAATCCAGACACAGAAAATTCCTACAAATAATATTCTCTTATATTTTAGCATGGTATCAGAGCCTAAGTTTTCTTGTGACATGTGCTTGTATTATCCTTACAATTGCATTGTGTAGACTCTGCTTGCCTTTTCATTCTTTTATATGAAATAAACACATGAGTAATTCATAATATGAATTCAAACTCCTTATTTTGATTTCATTACAAAATAGTAAATAGACCATAAATGTGAAAGTCTTCTTTTGTTATTTACACTAATTAAGAGTGATTAAAAAAACATAATTGATTGGAGGAAAATGATGTCCTCATTATATATAATATAATCTGACCGATCTCCCATTTTGTACAAAAAGAAAGAAATTTAAAAGCAGAGAAGACGTCTGGCTTTTGAGACTGTTTGTGTACAGAAGGTAGGACTAGGAGCCTAGGAACACAACAAAAAGTTGATTTTACAGCTTTCTGCTGGTGTAAGAATTCTAACGATGGTGGATGGATGCATCAGCTTAATATATATTAAAACAAAAGCGTTGTAAATTGGGATACTTCTGCTCACTGTACTTGTACTTCTTCTCATGCATACAACCTTTTACTAAAAATAGAAGTTTGTGTGCACATTTACAACTCTCAAGGAATTCTTGCTACTTTCATGCCCCAAAAAAAAAAAAAAAGAATTCTTGCCAGTTAAGTTGTTCGGGCATGTTTCAGTCTGACATAGATACATGCATGCATGCATACATACATATTTGATGTACAGTCTTTGGGTAAACGTTCTTATAATCATTTTAAGAAGAGTGGAGTTTATCACCCACACAATATCGAAGTATTATGAGAATTTGAATGTGAAACCATTGGTCTACAAATTAAGGTCTTTTATAAGTGCCAGACTGCTAAGTGGCCAATATCATACAAAATTCACAAGCCACAGAGAAGATAAAATTTGACATGCAAATAGAATCAATTGTAACTGAAATGGCGTGATATGGTTTAGCTAGGTTGGTGAATATGAATTTGGAAACCGTGGTATAACTATAGTCTGAAATATCGAAAATATCGACGAAATATCGAGGATATTTCAGAACATATCCATGTATATATCGTATAAATATCGACAGTATCGACGATAATATCGGGAAATATCGATGTCGATAATTTCGCTCATACTTCAGCAATATTTTATCAAAATATCGATGTAAAGGAAAAAAAAAAGGAAAAAGAAGAAAGAAAAAAAAAAGGGAAAAAAGGGAGAAAAAAAAAAGGGAAAAACGGAGGAAAAAAAACACAAAGGGGATTTGAACCCCTCCCATTTTACTCCTCCAACATCTTAATCACCATATATCACTTATGTTTTAGTGATAATATGCTAAAATATTAATATGCTAAAATATTTATATTTATATAGGTGACATGTTAACAATTACATGCACAACTATTTTGGGGATTTATCATTTGATGAATACTCTTCACAATACACTTACTCTACACATAGAGATGATGAAGATAGTGAAAAATTTGAACCTCATAGGAACTCTATGTGGTACTATCTCATAGTGTTTGCCAGCTCGCTGTATAATCAACTTAAATCAGTTAAATCCATCATGTAATGCATTTTCTTCTTTTTTTTTTTTGATAAACTAATAGATAATTGACTAAATAAACATTCACCAAAATTTCAATAAAAATTTCTAAGTTTTCTTACAATTTCTGTGGTTTTTATTCAATTTTTATCGATATAGATAATATCCTGATATTTCCATAAAAATTTTCATGTTTTTAAACTACAAATATTTCCGATATTATCGATATTTTAGACCAGGAGTATAACGACCCGACCTAGGCATGTGTGTAGCACGTGAACTGCACATGCATGTGGAATGAGTATATGCATGTGTTGTTGTGGGTGTCTCACGGGCATATGTCCCATGTATGATATTGATGGTCATATCTCATGAGACATTATACATGGCCAGATGGGGTTGGGGTGCCTGACTCATATATGACATCATAATTTTAAAAAAAATCACGGTTATTAAAATAATAATAATAATAATAATAATAATAATAATAACAAGAGGTTTT
The DNA here is from genome assembly GCF_000346465.2 of Prunus persica. Lineage (NCBI taxonomy): Eukaryota > Viridiplantae > Streptophyta > Magnoliopsida > Rosales > Rosaceae > Prunus > Prunus persica. The sequence continues at coordinate 5,549,598 of NC_034011.1, forward strand.
CCCAGCTTTGATGTCCAGGGTAGAAAAAGTAAGAAACCAAACGACCCATTAGGCAATGTTTTGGAACACACCTCTAAAAATGTTCGTTACTATTAAAGGTGATGGATTTTTAGGAGCCCCAATTGGGGTGGTATGGGACAAACACCTACAAATCTAACCGCAAAAACCAAAAGAAACTTTACTACTTTTCTTGGAAATGACCAATTATTATATAAGTGAAAAAAGCATTAGACCACTCATTCCATCTCACCCTTTAATTTTTATTTTAGCAGACACAATTGCCCCTCCACAAGGAAAAATTTCAGATGGAGACTTCTTTGTCGTGTTGTAAGATGAGTAACTGACAATCCAAGGCTGATGGGGACCAGGGCCACTAAGATGACTTACTCACAATGAGGGGCGGAGGAGGGGGGTTGAAGAAAAACTTAGTTGTAACGGGAATAATAATATATTGTAATTTTTGATTAATAATACTATGTTATATGGAAATGTTATTACGTATATTATAGCTATATTTTATCTTATGATTCTTAAAATATGGAATTCTGACTCCACCTTTGTTGACAACATTTCTCGAGAAAAATATAATATTTACATTCCAAAATTTAATCATAAATAAAAATTAATATAATTTGTTATGTTTCATCTTAACAATAAATACTACTTATCAATCAAACCCCCACTTAACTGGTCAATGCCTTAATGATAAAAGAGAATTCTAAAGCACAACATATTGGGTCCCCTAGCCACCACCATAAGAGAAAATTTCATCAATTTCAAAAAGGGTAATTTGGTCATATATGACCCAAAAGAAAGGGCTGTTGTGTAGTGAATAGAGATGAGGACCAAGATTGGGGGAGGAGGTTCATTGATTTAGATGTTTTTCTACTTGAGGAGAAGACAAAGGCACATGGAGAGTGGGAGTGTCCTCTTTTCACCGAAACTCCTTTCGGTTTTGAGAGGGTTTAAGTTAAGATGTCTTTAAATCCCCTCATTCGGTTTTATTGTTTACACTACACTTTCATAGTTGTAGAGGCCAAGATGGTCCTTTTCATTTTTGTTCTTTCCCTTGTCCAAATGCGCAGCTCAACATGCACCCTTCAAACAAAACGACCGCCCTCTCCAAACCAAAACATTACCCTCTCACACCCGAAAAACCGGAAAAATTTGTATGAAGTAGGGTGTTTTGCTATCTTCAACCAATCACAGACTGCCACATGAAAAATTTATCACGTGTTGCATGTCTTGATTGGTCGAGAATAGCAAAATTGTGTTACTCTTGTTTCACACAAATACACAATAACCCATTGAGGCAATTACATGAACTGTCCAGAAAGGAAGACAAAAAAAACACCCCAAAAAGGAATTAATACATGAACTTACAATTCACGAACCTTCTAAAATACATGAAAAATTTTATTTTAATTTTTGGTTTTATATACTTCTCCAAGATATAACTTTGTTTTGGGGTGGAGGGGGGGACTTGGCCAAGTTGTCGCTATCTTGTCCGCCATCTCTATATAAACTCCCCAAACCTTATCTTTCTTTTATATCACCATCCTATGTTTTCAAACAACAAGTACTTCCACCATTATACTTGTGTGTAACCACATCTCCTCCAAAAATCCTCAGCACACCCTTAATTTTCTTCTAACCACAAAAACACAAAACCCATCTTCTCTCTGCTGTAATTTTCTCCAATTCAAAACAAACCCTTTTGATCAACGAACTTATATCACCACCACCACCACCACCATCATGCCTGCAAGACTCTCTGATGCCTTCAAATCCCACCCTCTCAATCTCCAACTGAAGCACCCAGATTTCAGCTCATTGCAGGAGCTTCCAGACTCCTATGCATGGAGCCAAAACGATGACCAGTACCCTTCTTCTCCGGGCTCATTTGGGGCAGAGCAAGACTCTGTTCCAGTCATTGATCTCTCCGACCCCAATGCCCTTAAGCTCACAGGCCATGCATGTCGAACTTGGGGTGTCTTCCAAGTCACCAACCATGGCATCCCGAGCAAGCTTCTTGACGACATTGAATCTGCTGGCAGAAGCCTTTTCTCTCTGCCGGTTCAGCAGAAGCTCAAGGCCGCTCGATCGCCGGACGGCATTTCCGGCTATGGCTTTGCTCGGATATCTTCGTTTTTTCAGAAGCTCATGTGGTCTGAGGGCTTCACTATTGTTGGCTCCCCACTTGACCATTTTCGTCAACTTTGGCCCCAAGATTACAACAAATTCTGGTACTAATTTAATCACATTAATTCAATAACCTCATTCTTAATATTTTATTATTATTTTTTATTTTTAAAAAAAAATTGTTGGGGTTTTTGGTTTTTGGGTGGTGAAAGTACTATGGCCAATGGCCATGTAGGCAGAAGACCCATTTTCTTTACAAGACGCAAGTTGCAAAAGATTACAACGAGAGCCATGGACCCACTGAGAAGATTTGGTTTGTGGAAATATCCAAAAGATTAAATATACTTGTTATGAATGTTTACTTTGCTAACCATCCATCATAATAGCATCCTTGTTTGTTATGTATTAAACAGTGTTTTGATTTTGATTTTGCTTGTTTTTTCAGTAATATTATTGAAGAATATGAGAAGGAGATGAAAAAGCTTGCCGGCAGGCTGATGTGGCTAATGCTTGGCTCACTAGGTATATCCAAGGAAGATGTCAAATGGGCTGGGCCAAAAGGTGACTTCAGAGATGCATCTGCTGCCTTACAATTGAATTCGTACCCGGCTTGCCCGGACCCGGATCGGGCCATGGGTTTGGCAGCGCATACGGATTCTACCCTCCTCACAATCCTTTACCAAAACAACACTAGTGGCTTGCAAGTCCTCCGGGAGGGGACCAGGTGGGTCACGGTTCCGCCATTGCCCGGTGCTCTCGTGGTCAACGTCGGCGATCTCATCCATATATTATCTAACGGGTTGTACCCGAGTGTCCTTCACCAGGCAGTGGTGAACCGGAGCAGACACCGTTTATCCATCGCTTACTTATACGGACCCCCAGATAGCGTCCAAATCTCACCCCTTTCAAAATTACTAGGCCCAAGTCAGCCTCCTCTCTACCGGCCAATTACTTGGAATGAGTACCTTGGCACAAAGGCAAAGCATTTCAATAAGGCACTTTCATCTGTCCGCCTTTGTGCTCCTCTAAATGCATTAGTTGATGTAAGTGATCACAACAGCGTAAAAGTCGGGTAGATAAATTAAATTTCCATTTGCTACCCAAAAATTCTATGTAAATACTATTTTTGGTGTAAAATTATTTTGCAATTGGCTGCCCATGTTTTTGGGGACTCTAATTTCTTGGACCATTGTAAGACAAAAGATAAAATGATAAATAAAAGATAAAAAAATGTCCAAGAGCCAAAGCAATTATATAAAATATATTAATTCAAATCATGCAAAGGGGATGCAAACAAGGAGTCCCTGCTGGCTGCTGGTGTCTTTTGTCCTTGGTTTTGAAAGAGATAGAGGGAAAATCGACCAATTTGAATGTTCCAATAAAAGACACATAAACCGACATTTTTTTGCCCCGGATACAAAGGGATATCCCTTACAATGAATAAGACATGGTTCTAAATAAATAAATAAAGTGCTTAGATGGGGCTTCGAAAATTTAATGGGACTAAAAAACCTCATTCATGAAACGGGTTTGTAATTTCAATAGTTAAAAACAGTTATTTTTACATTTGAAGTTTCGTATTTAATCTTTCTCTTGCTCAATATCGCTTGTATAAAAAATAAAAAAAAAACTCACTGATTGATACCCACAAATTGATAATAAGTTAAAAAATAAAACATGAGGCTATGAAGCAATGATTGTAATGTTGATCCTGAAGAATATCAGGCCAAAGTTGTCGCATAGTGATTCACTTTCTGTGTGATTGATTTCAATAAAATCAGAATGCCAAATTATTTTGTGAGGACATAGTCTATGTATTTTGTCAGGCGTTTCTATGCACTAAAACTGTCCTCTTGAGTTGAATGGAGCTCATGGCATTGCCCTCTGCCACCACACCACGTGCTTCTTGGCATTGGCTGACATTTAACCCTAAACAATTGGTCCTCTCCCTATCATGTTCATGGGATATATATTGAGGCAGTTTTTACCTTTACGACTTGTTTCTTTTCTATTTTATTTTTTCTCACGTCTTTGGTTAGGGAGCTGTTTGTTTGTTTCCTCTCACCTTCCTTTCTCAATTAAACTAGTTTGTACAGTTTTGCATATATAGGACACTACAACTTCAGAATGTATCTCACGTAGCTATTTTGATCCACAAATATTTATAGCTAATAAGAAACCATGTTTCTTATGGATAACCTAGTTTGGGTTTTACTTGATAAGCCTAAATGCTGAAGGATTAATGAGAAACAAATCAAAGCAATCACTAAGAAAACATATAGATTCGACTTTTAAGATATAAATACCGGCCGATCCACAACATTTACGCCGCCCATTAGAAATGCTCTAGCAACTCTATTTTTCTTAAAAGCATCTCCAATAACCTCTTTAACAACTTTAGCATTCTAAAATAAGTGAGCCATATCAGAAAAAACTCTCTCCAACAGCCTCTTCAACCTTAGTCGTCAAAAGTGCAATCTCTTTCCCTCTCTTCAGGACTGGTAAATTGACTTTATCTCTTCAAACATTTAGTTCTACTTTGGAAAAACAAAACCTACCTAGAAAATGTTAAAAACATACAATTTTTTCTTTTCATATAATAAATACATAGACATTTTTCACATGTTTTCATACTTTTTCAAGATATTGCATTAATTGAATTGAAGAGATTGTTGAAACAAAAATTATTTAAGTAGCAAATAAGACTTTTCAAATTGTCATGTAAGTTAACAAACTTCAATTTGAAGAATTTTATTTACTACTACTATTAAAGATGCTCTTAACCTTACAAAATGATGGATGAAAGATTCGTACCGAGTGCAATTACTAATTATTACAATGCCGTAGTACTTATGTTCACTCCTCACAATACTCAAGCAGAAACAAGGTACGCTTTGCTGCTTGTTTGTCAAAGCAAAATGATTGTGCTTCTCTATCTGCATTCAAATCAAATCATTGATATATTAGCTGGTTAAATCTTAATATAAGATTTTATGAATATGAAGTTTCACTAAAATTCATTGCTATTCCATCGATGTACCATCATGCATGATTTTTCAAGCCATATAGGTTCAACTTTCACATCCCCTGGTCACTTGACTTTAGCCTCTAGTTAAATCAATATTTACTATTTCCTATTGGGAATCTTATTTTGTGTCTGGGAAAGAAATTTCCATATTACTTGTATATACTTTTTTTTTATATATTTTATATTATATATGACTCGTGTCGTATAATGAAAGAGATATAAAAAAAGAAGTATACAATTATTTTTGTGTGTGGAGGCGGAAATAACAACTCAAATGTGTTGTTTAGGAATTTGTAGTTTAGAGGTGCAAGGCAATATGTTTTAATTAAGGTTATTAATATTATGAGAAGATGCTAGTTATTGTTGTGAAATTGACACTATGGACAAGTGTAGATTATTAATTGAAGTAAACTCCATGATATGCGTCAAATAAAACGTCTAATATAGTTCTTTCCGTGTGTGTATTGATGAGTGTAAGTTTTTGTTGAAAAATGCTTGTCTCTTTATTTCGAAGAAATAATTTATCATCGGAGACAAATTTTAATTTGACATGTGTACGTAAACTTTTATTTTTATAATAATTATAGTCTAGATTGTGATTGATCGAGATTCTGTAGATCAAATTGTTGACTTGCTATTTTCGCTTTTTTAGAGGATTAGAAGCCAACAGAAGGCCAATGCCAAGAAGATAATTGCAATGCATACACTAATGTCTTTTCCAATGATTAAAAAACTTTTACACCTCAAAATCATGAAGCTAATATATCAATGAGTTTGATTGAAATAACCCCGAATCCAGGAGGGGGTAGTCACTTTTTTTAAATCAAGAGAAGACACACTCATAAATAAATGTAGAATCGGTGGTATGATTGATTTTACTTCAACTGAAAAGGATGCATCAACAGGATGTGATTCTTCTGCCAGTTGGTACTCAGAATCTAAGAAGATATGCATGAAGAGAGAGAGAGAGAGAGAGAGAGAGAGAGAGAGAGAGAGAGAGAGAGAGAGAGTACATGAACAAAGTGAGACCTCTCAATTTAACAATTTAAAAATAAGGCAAATGAATTCAAATGAAAAGAAAGCAGATCATTATTAGTCTATGAAAATCCGTGTGCATTCAGAGTTTCAGACTAGGTTCAAGTTGGGATAAGGTTATTTATTTATTTTTTCAAATTGATGAGAGCCATTCAATTTTGATGTCACCACGGTTGATGATTATAAATTTTCATGGTCAATGGCTCAATGGTAACTAATTTATAATAGCACAATACATGGATGCACCCTCTTATCCACCCCATTGTGAATAACAATTAACTATACACATGTCATAATTGAAAACGTTGAGTTTTTAAATTACCATTTAAATATATATCTTTTAAAAACTTAATTAAATATATCAAACAAATCAACGATTTTGATAACAGATTAAGGTGCTCATGATCAACTGTCGATTTAGTTGGATGACTAAACGATCTTATAAAGAAGAGCGGGTTTAGTTATGTTGAAGTTGCCCTGAGGGCTGCATCTGACCTGATTTACAATGCATCACAACTATCTACTACATATACCCTTTAAACTATTGCGCTTTGACTCTCTAGTCCACCCATCTAAGCCCAGCTCTAGCATATATATCTATATATATATATATATATATAAAACTATGGAGTACTCTTTTATTGAGCGATTATTTAAATAATTTTATTGAGGGACATTTTTTAGAGTTTCTTATGAAATTTTGTTCAACGATTCAAACCATTTATTTCTCACATCTTCATTCTTGAAAATTATTAAGGCATCTAATTGAGATTAATAAAATTAATGAACACAGTGCTTCAAGAAAATACTTAAATTTTAATAATTTAATTGAGTGGTCAAATAATATCGGATTAAAGTGATTTTTTTGTAAAGATGATCTTTGAATGAATATCTACAAAATAGATGGTTTGGATTAGTGAACTATAATGCAGAGTGAACCCTACAAGAATGTCCCTCAAATAAGCTTATTTGAGGGATCCCTCAACGGAAGCTCTCTGTACAACCTTGATTAACTTAACAATTAGCAACTAAGCACTTATTTTTTCAAAAAAGCACCTAAGTTCGTCAATTACCCCACCAATAATTATAGAGGTGTTGAAGAAAAATGTGAACCTCCCAACATAATTTCACCACCACTAAATAAATAATGGGGTTTTATTATTTTAGGTTTGACTCATTCGAGACGCGGTGTCTTTTAATTACAATCTCTTATTTTAAGGGAACACCCTTTGATTCCATCATAAAGAAATATAACGTGTGTATTTGGTTTTGCGGCTGGCCCTAAGTCGAACCTCAGGATGCCTACGTATCGCTTGCGAGAATCAAGCCACTCGTGGTTCAAGGAATTGCAATGAATAAATGACTCATTGCAAGGAATTTTTTATTTGAATTGTATTGAGAAGTGTTTGAGTGAATTTAGCTAAATAAACCAAGGATTCGATATGAAATTGTGTTTGGGGGCGAATTTGGTTAAGAATAAACCAGAGATTCTGTTTGGATTTAAAATTTAGAAATTAATGGGTAAGTGTGGCCCACTAATTAAGAATTTGTATATTTGAGACAATTTGGAGATGTTGAAATTTTCATAGGTAGATGACTCATGAAAAGAATTGAAAATTAATGGGTAAGTGTGCCCCACTAACTAAGAATTTGTGTTTGAAAGATTTGAATTTAATCTCATTGAAATTTGCATGGGTAGATGACCCATGTGAAAAATTGGATGGTTTTGAACCATTTTTCTTAATGTCAATGTCCAAGAAAAAATAATGAGCAATTTTAATTAACTCACTAATTTTCTAAAATTGACATTTGCACTTGGAAAAGTGTTTTGGCAAATTTGGTTAGGATAAACCAAGGATTCAAATTTAGTTGCGGTTGCGTCTATTGGGATGCTAGACTGCCTACGTACCGTTGACAGGATCAAACTGACGTAGTTCCAAATTTTGAAAATTAATGGGTAAGTGTGGCCTACTAATATTTAGAATTTGTGTCTTTGAGACAATTTGGAGATTTTTATAGGTAGATGATCCATGGGAAAAATTAGAAATTAATGGGTAAGTGTGGCTCACTAATTGAGAATTTGTGTTTAAGAGATTTGAACTTAATCTCATTGAAATTTGCATGGATAGATGACCCATGGGAAAAATTGGATGGTTTTGTACAATTTTTTTTTATTGTCAATGTCCAAGAAAAATAATGAGCAATTTTAACTAACCCACTAATTTTCTAAAATTGACATTTGCACTTGGAAAAGTATTTTGGCGAATTTGGTTAGGATAAACCAGGGATTCAAATTTGGTTGCGTTTGCGTCTATTGGGATGCTAGACTGCCTACCTACCCTTGACGGGATCAAATCGACGTAGTCCCAAATTTTAAAAATTAATGGGTAAGTGTGGTCCACTAATTTAGAATTTGTGTTTGAGAGATTTGAACTTAATCTCATTAAAATTTGCATGGATAGATGACCCATGGGAAAAATTGGATGGTTTTGTATAATTTTTCTTATTGTCAATGTCCAAGAAAAATAATGAGCAAATTTGACTAACCCACTAATTTTCTAAAATTGACATTTGCACTTGGAAAAGTATTTGGCGAATTTGGTTAGGATAAACCAGGGATTCAAATTTGATTGTGGTTGCATCTATTGGGATGCTAGACTGCCCACGTACCCTTGAAGGGATCAAATCGACGTAGTTCCAAATTTTAAAAATTAATGGCTAAGTGTGGCCCACTAATTTAGAATTTTTGTTTGAGAGATTTGAACTTAATCTCATCAAAATTTGCATGGGTAGATGACCTATGGGAAAAATTGGATGGTTTTGTACAATTTTTCTTATTGTCAATGTCCAAGAAAAATAATGAGCAATTTTGACTAACCCACTAATTTTCTAAAATTGACATTTGCACTTGGAAAAGTATTTTGGCGAATTTGGTTAGGATAAATCAGGGATTCAAATTTGGTTGCATTTGCGTCTATTGGGATGCTAGACTGCCTACCTACCCTTAACGGGATCAAATCGACGTAGTCCCAAATTTTGGAAATTAATGGGTAAGTGTGGTCCACTAATTTAGAATTTGTGTTTGAGAGATTTGAACTTACTCTCATTAAAATTTGCATGGATAGATGACCCATGGGAAAAATTGGATGGTTTTGTATAATTTTTCTTATTGTCAATGTCCAAGAAAAATAATGAGCAATTTTGACTAACCCACTAATTTTCTAAAATTGACATTTGCACTTGAAAAAGTATTTTGGCGAATTTGGTTAGGATAAACCAGGGATTCAAATTTGGTTGCGGTTGCGTCTATTGGGATGCTAGACTGCCTGCGTACCCTTGACGGGATCAAACCGACGTAGTTCCAAATTTTGGAAATTAATGGCTAAGTGTGGCCTACTAATTTAGAATTTGTGTCTTTGAGACAATTTGGAGATTTTTATAGGTAGATGACCCATAGAAAAAATTGGAAATTAATGGGTAAGTGTGGCCCATTAATTAAGAATTTTTGTTTGAGAGATTTGAACTTAATTGTTAGATATATGCCCTAGAATCCAATATAAAATGGATAATTCTAAAGAAATAATATGTAATAATCAAAAGGGCAAGAGCGTTGCTTTAGATACATAACGCACACAAAGTAATAAGTCAATGAATTAAGATACAAATGGAAAGTAGTCTAAAGAAGTTAGATGCACGAGACCTTTCCATACATATAAATATTGTATCCTAAAATGCTTCTGGTCATAGGATCACCAATTGGACAATGGTGACCCGCAAAGACTGGTACACATTATGTCTGTTCAATTGGGAGGATGACTAGTCTCAAGTCATTCGTGTAGAGACACTGAGATAGATGTGTAGGTGCTCTATCAAAGATGGAGTTCACTGAATGCGATCAACTTTAGAATTCTTGTATGGAAGTCTTACTCAAAAGTGTCAAACAAAGAATTTTAAGTTGTGATGATGGAAATTAATCCTTAGACTTGAGACATCACAGTTGTCTTGTGTATATGTTGTTTCTCTTTAAGAGTACTATACAGTCGTATCAAAATTATGTGACTTAAAGGTGTTCCTCAGGATTCTCATCGTGTATGCACAAATAGGTGAATGTATAATAGGGAATCTCTAGTCTTAGTAAGAAGAGAGAATACTCTAAAGATATGATTCGTGAATCTTTGGCCAAAGTATTGGATGGAAATTGAAATAAGAACGTTTGTGTAACACCTCGACTCTAAATTAAATTACTTAAGTTAGTTAATTTTAAAATTTACGGATTTACCTTTGGGTTAGGGGTATTTTGGTCATTTTCTTACCCAAAAAGAATTTGGGGCAGTGACTGGTATTTTTGGGTAAATCGTACTGAGATGAGTCCGTAGACACGTAGTGGGCTCGATTCGAAGTTGTAACGAAGAAGTTACGAGCAAAACAAGCTTTGTGGCATAATTGTAATTTCTTCGAAGTTGGTTTTAAAAAATCTGACTTCTCTCTCTCTCTCTCTCCCCCCTGCGAACAGACCCCTTCCCACATTTTTTCTTCTCTCATGATAGCAACTTCACACCTTCACCATCACCACCACACACCTCCAAACTGAGCGGCACCGGTTCCGTTGGAACCACCACACTTCCCTCTTTCCATTCCAGCCCACCGCCCCCTCGATCCACCGCTGCCATCGCCGAAAATAGCCACGAAATGAAGCGGTTTTGACAGTTTTTGAACAAACTTTTGGCCTTTCGTTCTCTCTCATTTCTTCTCCAAATTTGACGAGTAAGGTACTCCGACCAGGCATACGAAGCAAGCGGGACCCTTTCGGGGTCAAGCAGCGTGGGACTACTTGTGAGTGGACTTTGTTTTCAAACCTTATGCATGGTTTTATGATGAGAAATATTATGCATGATGTTTTTAAATGGTATATTGGATATATTATTTATTCAATTGTTGAAAGTGATATTTTTATGATGCATTGGAAATATATTTTTGGGTTTTGGCATATTTGAGTATCTTGAGTATGTATCTATGGATTTTGAGAATTTCTATATATGTTTGGCTATGTGTGGGGTACTTGGGTTGTTGAGATGAGATTGTGAAAAGTGATGAGTATAGAATGTTAGTTTGGAGTGCTATAAGCACTACCCTATGTACCTCCCCGGATTTGGAACTTGGATATGGAAACTTGAGATACTTGAAAATGTTGGAACCCAGGGCATCCTTGACGGGATGTTGCTGTAGACCCTTGATTGGGTAGTTTGCGTGCGTAGGACTGGTCACAGACGTACGGGTTTTGAGGCTATTGACGGTACATGCTGGCTAAAAGTTGGTCCCCTAGTTGGACGGCTCGTTCCCTAGTCACATGGTGAAGTGAGGAATTTGTTTACTGGGACTCTGCCATGGTGACTAGTCAAACAATCCCCCGGTTGGATTGTTTCCCCGGTACAACTAGGTGATGGTCATACTTATATTATATATATATAACTTCTCCTTCGTTCTTGTTTCTCGGTGAGGATACTTCCTCGCCGATCGTGTCAATGGGTACGCTTTCGAGAGTTTAGTTTTTGGGACTTATAAGTTTTGGATGTGAGTTTGTAAAATGTTCTTTATGGATTTCGAACTTGGCATCTTGTATTAATTTGTTTGATATATATTTATATATATATATATATATATATACTTGACTTTGATGGTTTTGAGATGTATGTGATTTCTTGCATTGTTTTCTAAACGGTGGGGTTATATTACGTTGGCTTACATTGAACTGAATTTTATTTTTGTCCACTCACAATTTTCTGTTTTGCGCCCCTCAGCCAGTAGTTGACTGAGCTCCGCAACAGAGCCAGATCGTGTGCTTCCGAGCCTTGAGCCTTCGTAGGACTCCTTCTTCATTTAATTTCCTTTGAACTTTGTTTTTGTTATAATCAAATCCTTTAGATATGCTCTGTTATCGCCCATGCTAAGGTTGATTTATGAGGCCGAAGGATTTTGTTGTAAACTGTTTATTCGCTTTAAAGCATGCTGCTGGTTGGGATTATATTGTATTCTTATACAGGTTGAATTTTGTTAGGTTTGTTCAATTTACAGGGGAGACTCTGCCAAAATTTTGGTAGAGTCTCGAGTTTTTAGTAAGTGGGCCCGGCACCGGGGTGATATCGGATTCAAGACGAGGTCCGCTCCAGTTTCCGGGGAAATTTCGGGTCGGGTCCTTTCAGTTTGCAATTTCATTAAATTGAATCATATAATCTAGAGATGTCATATTAGGGATTTTGACACAAGTTTACCATATCTTGAGAATATGACATAGAGTATTAAATTAGAGATAGATCGAATTGCATTGTAATCACAAACTGACTAAGTTCTCTAAATGAATTCTTTTTAGCTTGGGTAGCCATGACATACTGTTAGGTGTCACTCATGACTTGTGAAAGCCCTGTAAGGATTAATTATAATTAGCCTTCGCCAATAGGGAGAATTGTATGGAGAGATATAATTCACACTTGATTCAGACTGAATCATTTATACCCACTGCCTCGCTAATTAGAACCTATAAGATCGCACACCGAAAAGGAATCGATTGGAAAATTATGAAGAGAATAAATGATTTTGTGACTTGGTCAAAGTCAATGTGAAAGTCAAAGGTCAAATGGTTGACCCAACACTTGACATGGTCAACTAAGGATGACTGGGACCAACACTTGTTAGATAAGTGAGTGATTGAATTTGTCAAGTCACTAGAGTAATTAAATTGATTAGATTAATTTAATTATTCAATTAAAGTTATGAAACTTTAATTAAAGGTCTCATATGACTTGAAAATGCAAAAAAAATTTGACCATATGGACTTAGGCACTTATGTGACACATTATAGGATTAATGTATTAGACCAAGATAGCAAAAGATGACACACAAAGAGAGAGAAAAAAGAAGGGGGAGGGGGGGAAGGGGTGTGTGGTGTAGCTGCACTAGGGTTTGGGGGCATTTTTGTCACTCTTGTGACATTTTTGATTCTATAAGTGTGTAGCTATGGAATCCTGTCATCCTAGGATTTTCAAGTTGGTGAAATTGGAAGAGAGAAAACATCAAACTCTCTCTCCCTAACTCCTTCAATCCGTCACATCAAGTGAGGGTGCTAGCACCACTCTTCACTTGTTGTCTACTCATTCTCTCATCTCATTCAATCCTTGTTGAAGAGCTTTGAGGAGGTGCATATCTTTGTACCTATTTGGACAGTTACAAGGTGGAGAATCAACATCAAAGGGAGAGCCAACAACAAATGCACCATTCCCTCTACTTGAACACCATTCTTGGTTTCAAGATTCGATCCAAGGGTATGAACATCTTATATTTCTCTCAAATAGGATTTAAAGAGTTTTTGGTGCACACTTTCATAGACTTATAAAGATTGGGACCAACTGAGACTCGCGTGAATCCCTAGTTTATTTAATGCTTCCGCTCTTACTTTGATTTCATATTACATATGGCTTGCTAGGTGATTTATACTCTCAAAATTTGGTTGTAGAGTTTTTAGAAATCTCTACATAACACCATTCCCACAATATTTCCTTTATTAATCTAATTGAAATTTGCATGGGTAGATGACCCATGGGAAAAATTGGATGGTTTTGTACCATTTTTCTTATTGTCAATGTCCAAGAAAAATAATGAGCAACTTTGATGAACCCACTAATTTTCTACAATTGACATTTGCATTTGGGAAAGCGTTTGGGCGAATTTTGTTAGAATAAACCAGAGATTCAAAATTTGATTGCGGTTGCGTTTAGTGGGATGCTAGACTGCCTACGTACCCTTGATGAGATCAAATCGACGTAGTTCCAAATTGATTTGGAAATTAATGGGTAAGTCTGGCCCACTAATTAAGAATTTGTGTTTTTGAGACAATTTGGAGATGTTGAATTTTCATAGGTAGATGACCCATGGAAAAAAATTAGAAATTAATGGGTAAGTGTGGCCCACTAATTGAGAATTTTGTATTTGAGAGATTTCAATTTATTCTCATTGAAATTTGCATGAGTGGATGACTAATGGGAAAAAATTGGATGGTTTTATACCATTTTGCTTATTGTCAATGTCCAAGAAAAATAATGAGCAATTTTTATTAACCCACTAATTTTCTAAAATTAACATTTGCACTTGAAAAAATATTTTGGCGAATTTGGTTAGGATAAACCAGGGATTCAAATTTTGTTGTGGTTGCATCTGTAAACTTAATGGGTAATTATTTGGATCACCCATTAAATATTTCGGGCTTTTGAGAACTAATGGGCAAATATTTTTTACAACCCATTAATCTGTTTCGGGCCTTTGATATTTGTTATCAATTAGCCCATGAGCAAGGAGTCCCTATCAAAAAAGTTTTGGTACCTAGCAGCGAATTAAAGCCAAAACAGCGATTGTTAAAAGAATTTGTTTCCAAGCTTTACACTCCCAAATTTATCTGGTATACTTGTGACCAATCCAAATTGAGAGCTATCTGACACAAAAAAAGAGAGAAAGCAAACAGTAAGGTTGCAAAAAAAATGACATCCTTATTCTTTTCCTCCTTTTTTTAAAATTTTTTTTTTTGCCTCTCTCTCTCTCTCAGTCGCTGCTAGTTTTTTTTTTTTTTGGTTACTCTTTTTATTTTGTCTAACCTATTTTCTTTCTCTCTCAGTCTCTGCTAAGTTCTTTTTGTTTTCTCTCGGAGCAGCACACTTAAAGAAATTAGTGGGCTTTTGTTTTTTTTTGTTTTTTTAATCAGAGAGGGAGAGAGTTGATCAAATTCTCCAAAGGTGTAGGTATTTTTATTTGCTGTGAGATTAAACCCCCAATGGTTTTGTTTGTGGGTTTTGTACCCAATATGGATTTGTCATCCAGAGAACTCAATGTATGAGTTTTATACCCAAAATGGATATATTATTCAAAGTATTTGATTGAGGGTTACACACCCATGATGGATTTTGTATCCAAGATTTTTTAGGGTGTAAAACCCAAAGCCTTGATTGAGGGTGAAACATCAAGGCTTTATTTTTAGGGTGCAATACCCAAACTTGTTTTCAAGGTGCAAACCCATATTTGTTTTCAGGTGAAATACCTAAGCTTTGTTTCCGGGGTGCAAAACCCTATGCTTTGATTTTAGGGTTTATTACCCAACGATGGATTGAACATCCAAGAAATTTTGTTTCAAGGGATGCAGCCCCAAAATTTGATTTATAGGTTTTATACCCAATCATGGGAGACTTCAAGAGAGGAGCCTTGTTGCAGATGCAACATATGTATCTGACTGCTTCTATCTTCGCAGGGAGTAGAGGTGTTGAGCCTTATTTTTCCTCTGCAACCTCACAATTGTCCTTCTCTACCTTTGTGGCTTTTCGGGGTTTTTTCCTCCTCCGCCTCCTAGTTGTCTCCTTCTTTTTATA
This sequence comes from Prunus persica, assembly GCF_000346465.2. Classification (NCBI taxonomy): domain Eukaryota; kingdom Viridiplantae; phylum Streptophyta; class Magnoliopsida; order Rosales; family Rosaceae; genus Prunus; species Prunus persica. Next base: position 5,565,207 of record NC_034011.1, read on the forward strand.
GAGTCCTTGCAAGAGAAATTTGAGATGGAATAATTTTCATTCAAATTGGATTCCTCCTCCCCTTTATCAGATGATCATTTTCCCTTATTTATTGAATGGATGATCCCTTCCTTTTTTTCTTGGCATAAGATTAGGAACAATTTGACTTCCTGGGTGTTTGAAACTTATTTTGAAAACAAGTAAAGTGTGAAGACCAAACCCACCCAACGTTGTGGGGCTTATCCAAACCCATGTTTATTTATTTATTTATTTTGTTCAACAAGAGGCATAAACCATCACACTAAATTTTGGATTGGAGTCTCTAGTATTATTCTAGGCTCACTCTAGTCCAATTTTGTTTTTTTTTTTTATCGTTTGGTACACAGGTTTGGCTTGGACTAGCTTGGACTAAATTTAGTATCATGTTTGTTTCATTTAATTCTAGTCTTAGATGAGATTGTTAATACCGGGCCCACCAAAAACACATCCTTAGGAGGGGACTACTAAGCCCATGTAGAAAAGGGAGGATTAACTAGTCATATGTTCACCAATGTATCAGATGCATGTATTATATTGTAATACTAATAACATATATTACTATTATTATTATTATTATTATTATTATTATTATTATTATTATTATTATTATTACATACACATATACTATAATGTACAGATATACACGTATATACACATGTATATATACATGTGTATATATATAAACACATATATACATATATAATATATATAAATACATATAGATATATACACGTATATATATACGTATATATACATATATGTGTATATATATTATACCCATGTGTGTATTATAATATAAATATACACACGTATATACACATATACATTATATATTTATACTATATGTATATATATTATAATATACATATATACACGTATTGTAACACCCCGACTCCAAATTAAACCTCTTATTTGAATTATTTAATTTATTTAAGAGAAATTACAAATTTACCCTTGAGATAGGGGTATTTTAGTTATTTTCTTACCCAGAGAGAGTTTGGGGCAATGACTAATATTTTTGGATAGGTCGTGCTGAGATGAGTTCGTAGACACGTAGTGGGCTCGAATCGGAGTTGTAATGAGAGAGATATGGTCAAAAGAAACCCAGTGGCACAATCGTAATTATTTTAAAATAGGATTTTTATAAAAAAAAATCAGATCTCTCTCTCTCTCTCTCTCTCTTCTCTCTCTCGCGCGCGCGACGGCAGCCGGCCACGTTTTGGCCGGCCGTACTCTCCTCCGGCCACCGATGACGACGGGGCTAGTACCAAAATGATCGAGCCGTCGTCCTCTTCCAACCCCAGTCGGCTCCCGCCTCCAGTTATCGCGGTTTCGCCGGAAAATGGAGAAGAAGCGGAGGGTGTCGTCCGAGCTTCTTCGCCGTCAATCTCCCTCCTCCGGCCACCGATTCCGACGAGCGAGGTATGATTTCTGACCTACTTTTCATGCTCTAGCTACTTGTTGGGTAGGATTGGATCGATTCTTAGCGTAGGTAATTCGATTTACGAATTGAAATTCGGTAGGTTTTGAGATCGTGATTCCGGCCACTACCGGTCAGCTTTTGGGGTAGGTCCAAGAACAAAAGTGGCTCCAAATAGGGTGTTATACCTAGGGCAGGAGTTTGGAGCCGTGATTTTGAGATTTTCCGGCGATGCGTAATCGCTTTGGGTACCTAGCACTGCCGGCGCGTGTGGGCGAGGGTAGTGAAGTTGCATTGTGTCTCGATGAGATCCTAATGTTGTCACGAGTGCGTAGGATTTCGCGGATCTCAATTCAGACGTCGTTTGACTATCGAACGGATATCTCTTATTGCGCGTTATCCGGGTTCGATAGGTGAGGACCGTTGGATGGTCTCAAATTTAATATATGTTAATGTAAGTATTTCTAGGATCGTGTAGGAATTCACGGATTGTGAATCGGAGCCCCGGATGTTCCGATTTAATAATTTAAAGTTTATGTTTTATATTAACCGTCAGATCGTGCGATCGTGAGCGATCTAACCGTCCGATCTGGACCAAACTTGCAGGACGAGTGTCCTACACCTCGTAGAACCTATAGGAACTTTCGGATCGGAATTTGGAGGTCGTGGGCCTATTTGACTAGGGTTAGGGTAGTTTGACCCTTGGTTGACCGTGAGTCTCCCGAAGTAATCTCACCTTCCCAGGGGGATTATCGGGTGCTAGACTATTGTTGAGATTTATACAATGTTAGAAGTAAATTATATATTTATATACGTTTGTAAAGGTATAAATGGAGTTTAGAATGTCAGTTTGAAGTGCTATACGCACTACCTTAGGTACCTCCTCGGATTTTGGTTACACTACAAGTACTATCCTGTGAAAGTTAGGTCCCACGTGACGTAGGTTATCTGGCGTGCGGACAGACCCCATACGTAGCGTTGGTTGTACCGACGTATGTGAAGACCTTGTGATATTATGTTGAGGTCGCACGTGGAATATGTTATCCGGCGTGTCGACAGACCCCATACGTGGCGTTGGTTGTACCAGCGTATGAGGAGATATTATGATAGTATGGTATGGTCGCACGTGGCATAGGTTATCCGGCGTGTTGATAGGCCCCCATACATGGCGTTGGTTGTATCAGTGTATGGGGAGATATTGTGATAGTATGGTATGGTCGCACGTGGCATATCCGGCGTGTTGACAGGCCCTATACGTGGCGTTGGTTGTACCGGTGTATGGGGAGATATTGTGATAGTATGATATTGTCGCACGTCGCGTAGGTTATCCGCTTGTTGACAGGCCCCATAAGTGGCGTTGGTAGTACCGGCGTATGGGGAAATTATGTGAAATACAGAGAAATGAAATAAGGTATTGCCTATGTGTGGAATTGGGTTTTAAGAAAGAACTACGTGTGGCTTGATCCCTCAGGGAGGATACGTAGGCAGCCTAAGGTTATTAGGTGCAGCCGCAGATTAAATGTTAGTCATTGTTTTATGGAGATGGGTTCGGACCTTGTTGTTGGTCCTGAAATTTAAGTGAAAATGTGATTGTGTTAGGAGGTTAAAACCTTGTATGTTAAAATTTAGTAGTCATGATTTATATTTGAATTTATCGTTTGCCTTGTGTAAGGCATGAATTGATTTGTTAGCATGCTTGGTAGTTGAGAATTATTGGAAGGCCGAAGGCCGTTTATGTGAATTGCATGAAATTATATTGTGCATGCTGCCAGTTGTGGATATTAAATGTGTTTTTATGCAGGTTGAAATTTTGAGAAATGTTCAATTTACAGGGGAGACTCTGCCGAAATTTCGGTAGAAAGTCGTACCCTTATTTCATTTTGGAAAAAAGGGTATAACTTTAGAAGTGGGCCCGGCATCGGGGTGATGTCGGGAATTTCCATAGGATTCGCCTCGGGTTTTGAGAAATTTAGGGCGGGTCCTTTCACGTATATACATGTATATTATTATTATAACATACCCATATATATTATCTATTATAATATACTAGTCCCGATCTCTTGGACCACAGGAGTCCAAGAGATTGTGGTCACCCACCGTTAGATATTAATCCAATGGTTCAAAAAAGTTTTTTAAAAGGAGTGCAAGAGTGAGTGAACCGTTGAATTTACATCCAACGGTGAGTGACCACAAATCTCTTGGACCCCTGTTGTCCAAGAGATCAGGACTGTATAATATATATACATACATATATATATATATGTATATGTATTATACCCATGTATATATTATAATATATAGATACACCTATATATACATGTATATACGTATATATATATTATAATATATATATTATACACATATAATATACATATATTATACACATATAATATACATATATTATATATATTATATATACATATGTATTTTATAATATATATAATATATATGTATATACACATACATATATAATATACATATATACACGTATATACTTGTATATTATTATTATTATAACATACCCATATATATTATATATTTATATATACAAACATATATATCAGTCCCCTTCTATTGAGGGATCCGTCAAATAATTTTATTTGAGGGACGCCCTTTAGGGTACCCTACAATTTTTTTCCCAATGATCCAAACCATTTATTTTTTAGGTCTTCATTTATAGATCATCCTTACAAAAAATTAGATAAATCGGAAACCGTTTCGACATCCAATTGTGTCTTACAAAATCAATGAACACGGTACTTCAAGAAAATGCTAAAATTTCAATAACTTAATTGAGTGGTCAAATGATATCGGATTCAAGTGATTTTTTGTAGAGATGATCTTTGAATGAGTATCTACAAAATAGACGGTTTGAATTAGTAAAATACAATCCGAAGTGGGGCCTACAAGGGGTGTCCCTCAAATAAGCTTATTTGAGGGATCCCTTAATGGAAGCTCTCTGTATATATATATACACATATATATATATATACACACACACACATATATATATATTATATGTATGTATATACATATATTATATATATTATAAAATACTTATATACATTTATATAGATATTTTTGAAAAAATAAAAAAATCTAGTCATTGTCTAAGCATACACCAAACGCTGGATAAGTGTTATCCAACTTAGACCAAGCCAAACCAAGCCAAGACAATCCCTAAGTATAGTCCATGCCAAGACAGTCCTGTGTAACAAACAAGGGGTTTTAGATGTACCTAAGTATCCTTGAAAGAGCTATCCTGTGTAGCCATGAGGCCTATAAAATCGTCAGTATTTTTGTTTGATGAGGCTGAAGCCCAGAAACACAAACATAAACTAGACACATGAATATAGGTCTGGCCCGAGATGTACTCGAGGCATGCATCGTGGTCCGTAGGGCTTACAATTAGATTTGACAAAATCATGTACGACAAGAAAACATACATGAAGCAAGGGACTTGTAGTATAAGTAGTTAGAAAATATTTATTCTTGCGTCTGAGGTCTTAGGTTCAGTTCTCCCTTCCCTTAATATTGTTTGTATTATACATATAACGTATATGAAAAATTACACTTAGATTGAACCTTATTGGCCGGGTCAATGTTCATTCATAACACATGCTAGTGACATGTTATCTTTGTGAAATACGCTTTTAATATAAATTTTCATGGTATTAGTAGGTGTTTTCTTTATGTTATGCTTGATGTTTTTTATTGAATAAGAACATAGCAAAATTGATTTATAAGCATCTTGTAGATCATACTTTCAAGAAAAAGATGCGACCATTCTTATGATTAACCAGTCCAAAAGATATATTCCCAATAATTAACTGGAGCTTGGAGGAATATGAAACAAGTAGCAGGCTTCTTATTGCATACTAAACCACCACGTCTGAAACCCCTTGCCAACAACGTCGTTGTAGTATAGTGGTAAGTATTTCCGCCTGTCACGCGGACGACCCGGGTTCGATCCCCGGCAACGGCGTCTTTTTTGTTATTATTATTATTGTTATTTTGAGAATATAGTTTCTTATTATTTTTAAAAATATAGATTGTGGAAAAACAAAATTGTGCTAAAAGCCAACAGTACAGATAGATCAACCATAGATAAAATAATACAATAGATATACATTATTACGTACTCCCTTTTTTTTTTTTTTTTTTTTTTGAGAACATATATTGCCACTTATTATATTACACAAAGAAAGAGATTGATTGAAATTGCAATTTGCTAATTAGAAAAGGCAAAGTCTTGGACACCACAGTAAGTCTTCAAAGCAGAGTGAGCTCTCTGCCCAGCCTCTGAATAATAGAACCCAAGAAATTGAACATGATCAAAGGGCTTAAAAAGCAAAGGGTGCTCTTCATCCACAACCTCCTCTGGGGCTTTTATTATGTAGCCTTCTTTAGGGATAGAGAACAATCCAGTTGAGTACCTAACCTCATTTCCACTCATCATAACCCTATGATATGGAGAATGCAGCCTCCCATTTGTCCATGCCTACAGAACCAGCATAATATCAACATTATTATTTTTCTTCGAACTTACTAATTTCTAGAGGAATTAATGTGCATGTAAATTGAATTGGGAGGAAGTGAAGCAACTAACGTAGAGGGAATCGCCGATCATAGCGATGAAAGAGTCTGGTGAAGGCTTGACATTGATCCATTTGCCATCTTTGTTTTGTACTTCTAACCCATCAACTTGGTTTTGGTACAAAATGGTGACAATGTTCTTGTCTGTGTGAGCATTTAGCCCCAACTTAGTCTCGTTGGTTTGAGGTCCCTTATATTTCATCACTCGAAGAAGGTAGTTGGTTGATTCTAGGTGTTCCTCCAAGTACTTCTCAAGCCCCAAGCTCTCCAGAATCATCCTCCTGATGATTTGATCCAACTCTGAAACTTGCTCCGAGAAGGATTGTATAGTTTTGCTGCAACCAAAAATAAAAAATAAAAAAATTTAGCTCCAAATATTTGATTATGAAATTAATGGTAACGTTCTATTACTAGACATTTGATATGCTATATGTATTGTTAGACTGATAATCTGAATCACATAATAAAATATACTTCATCAATGATTCAAATTAACATTCTAGTAACACAATATGTCAGACTGTCTGATAAGATAAAATCAGAACATATTCGACAATGAAATTGTTAAATTGGAGAAAGAATTAATGTTATGAACCAAAAGCTTGGGTTTCCTTGAGGCCATAAGGTGTTTGTCAAGCTTTGAACTTGTTCGTAGACGTTGGCATCATCAACCCCCATGCTCTCGTAGAGTGGCACCATAGGGTACTGCCCAACATAGCCATGGAAGGGTTTCTTGGAAACATTTTGCAATTTGGTTTGCAAAGGGAGGTCGAAAAGCTCTTCAATTGATGGAAATATGGACTTCCGAATGTGTGGAGGGACTTTGTTAAACAATGCCTCGAAGCAACCATACTCTTCGAGTGCGTTGTGGACTTGGGCTCTCACTGTGTTCCATTCTGTTGTGCCTGGAGTTAGGCTTTGGTTGGAAAAATCTATGACGGGAAGTTTGAGAGGGGTTTCTGAGCCCATTGTGGTATGCTGGTTTGGTTGATAGAGAGGCAAAAAAAGGAAGCTGTGTTGCCTTGAGTTTTAGATGAGCTTTCAAGTCTCGACTTAATTTGCCTATTTATACAATTTAGACGATTGAAATGTAAGGGGATGTGATATGTCACGCTGACAAACAAAGATTATAAGGGTATATTTGATGGGAGTTCAAAGAAATATTTAAGAAGTATTTGGAAGGAGGCACCGTACAATCATCACTTTTTAAAACAAAATAATGTTACAAAATGACATTGTCAGCTGTTAAAAAAAAAAGAACTAAGTGCAGGCTAAGGGCCTGCTTGGTAACCTCTTCATTTTTATTTGTAGTTATCGTTTTAATGTTAGAGATAAAGAGAGAATATATGAGAGAAATAACGAGAGGAAGAAATGTTTGGCAAAAAATAGAAAGGTGAAAAAGAATGATTGTGTAACAACCACACCAAATAATGACTCGTTTTTCAAAGTCAATTTTGTATGCGGACTAATCCCATTTCTTTCATAGTTTAAATTTAGGTTGAAATTGACTTTTGAAACTAAATAAGTGGAAGTGACAAATATGAAAAAAATTTCAAGTAAGCCTACCTGTCACAATAATATGCCTCCACTTTTATTTTTTGAAATTTCAACACAAACATGATATATGTGTTAGGTATATAAGAAAAACTTAGATGAAACTGGTGCGCATACACTCACCCTTTATATTTCATTCACAAGGAAAATATACATTGGTGATAGTGAAGTTTTTTTTTCTTTTCATTATATACATATGTACAACATAGAGCTTCAATTGAAGGATTGCTCAAATAAGTTTATTTGAGGGACAACTTAGTAAGCCCCACTAAGCATTGAATTTCAATAATTCGAACAATCTAGTTTTTAGATATTCTCTCAAAGACCATCTTTGCAAAAAAAAAAAAAAAACTTAGATCCGAAACCATTTAACCACTCAATTAAATGGTTGTTATTATCGTCTTTTTTTGAAGCAACATGTTCGTCTATTTTATTAATCCGAATTAGATATTTTAATAATTTTCAGTTTGCATGATTTTTTTTCACAATAATATATATTATAGACAATCAAAAGCGTGATTAGGTAAAATGTCATTGAAAAGTGTGGTCCTCAATTTTAAAACGTCACATACCATAACATGAAAATGCTAAATTTTCATATTTGTAAAAGGACATACATATGTTAATTATATACATATTTTTAATCTTTTCTAAACATTTCATTTTGTGGTCCTCATTTTCAATTTGTTTGTCTATTTGCGTGTTAATTATTATTATTTTTTGGTTACAGAATATATACTGGAATTGAAAATGAAACAAATTCAGATATAATCTTCTCTGATTAAGACCATGTCTAGAATATTGATGGTCCATACATTATTCATACATGACGCATATGAAGTTGAAGAGCTTTTCTAAGTTTCAACTAGCAAGCAAGCATCACTACAAACCAGCAGGTCTACAACAAAAAATCTAAAGTTGCATGCGTGCATGAAACAGCTGGGGAAGGCAATTATCAGAAGAGATGATGCTTGTGGCAAATACAAAATCAATAATTTAAATTGGTACAATAAGTGACTTTTTTATTATTATTTCCAAATCGTTTTATTAAAGTTTAACTTTTTAGTCAATGGGGTCTAACCTAGTGTTAAAGGACATTCATTTGCAAAATTATAAGTCTCAGGTTCGAATCCCTACGACATTATAGTTGTGTGTGTATGAGAAATCTCATTTCCTTATAGTTTAGATTATCGCTTGTACTAAAAAAATATATATATTATAATCCAAGGAAAAAAGTTTATGTAAAAACAGCCAAAACTGCCAATACAGGATTGCCACAGTGTTTGTGGCCCTCCTCCTCTCCTCTGCATCCAAAAACAAAAAAACAAAAAAATGCGCCATGGCTGGCCTATTAGAGTCAGAAGCCCATCCTAAGGAAGTAATTTGAGAAATTAAAGGCCCACTATGCGGCTTAAGCTGAGCCCAAGTATCCTTCGGACTAGCTCTGCTATCTTTTGTAGTTCTGGGACGATATGTACTCAACTCAACGCGTGTATTATCTTCCGTAAGGCCCACAATTCTGCAAACTACACAGTAGAATTAGATACTCAGATCAAGCCTGATGGGATTGATTCAGTGATCTTGAATATAAGTGATAGTTTAAACTATAAGAGGGTGAATCGGTGTTCATTCGCAAAAAAATGTTACTTTAGTTTTTTTTTTTTTCCTTCTTTAAAAACATCTATTAATCTACAACTCATTCTTCCTATGTGTGAATTTTTGTAAATATTTTTGGGCATTTTCTATGTGTAAGTTTTGATCAACAACACAGTTTTGCTTCCTAGTGATTTTGCCAAATAGCGTAGAATCATATATATACTTTAGGAGGTGATGATATTTAATGAATTATATCATTACTTGTGTTAAAGAAAATTTATATATAACTTGTAGATCATACTTCCAACCAAAAAAAAAAAAAAAAAAGCGGCCATTCTTGTTAAGATGATCAACCAGTCCAAAACGTCATGACTAGTACCAGGTTCTTCTGGGAGAAAGTCTCTACATATGACGACTTGAGAACAAAAGTCGTTGTAGTATAGTGGTAAGTATTTCCGTCTGTCACGCGGACGACCCAAGTTTGATCCCTGGCAACGGTGAACCTTTTATTATTATTTTTCGCTTGTTTAGTTTTGAAAATTTTACTCTTTTTGCTGACAGCCTAAGTGGGGTTGGGTGAAGTTGGCAAACTGTCACCTCTAGCTGGTGGACTGCCTAGTGCCTAACTGATAGGGGTTCGAAACCAGTTGGGAGCACTTTGTGACTGGGGCAAGCTGAAACCTAATTAGGGATTAATCCTACTTTTCCAGTGTAGGGACACCTCATAGTATTTACCCAAAAAAATGTGGGGGGGGGGGGGGGGGGGGGGGGGGGTTGTAGTTCATATAAAAGTACAAATAAATGAACCATATATAACATCATACATTATTACAATATTGCCACATTATCATCTATATATATATAAAGCAAAAGGTAGAAAATGGTGAAACATTCAAAATACCAAAAAATGCCCTTGGTTAATGCAAATATTAAGAATTGAAATTATTAATTAAATGAGGATAATATGATAAATTCATACTTTTTCATATTAAAAAGAATAAAATTAAAAGAAAAATTAGATAATGGATTCTATTTTTATGGAACACAACTACCCATTATCTTTTTTAATTCTAAAATAAATTTAATTTAAAAAAAAAAAAAAAGCCTTTCACAGATGCGGAGAGGCTAGTATAAAGAAAGAAAGAAAGAGATTTATTGAAATTGTAATGTGCCAAGCTAAGTAGACAAAAGGCCAGGTCATGGACACCACAGTAAGCCTTCAAAGCAGAGGGAGCTCTCTTGCCAGCATCTGAATTACAGAAGTCAAGAAATTGAGCATGATCAAAGGGTACTCTTCATCCACAACCTCATCTGGGGCTTTTATTATGTACCCTTCCTTAGGGATAGAGAACAATCCAGTTGAGTACCTAGCCTCATTTCCACTCATCATCACTCTATGATATGGAGAATGAAGTCTACTATTTGTCCATGCCTACAACATCACCACAATATGAACGTTAATTTCTTTGTTTGTTTGTTTTTTTTTTTTTTTTGGTTTTAAACAACAATGGTCCATAAACTCATACCCGAATTTCATTTTGGTTCCCTAACTCTCAATGTGTTCTAATTTTGTCATTCCATTAAATTTTGTCATTCCATTAAATTTCATCAAATTTTCATCTATTTGTAGGCAATGGTGGAACCAGGAAATTTTTTGGGGGTGTGTTATTTTTTTTTTTTTTTTGGGCATGGGAGATCTATATAAACAATGAGAACCTTTTTTTTTTTTTTTTTTTTCGTATGCTAATTAATACAGTGACAACCAAGTGGGAATTAGAACTGAAAATGTGGGAGCAAGAAACACAAACAAAAGTACAATTCGTAGCAATAGCATATCCAAAAAATTTAAACAGAGGCATAAACACTAAAACTTTGTTGCACTTGCAGTTCTGGATGTGAACTGTAATTGGAAGAAGAAGAAGAAGAGAGAAGAAAAAGAAAGAGGGGAGAAACAAGGAATTGATAGTAATGTTGAATATCTCCCCTTCTCTTTTTTATTCCTTTTCCTCCTCCTCTCTCTCTCTCTCTCTCTCTCTCTCTCTCTCTCTCTCTCTCTCTCTATTGTTTTCCCTTCTTCTTCCTCTTTTCTTTCTTCTCATCCGGTTGATTTCTTGTCCATGGCGGGCTGATTATTTGATTTACGGATTTAGCATATACACTAAGCATAATCTCAAAGTCAACACTGTGCTGGAGCATACCCCAACCACCCCTAGTTCCACCCTTGTTTGTAGGGGTAAAATTGTCAATTTGAATACAATTTTTCTCTAAACAACAACGAAATGTTACGGAAATACTAAATTCAACATGTGCGAAAGTTGGAGGACCAACACAACTCAAAAAAGAGTTGGATGACCAAAATGAAATTTCGGTATAAGTTCAAGGACCATCAGGGTTAAAATCCCACCTTGCATGTAAATGGAATTGCACTAGTAAAAAAAACCCCTTGCGCGACCAAATTTTGCGCGACGAAACACTATTCGTCGCTCAAAGTCACTTTGCACGACGAAACTCAAAACTTCGTCGCTCAAAGTCTTGCGCGACGAAAAACAATTCGTAGCGCAAAGTCACTTCGCGCGAGAAACTTTTGCGCTACGACAATACATCGTCGCTCAAAGTCTTGCGCGACCAAATTTTGCGTGACGAAAAAACATTCGTCGCGCAAAGTAACTTTGCGCGACAAACTTTTGCGCGACAACAATACATCGTCGCTCAAAGTGACTTTGAGCGACGAAACAATGAACTTCGTCGCGCAAAGTCCTTATAAAAATAAAATATATATATTTTAAAATCTTTGCATGACGTAATCCAAACATTTCGTCGCCTAAACTAATTTATTTTTATTTTTTATTTTGTATGCATAACACTTAAGAAATTAAACAGTATATATATTTATTAAGTAGCTTTAAATTTATTATTTTAGATCGGATCGGATTTTTGTTAGAAAAATATATTATTGTTGTTCAGATTGAGTTTTTGTTAGAAAATATATATTTTAAATTGACGATTGAATTAGTTCATTGTATTCATATAGGGTCAAGGAGTGTAGTAGCTGTAAAAAATCATCAAAATCGGAGTTAAAATAACCGTTAAATCGTGATTTTTCATTATAACCGTCGAAAAGTTTTGTCCCATTACTTGATCTCTGAATGTTTATTTTTTTCGATTTTTGGCGTATATGATCTCGAAGTATAAACAAACAAGTTTGACGGTTGGATCGTTGAAACTAGTTTTGATGAATGCATATGCCATCAAAACAATATATTCACTAACAATTAAGAGTTTATTTATACGTTCGTTAAATATAACATAAGATTTTGTGGTATCCACTAGTGTAAATATTTTAAATTGAAGATCAAATTCAGTCATTGTATTCATATAGGGTCAAGGAGTGTAGCTGTAAAAAATCATCAAAATCGGAGTTAAAATAACCGTTAAATCGTGATTTTTCATTATAACCGTCGAAAAGTTTTGTCCCATTACTTGATCTCTGAATGTTTATTTTTTCCGATTTTTGGCGTATATGATCTCGAAGTATAAACAAACAAGTTTGACGGTTGGATCGTTGAAACTAGTTTTGGTGAATGCATATGCCATCAAAACAATATATTCACTAACAATTAAGAGGTTATTTATACGTTCGTTAGATATAACATAAGATTTTGTGGTATCCACTAGTGTAAATATTTTAAATTGAAGATCAAATTCAGTCATTGTATTCATATATGGTCAAGGAGTGTAGCTGTAAAAAAAATCATCAAAATCGGAGTTAAAATAACCGTTAAATCGTAATTTTTCATTTATAACCATCGAAAAGTTTTGTCTCGTTACTAGATCTCTGAATGTTTGTTTTTTGTGATTTTTGGGGTATACGATCTTGAAGTATATACAAATAAGTCTGACGGTTGGATCGTTGAATGGTGTGTGTATATATATTTATTTATTAAGTAGCTTTAAATTTATTTATTTTGTACGTATAACACTTAAGAAATTGAATAGTATATATATTTATTAAGCAGCTTTAACCTTATTTATATTTTAAATTGTAAAATAAAATATTTTTATTTTTATTATTCATAACAATTATTTTTATAAATATTGTGTTACGAACCAATTTTTCGTCTCTCAAAAGTTTGCGCAACCAACAGTTTGTCGCGCAAAACTCTAAAAATTTAGACGGGTACCAAAAATGGGACGCGGGATTTTAAAAAAAAATAAAAAAATTTTAGACTTTGCGCGACCAATATTTTTTGTCGCTCAAAACTTTGCGCGACCAATATATATTTTTCGTCTCGCAAAAATTTGGGCGGGTACCAAAAATCGGACGCGGGAATTTTTTTAGACTTTGCGCGACCAGTATATATTTTTCGTCGCGCAAAAATTTTAAAATTTTGGCGGGTACCAAAAATGGGACGCGGGGATTTTTATTTTTTTAAATAATTTTTTTAGACTTTGCGCGACCAATATGTATTTTTCGTCGCGCAAAAATTTAAAAATTTTGGCGGGTACCAAAAATGGGACGCGGGGATTTTTATTTTTTTTAAATAATTTTTTTAGACATTTGCGCGACCAACAATATTTTTCGTCGCGCAAAGTGATACGGTTTTTAAAACCGAAATAACTCATCCACCATTTTCTCAATGCCTTTCTCTACTCTTACCTCTCCTTTCTCTTTCCCTCTCCCCAAATCCCACCATTTCTCTCACTCACTCCTCTCACTTAATCTCTCATCTCTCTCTTCACTATCTCTCACTCTCTCTCACTCACTCTCTCATCTCTCTCACTCACTCTCTCATCTCTCTATCACTATCTTCTCTAATTCTCTCACACTCACTTCTCCCTCTCATTCTCATTCACTCTCAATCTTGCCAAAAGGTATATTCTCTCCAAATTTAAAATTTTTTTCATTAATATGTGTTTTTGGAGTTAATTTTGAGTTTGTGTGGGTTTTGGGGTTGAGTAAAGGGGAGGGATTGGCGTTTGGGTTGGATTTGTGGTATAACAATTTTAGGGGAGATTATGCCTTTTTTTTTTTTTTTGTGTGGTTATTTGACCATATTTGTTTTTTTTTTTTGTAGGGAATCATCGAGACTTTGACGGCTAAAGTTGAGGATTAGGAAGCTATCAAAACATATCCTCCGCCACTACCACCACAATACGCTTGTATTAGGATTTTATTATTGTACTTTGTTAATTTATGTGTACATTTTGAATATTATATATATATTTATTGGATAATTTAATCACTATTTTTCATATGTAATTTTATTTTGAATATGTCAATTTAAATTAGGGAGATTCACTATTATACCCAATACATGAGCCCAAATTATAAAAATACCCTATATGAAATGGACTTTAGAAACACACCCAAAACTCATTTACAACATAACAAATAGGCTTTTAACTTCTTATAAATTGCAAAACTGCCATCAATTCTTAAAACAAGCCCAACCCCAAAATCTCATAAAAATACCCAAAACACTCAATAGGGCATCAAAGTAATTTAATAATCAATATTAAATTTAATAAGGCCAGCTATCATTTTTTGGGTTTTTTTTGGGTTTGTTTATAGAAATTCAACAGTGTAGGGTTTATTTATAATATTAGTGCTAAGAATGGGTGTATCACTAAATGTCTCTTTAAATTAAAGTAATTAAAAAAATCATACAATTAAATTAAATTTAAAAAGTAAAAATTAATATCAATTTAAATTAAAGTAATTTTAAAAAGAAATCATACAATTAAATTAAATTTAAAAAGTAAAAATTTGAAAAAATTCATAAAAATAAATTCATATTAAAGAAATAATAAAACAAAAAGTCAAAAACCTTGCGCGACAAAATATTTCGTAGCGCAAACTATTAAATTAGTTTATTTTAAATTAAAAAAATTTAAAACAAAAAATATTTCGTCGCGCAAATATTTGCGCGACGTTAGTATTCGTCGCGCAAAACTCAAAAAATTTGGGCAGGTACCAAAAATTGGACGCGAGAATTTTTTATTTTTTTTAAATTTTTTTTAGACTTTGCGCGACCAATGTTTTTCGTCGCGCAAAACTTTGCGCGATCAATATATTTCGTCGCGCAAACATTTGCGCGACCAATGTATTTCGTCGGGCACAAATTTGCGCTACCAATATTTTTCGTCGCGCAAAGTCACTTTGTGCGACCAATCTTTTTCGTCGCGCAAAGTCGCTTTGCGCGACCAATATTTTTTCGTCGCGCAAAGTCATTTTGCGTGACCAATGAAAAAACTTCGTCGCGCAAAGTCTTTCTTCACGATCTTTGCTCGACGGATTCTGCACGACGAAGTTTCTGTCGCGCTGAAATTTGTGCGACTACAATGTATTTTGCGCGACGAAATTCTCTTCGTCGCGCAAAGTGTAAAGTGTAGTAGTGTTGGGAGGAAGTGAAGCAACTCACGTAGAGTAGATCGATCATGGTGATGAAAGAGTCCGATGAAGGATTCGCATAGATCCATTTGCCATCTTTAGTTTGTACTTCTAACCCATCAACTTGGTTTTGGTACAAAATGGTGACAATGTTCTTATTTGTGTGAGCGGGTAGTCTTAACTTAGTCTCGTTGGTTTGAGGCCCCTTATATTTGATCATTCGTAGAAGGTAGTTGGTCAATTCTAGGTGTTCCTCGAAGTACTTTTCAAGCCCCAAGCTCTCTAGAATCATCCTCCTGATGATCTGATCCAACTCCGAAACTTGCTCTGAGAAGGATTGTATAGTTTTGCTGGCACAAAAATATAAAAGTTATGAACACCAAATATTTGATTATGAAATTAACTGTAATGTTCTCTTATCAGATATCTAATCTGTTATATGAGTTGTCAAACTGTTAATTTGAATCACATCTTCCAATAAAATCTACCTGATTAATGATTGAAATTGACATTTAATAACATAACATGTCAAATTATCTGATAAATGAAAAATAATTCCTACGAAATTAATACGAATGTATGACTCAAAATTATTAATTTGAATTAAGGGTTTATGAACCAGAAGCTTGGGTTTTCTTGAGGCCACAAGGTGTTTATCAAGCGTTGAACTTGTTCATAGATGTTGACATCATCAACCCCCATGCTCTCATATATAGTGCCACCATGGGTGCTCAACATAGCCCAGGTAGGGTTTTTTGGAAATATTTGTTGAAAAATATAAGTCCCACATCAGAAATTTGACTAAATAAAATACAAGATATAATGAATGGTTCCACTACTAATATCACTGAGGCCTTTTATGATAAAACCCCAAATTTGCTGGGCTTTGTAGGTGGTTAAGTTGGGACCAGTATTGGTGTGTTAGTAGTGGGCCGCTGGCCCGTCCCTCTGAATTTAATATGGTATTAGAGCGGGTGGATTGATTGGGCCTGAATTATTGGGCATTTACCCTTACCCCTTACCCAACATGTGGTGTTCAAATGTTGGGCTTGAATATTTACCCTTACCCAATACGTGGTGCTCACATGTTGTGTTTGAATGTTTGACTCCGCTGTGAACTTGGCCCCAGCACTATGTGGTGGTCCTATGTGAGGGGGCATGATATATAAGTCCCACATCGGAAACTTGACTAAATAAAATACAAGATATAATGAATGGTTCCACTACTAATATCACCGAGGTCTCTCTGAATATGGGCTTTGTAGGACCATTAACCCATCTCTCTTAATATGGGCTTTGTAGGTGGTTAAGTTATGGACAATATCGGTGTTGTTAATAGTGGGCTATTGACCCATCTCTCTAAATTTAACAACATTCTGCAATTTGGTTTGTAAAGGGAGGTTGTATGGTTCTTCCATTGATTGAAATATGGACTTTCGAATGTGTGGAGGGGCTTTGTTGTGTGGAGGGACTTTGTAAAACAAAGCCTCGAAACAACCATACTCTTCGGGTGCATTGTGGACTTGGGTTCTCACTGTTTCCCATTCTTTGGAGCCTGGAGTGAGGGCTTGCTTGGAATAATCTGTGATGGGAAGCTTAAGAGGGGTTTCTGATGAGCCCATAGTGATATGCTGGTTTTGGTTGATGGAAATGGAAAGAGGAAGCTGCTTTGAGTTGAGTTTTAAAGAGTTGACTAGGCTTGTTTAGACGATTAAATGTAGGGGAAATGTGATATGTCACGCTGACAAACAAAGATTAATAATATTATTAGCTAAAGATACGTATAAAAATTCAAGATGGAAGAACCGTACAGTCATCACTTTTTAAAAACAACATATAATGCTGCAAACAACTGCAAAAAGATTCATGCCATTGAGCAAAGGGAGGAACTAAGCGTAGGCTAAGAGCCCGCTTAGTAACCCCTCTATTTTTTATTTTTAGTTGTTAATTTTTTTTTAGTATAAGTAATAGTTTAAACTAGAAGGGGAAGGGAATTTCTCACACACATACACACTACCAAAGTGCTATAAGGGTTCGAACCTGAGACCTCCAGTTGACAAGCCAAGATTCTTTTTAACTGGGCTATACCCATTGACTTAGTTGTCATTTTTATGTTAGAGATATACATTGTTAAATGTTAGAACTATCTATGAATGAGCGTGGACAATATATATACTGGAACTGAAATGGAAACATATTCTTATATAATCTACTCTGATTAGGACCATATGCCTAGAATATTGATGGTCCATATACATGACACATATAAAGTTGACTTTAACTTAACTATTTATTTCCAATAATGTGAGTGAAAGCTCAATCCTGGAGAAGACAGTGTTGCCACTTATTATACGAAGATAGTCAATACCATAGATACATTGTTACAATATTGCCACTTATTATACAAAGATAGATGTATTGAAATTGTAATTTGCCAAGCTAAGTAGACAAGGTCAAGTCTTGGACACCACAGAAAGTCTTCAAAGAAAAGGGACCTCTCTGGCCGGCCTCTGAATTACAGAACGCAATAAATTGAGCATGTTCATAGGGCTTAAAAAGCAAAGGGTGCTCTTCATCCACAACCTCGTTTGGGGCTTTTATTATGTAGCCTTCCTTAGGGGCGGAGAACAATCCAGTTGAGTACCTAATCTCATTTCCATTCATCATAACCCTATGAATGGGAGAATGCAGCCTACCATTTGTCCATGCCTACAACATCACCATAATATGAACGTTAATCTCTAAAGCATTTAATGTGCATGTAAATCGAATTGGAAGGAAGCGAAGCAACTCACGTGGAGTGACTCCCCGATCAAGGCGATGAAAGAGTCTGATGAGGGCTTGACATTGATCCATTTGCCATCTTTGGTTTGCACTTCTAACCCATCGACTTGGTTTTGGTACAAAATGGTGACAATGTTCTTGTCTGTGTGAGGGGGTAACCCTAACTTAGTCTCGTTGGTTTGAGGCGCCTTATATTTCATCACTCGAAGAAGGTAGTCGGTCGAGTTTAGGTGTTCCTCCAAGTACTCCTTAAGGCCCAAGCTCTCCAGAATCATCCTCCTGATGATCTGATCCAATTCTGAAACTTTCTCCGTGAAGGATTGTATAGTTTTGCTGCCACAAAAATATATAAGTTATGAACACCAAATATTAGATTATGAAATTAACGATAATGTTCTCATACCAGAAATCTGATATGTATTGTTTTGGCGTATTGTTAATTTGAATTATATATGGTAAACATGATAGTAACATAACATGTCAGATTGTCTTATAAGATCATAACATTTTCCCTATGATTTTAATAGGCATATACGACTATGAAATTGTTAATTAGGAGGAAGAGTTAATGTTATGAACCAGAAGCTTGGGTTTCCTTGAGGCCACAAGGTGTTTGCCAAGCTTTGAACTTGTTCATAGACGTTGGCACCATCAATCCCCATGCTCTCATATAGTGGCATCATGGGTAACTGCCCGGCATAGCCACGGTAAGGTTTTCTCGAAACATTTTTTAATTTGGTTTGCAAAGGGAGGTCGAGAAGATCTTCAATTGATTGAAATATGGACTTTCGAATGTGTGAAGGGACTTTGGTGAACAATGCCTCGAAGCAACCATACTCTTCAAGGGCATTGTGGACCTGGGCTCTCACTGTGTTCCACTCTCTGGTGCCTGGAGTTAGGCTTTGGTTGGAGAAATCTATGACGGGAAGTCTGAGAGGGGTTTCTGAGCCCATTGTGATATGCTGGTTTGGTTGATAGAGAGGGAAAGAGGAAGCTGTTTTGCCTTGAGTTTTAGATGAGCTTTCATGACCTAATTGGCCTATTTATACAATTTAGATGATTGAAATGTAAGGGGATGTCATATGGCACGCTGACAAACAAAGATTAATAATATAATGGGTAAAATGCCGAAAACTTCCCCTAACTATAATACTTATCGAAATGTCCACCATAAATTATTTTTTCAGCAAATTTAACCATCAGACTATTTTAAATGGCCAATTTAGCCCATGCCATTAGTTTCCATGTAGTTTCATCCAATTTTTCGTTAAAAATAATTAAATATTTAAAAACTAAAGAAGCAAAAAAAAACAAAAAACAAAACAAAAAACCCTAGAATCAACGTCTTCCCCACCCCATCCCCCAAACCCTCTCTCTGCAATCCCACTTATGTAAGGTTTTTTCAGTGAAAGAGCTGGATGTTTTCCCAGTGAAAGAGCAACAATGGAGGTGGAGAAGAAGACCCACCTCTACAACACTGCAGATTGATGATCTACAACCCCAAGGCAGATTGGGTATTTTCCAGTGAAAGAGCAACATCAGGTATTTTAAGGGGCAGACCCCATGGCAGATTGATGAGCTACAACCCAACAACTAAAGAGACCAAAGTTCTAGTCAACAACTTGTACTTTGCCAATGGAGTAGCAGTCTCTCCAGAGACGGGGAGAGAAGAAAGAAAAGAGAGGGAAGAAGAAGAAGGAAAAGGATAAAAAAGAGAGAGAAGAAATTATGATTTTATATTTTCTTTATTATTTTTTGGTATTGTCCTTGTAAAATGACAAACTTACCCTTTTAATTAACAGAAAATTGAATGGAAGTCTAAAAACTTGACGGCAGGGGCAAAATTGGCCATTTAAAATAATTCGAATGCTAAATTGGCTGAAAAAATAATCCAGGGGGGATATTTCGATAGTCAATATAGTCCGGGGGGTATTCGGCCGTTTACCCTAATATAATTTCCATGTGTATGTTGCAATAGATGAATATTGAATTAAAAAAGTTTTGAATCCATGTCATCAAACCCTTTCCGTTGAGTTTTGGTCCAAAGATTGATAATTTAATATGAGAAATTTCTCCAAAATGACAAAATTAGCCTTTGAGATTAGCTTGCACATACACATATCGAGATTAAAAATTTTCATTTGCCTAGGCTTTTTTAATATGAAATCATCAATTTTTGAAGGAACAATCAACGAAAAGGGGTTTGTCAAAAACTTTGAAACCTAAAGGGGTGTTTGTATAATTTTTGAAACCTTAAGGGGTTTTTTGAAAACATCGAAAACCTAAGAGGTGTTAGTGTAAATAACTCATATCAAATATGGTGGCTACAAGGTCTGCTTATCTGGCCCCACAGTTGGGTGGGTGGACATCAATTGATAAGAGGAAGGATGTTGACTGCATCCAATGTGCACTAACGAAAATGGATCTATATATTTTTTTTAGGTTTTTTCATCACAAATGGTCCCTGAGGTTTGCCAAATTATCACCTTTGGTCCTTTATATTTTTTTTCTGACATTTTTGGTTCCTTATGTTACACATCACACATCAATTTGGTCCCACTGTCAAATTCCATCAAATCTCAAAGATCATTTGTGAGAAAAAAAATCTTTTTTTAAAAAAAAAAGAAAAAGAAAAAGAATCTATATCTAAGAACCCCTTTTTAGAGCATCCACAGTGGGGGGTTAAGAAAATAAATCTATATCTAAGAACCCCTTTTTAGAGAATCCACAGTGTGGGTGGGGGGGTGGGAGTGGTTAATTTTTTAAAATTAATTTTGTGCATGTTAGATTTATTTTATTTTTCCAAATCAATGGACCTAAAAAAATTTAAATTTGGAGACATATGATTTAACCTACAACCTAACATAAAAATATCTATGTAGAAATCTAGGCCATTGGAAGTGCAATGCAAATTGCATGAAATCTGGGCCTTCCATTTTGAATTCCAATAATTCTCTTTCCCCTTTTCTCTTGTGGATCCTGCCTGCAAAGGGTGTAAAAAAAAGATGTAAATGTGCATCTAATTTTACATCTTCATGGTTGTGATGTATTTTTACAACCATTTACATCTTCCCATTGGAGATGATTCCGGCAACAAAAGATGTATATTTAACATACACCCCATTATACACCCCTCCCATTGTGGATGCTCTGAAAATAACATGTTGCTAAAGTCATATGCATGCCTTCGAGGAGGAACTAAGCGTAGGCTAAAGACCTTCTTGGTAACCTTTCCTTTTTTTTTAGATGTCATTTTTATGTTAGAGACAGATATTTTTAAATGTTAGAGCTATCAATGAATGAAAGTGGACTATTGTAATTGAAAACGAAACAAATTCAGATTTAATCTTCTCTGATTCAGACCATGCTTAGAATATTGATTGTTAAAGTTGACTCTAACTTAACTATTTATTTCCAATAGTGTGAGAGAAAGCTCAATATTGGGGTTTAGTAGTGAGATTACCTGAAAGATTCTCGAATCATTTTTTCCAAATGAGATTAAATTTACTGCAAATCATGGCTTGAGTGAGGCCAACAACCCCAACAGATATATTGAACATTTTTTTTGGACACTTCTGTTAGATCAATAACGAAGAAACAAAATTTGATGAAATGCAACACGAAAGGCATAAGTGGCCTATGTCATGGAGATGCTGTTGAGATTGTAGCATCCCACATGAGAATAGTCCAAATCAATTCTCTTAGTGGATAAGATTAGTAGAGAAGTTGCTAAAGTCATACTTTGATGCATAAATACTATGCTAAGGCGGCATTAATCTATGGAATATTATTATGCCATGGTCCCTCTGGATCAAAAGAGACCACAGTAAGCTTTGATAGCATTTTCGCATTTCTTAGTCGCGCCGGATTGTTGTAAACAGACGAAATCGAGATGATCAAATGGCTTATACATTAAGGGGTGATTGTCATCAACAAGCTCTTCAGGTACTTGCAAAATCCCACGTTGCCAGGAGAAGAATGCCAGTGAATACCTGGTTTTCTTCTCTTTCATGATGACTTGGTGTTCACAAGAGCGTACTCTGTCGTTACTCCATGCCTACAACAAAGAAATAAAAAGAGAAAAAGCAAAAAGAGTCATTGAGGCATATAATTAACGTGGTTTTTAAATTTTTTTAAAAAATGAATAGTACAGCCGTTCGGCCGAGACACTGTTTTAAATTTTTTTAATAAATAGTACAGCCATTCGGCTATACTAGGTCCTTTTTTTCAAAAAAATTTCCCTAATTTTCTTTTGTCGATAAGATTAGTTTATAGCATTATCTATTACTATTACTACATTACCCGAGTCTCTATTATCCCCTTTTGAGTTTTTACTTTACCCGTATAAAGAATTTAACATCTTGCCATTTAATACTCGTATTATAGACGTACATACGTATTTTTCAATAACACCTATGTTTTTCATACATGTCTTAGAGACTGGGTAAAATACACATTGTGCAAAAAAGCAAACATACAGTACACATATTGTACACATAGACATACGTATATATTTTTCATATACACATTTTTTTTTACAAAGTTTTCAATAATACACACAAAATTCACATACACGTGTAAATTCTTCATATACATGTATTATACACATAATTTTCACATATTATTGAATCAAAATAATATATATTAAAATATTATATAGTGGCCGAACTTTTCAGTTGTAACTTGCCAAAATTTTGCTGAATAAAACACGTACGTATTTTATTCTTATTTTTCCCGTTCCGTATTTTACTAACTATGAAAGAAATTGAGAGGCTGATATTATTTCTTACTTGTTGTGAGAAAAATGCAAGATGGTGATTTTGCAATCCCTTTGCCAACGAGAACAACAATTTCAAACAAGATTTTATGGGTATAGTAGTAAGAGAGGTGGTAGTTTTCTCCATGTAAAGTGTTGTTTGAAAAATGAAGCAATTACCAAGACCACTCCAATTCAGCATGCATTTCTCTAAGAAAAATAATGTGTGCAGTAACATAATTTAGTAGCACTCTAGAGACCGATGTAGATCAAAGGTAAACATTTTCACGAAAAAAAGAAGAAAAAATTGAACTTTCAAATTGATTTACTGTAAAATTTTTCTCTTTTCAATATTTGCTTTGGATATGTTAAAACTTGGAGCCCCAACTCACTTTGGCCAACTCCGAAATTGGGGATACTTTTCAAGTATTTTGACGCGTGGCAAATGCCATTTAAGTGTTTTAGTCTTTTAGACTGCCTTGGCGTTTTGAAAATGCAGCAACAAGCTAGGCGTTAAGAAACCCGACTTTCATAATAAAGCCCAGCATATAAAGAAGCGTAGAAGTAATCATTCTCTCGCCCTTTTGAAAATGCAGCAACAAGCTATGCATTAAGAACAATCACTTAAGTGTGAGGAAATTCTTGGTATTAATGCAACTAGACAGGCCTCTATAAGAAACAGAAAATTATCTGAAGACCATTCTGCACTGTAAAATGTACATCACAAAACATATACATGACTATTAACGCAAGATCAATGGTCTACCTGCTTTTATTGCCTCCTTAGCTGGTTGCTCATCCATCCCAGAAGAGAAGTCTTTACTTTTTGCTAGTTACTTGGCCATACAAACTCTGTTCAACCTCCTATCTCCAACCGTTTTTGCTTCGAAGAGAAATCTTTCGCGTGCAGCACATAATATATTTATGCCTAGCCAATCACTATTCTGGTTCTGTTTTTGCATTATTTGGGTGAGTTCACAGAAAATGATCTCTGATCTGTAAGATTACAAAGCATCTACTTGCATGTAGGGTTATTTTCTGTATTATAAAGTGGGGTTTTTATTTTTGATGCATAATAGTGGGGTTAACATGAAAGAGATTGTAAATGACACATGATCTCGATGTGAAAAGCGTAGTGCAAAATCTGGAAGACCCCCACATAACATTGATTGATTGAGACTTCAAACAACTCAGTATGCAAAGATATACATATGTTGTCTGAAAAATAAGGTAGTGAATGATAGGTAGGGCATGAAGAAACAGGTTATCGCCACCATTAACCTCTGGACCTCAATGAATATGACTGAACAAGAGTAGGCTATGTCCAACCGACCAAAACATGGACGCTCACAAGGACATTCTTACCAACAGTTCCAAGTTCGAAGTATTCAAGTCCAACAGGAGTGAAGTAAAAGTTGCAATGTACTTTTAACATCTCGATAAATGGATAGAAAAGTTGTCCACGATACAATTTGAGATTCAAAGGGGTCGTTGGAGCATTTCAAATTTTTACAACTTGAATTTACAGTACAAGAGGTGGAGGAGGGTAAAGTAGAAACTTGTTGAGCTTTGTCATCGCTTGGGCAGTACTTTGTATGCAGGTTATCAAGCTTCTCGGCATACTCAACCGGAGTTGCCTCATTGTCAAACACTTCATCCCATATCTTAACAAGATCTGTTTGCAAGGTTATTGGGTTAGTATAGGATATGAAACTAATGGAAAACATGAATCATAAACCCTATAAAAATGGGCAGGGATGACAAACAAATCAGAAAATGTGGAACGATTCAATCAAGACACAGTGCAAGCATTACCAGTCGCTGAGACTGATATACCACATTGATATAGGTATACTCTACTTAACAAAACATTTGAAATCCGGGAGTTCAACTGTAAGCTTTTGAAAATCTCAAGGAATTTAAAACAGAAGCATGCATACCAGCGTTGTCTGAGGACGAAAGAAACATGATGAGTGTGTCAAATCTTGGAACCCCGGTTAAGTTCTCCAAATAATTGACGGCCAAATCCATTTCTTCACTGCCAAAGAAATAAATCAAAGGTGGGGCCATAAGCATTTTATCAAGCTCAACAAGAAAACATACATATCAGACATAAACATTACTTACACGACAAAGGTTGCCGCACACTTGATAATGTCAAGAAGTATGGGAACAGTCAAAGCATTTTTGAATATCTGCGGCAATGCACTTGGAGATATAGCCTGTATAGAAATAACACAAAAAATAACATGAAACAAAGTAACAGCATAAATGGAAAGTCAGAATGAGTGATGATTTCCTAAACAAATACCAACTGGATTGTTCAAAAGGGACACAACAAATGGGGAACTTCTTGGATGGCCCCTAGCATGCAGAAGCTAGATAGGCAGACTGACAATGCAATTACGGGTATACTTCTGGCAACCATCCAAAGAGGACAATAGATGAGACTAATAGAATCTTTGCAGTGATCAACCGCACGGATGATCACCATGCAAAAAGAACACATTCATGGTCACCTACTTTGGGATGACAACGAACATATGAATCTTGCATTTTGGCAGACTATATTTTTTACAGTAAACCAAGAAACCTCAAATTGATATGCCGAATTTGGTGGTGTGATCTTTTCCGCAGCTACAGCCTTGACTCGGGAAGCAGCTCGAGAAGCAAGCTCTTGTACCGATGCCTCCACCTCTTGCTTCCTAGTTGTGTTATTTCTCTACAAAATTATCATAATATAGACTAGTTCAAGAGACTAAAAGACACAGATGCAAAAGAAATAAATAAAAGTTTAAAGCAAATAAGAAGATAACATGGTAGAAGTACACAACATATAAGTCTGATAAGAAGCTATAAAGACAAAAGCAATTAATAAGGTTCATAAACAAGTCTATCTTACTTATTCACCTGTTACTAAGAAGAAACGAAAACTCAATGACAACAACAAAAAATCAAGTAAAAGGAGCAACAAAACACTTTTCTTGACACCTTAGTGTGATCTTGAACTGCAGTCATTTCTGTTATTTGAGCACTGCTGGAGACAGGCTGGACGCTTTGTCCGTTCAATTTGGTATCCAACTTTCCCACTTTCTGCATTTCTTGTACAGAATTTTTCCGTGCTCCAGATGCTTTCTGAAGAATTGTCTCGGAATTAACAATTCAAACGAGTCAATTTAATATATATATATATATATATACGAAGTCCCTTCATCAGACAGGCCCGCTTCCTAAGCCTTTTGTAGCGCGTGTCCCAAGGTACGCTCGGTTCCGGTAGAGCCTGGAGCGACCTGAGTAAGAGGTCCCCCAGGTCTAATACAGAAAAGCACCCTTCTAAGGAAACAAGGTTTAAAGCCTTTCCAAAAGGAAGATAGCGGAAGGCCACGGCTTTTGTGAGTGTTGAACTGGTAGATGAGCAAGATATACACCATCAAACAAAACACAAGATATACACCATCAAACAAAACACAAGAAGTGAATGATAGACTCCGAAAAATCGAAACTCGGCTTTCAAAAGCAAGCAGACCTGCATAGCTCAGACCTCTTCACCTTCCGACCCCTTCCTCAAAGCATTTCTGCTCTTCTTCTTCTCCTTCACTTCCGGAACGGCAGACACCTCCTCAATCTCCTCCTGAATATGGTCCAATTATATGGCTCTGGAACTCGACCCTGTCTCCGCTATCAGAATTTTCTCCGTCCAAATCTGCAACAAGCCGGCGATGTGGGGCTAGGTGGGCGCTAGGCGGGGTCGGGTTGGGTCTTTTTTCGATGCCGAACCTGGGGGACGAAGCTGCCGAAACAGAAGAAAACCAATCGAAGATTGAGTTTGACAGAGGAGCGAAATGGCTGTGACTGCGAGTGCAAGCTTCATACGAATATTTTAAGAGAAATAGTATAGCCGTGCGGCTATACCCTTGAAATATACATTTTTGTCATATCGTTTTAGGTTTTAGGGCTAAAATACAACTTTAGCCCATTGGGCTAGAGTTATTTCTACAATTATTTTATTTATACGAGCGATATTAGGGAATGAAAATTTAAATTCTTTCTGATAACACCCATTCTAATGATTTCTAACTATTAGCCCATTGGGCAAGAATTTAAAAAAAAGATTTTATTTATAACAAATAATACGGGTTAAACCCATAAAAACAACCCAAAAAAAAGAGAAGGGATTTTGTAGTTTAAAATATATTGGGATTGCTTTTTTTTTTTCCCCGCAAAAAACATACTTCACTTTAAAGTTAAGCAGTTTAAGGTGTTTGGTAAAAATAAAATATTCCAATTATTTTAAAAGAAATGGTCTTTTGACAGCAGCTTTTAAAAGCAAACTGTGCTTTCATGATCTCTTCTTCTATGGACCTGACTTGTGCTTCACTGCATCGTCTTCCCAATATCAAGCTCAAATTTTTTTCAATTTCAGGTTTCAGACTTTCAGTCAATCGCAGTGTTCGAAAAATCAGCCTATAGGTGGGCCGCTAGGCGGCTAGGCGGGCGCTTGGACTCGAAGGACATAAGGCTCTGCCTCGGCAGACATTGAGAAAGCCCAATCCAATGGAATCAACGTAGCAGTCGAAACCCAAAAAATAAAAAATAAAAAATAAAAAATTGAAGCTTGAGTTGAGAGAGAGGCTCAAGACTGAGTCTTCGAAGCTTGGAAGCGCTTATAGAGAAGCGAAATGGCTGTGACTTGCGAGTGCAAGCTTCGTGTTCGTTTAGCTGTCCCCCAGTTTCTGATTTGCATTAACACGTCCTATCGAGTAATGGTTAAATTAACTTACTTCATGCTGGATTTGGTTTTCATCTTATTAAGGTAAAAATTGTTACCCCAGCCAACAATCACAGAGAGATTAGTAACTCCATGCCAAAAATTGTTAACCCTTGGCCTTGCTTTGTCTTCCATTACACGAGGAGATAGTGTGTATTCATAACAATTGGTCTGTTGAATTATTGATCAAGTATTAAATTTGCCGATTGGCAACTTCCCTTTTTATTTTTCTCTTTAATTTCCAAGTACAACGTCAACTTGTTTTTTCTATTTTTTAATTAATTTTTTTTTTTAATAGTACAAGCAATAGTCTAAAAGGGAGGGGGATTTCTCACACACACACACACAACTACGATGTCGTGGTTTGAACATAAGATCTCTGGTTTGCAAGTCATTACCCTTTTTCACTGAGCCCCGTTGACTTGTATAATAAACAGTAGATATACATATGATTTTCTGCATTTGTTTATAAATGCAAACTACCATTAAACACATGTACTAAAGCATAAAACTGCACATGTCTTTATGGGAAGATATTTTGATACCTAAGCTACTGTTGCCCCTTCACATACGTCGCAAATTGTAAACCCATGACCTTCACAATATGGACATTTTGCTCCATCTTCCACCCAATCCAAGAACTGCTGTCATTTAACAAAATAATTAAAACTTCATCCTGGATGGATAATGCTCGAAAATGAGAATATTAATATCTCTGTTTGAAACCTCTAACCTGTTCTTCAATGTTTGGCTCGCCTGTTCCATCCCATTCTGCAACAAAGAAATACAGATAAGCTACCAAGGGGACTGAGGATAGTTGAAACAAAATATGCAAAAGTACAAAAATAAAACTAATGCATATCATCATCAAAGCCATTGGTGTTCAACATTATATTTAAAAATCAGATCAAACAAAATAAATATACAAATACATAGTATGGGTGGATTTAGAGTACTTCTGCAAAAGTTTAGCGTAGCAAGGCAATGGTTTATAAACTTGAATATAGTGACTAAGACGAGAGACAGACAGGAGGTACCTGTGCACAATAAGCGACCCTCCCCTCGACAAGTAAGACACCTTGTTGTGGTATTCATTGTCTTGCTTTCACCTACTTTTTTTTGGTTCCTGCTAAGTCTAGACGAATCTTCCCAGCGGTTCTCTCCAAGGAGAAAAACACAATGCTCAGATACCTCTACTTTTGTTACACCTTCTTTCACAAGTGTTTGCTGGACCTCTGAAATTTCTGTTCCAGAAGTAACTGCAGCTCCATTTGGATCTTCCTAAACAACAGAACCCACGCAACCATTAGAAGAATTACGATGTTTCAGCCTATGTAGTGGTTCGCTATAGCTTATACGAACATGATCAGGTTGCTAGCTCAAGGCCAACCAGGAGAAGAAAATTAGTTTACCAATATAATCAGCTTCATTTATATTAGTATCCAAAATAAGTTACGGTGTGTTACCAGTTACCACAGCGCATTACGTCACTGTCATATCGTATTTATTTGCATGTTAAGTGATTGTCTCATGAACTGGAACCAAGAAACCTGATGTCTGAGTTACTGAAAATAGAGTCGGAGCTTCAGGTCCGTTTCTCAATTAAGTAACAGAGCTTCTTGGTTGGTACTTTGTACTGTTTGCTACAATTCTTTACAATCTGGTTGAAGAAAATGAAGGCTTAGTTCACTTCAAATTGAACCATCAAATGAGTTTTTGGCTCCTCTTGAGGAATGCAAGTAATGACTTACCAAACCATTATGTTCAGTTCCAAGTGAGGAATGAAATATTGGTACTGAAACTTAAAACATCAACGGCTTCCACTTAATAAAGGCTAATGGTATATCGTCAGAAGGCTATACCTTTTGAGTAGCAGTCAGAGTACTCCCTTTGTTATCCAGACCCTCAATTTGTACCACCCGTATATAATTGTTCAAGTTCTGCAGTCACTATGCCATCTTGAGGGGCGTCTAAGGAGGCCTGTCAAACAAGATATTACAAGTTGACTAACATATATATTTTGTGTTGTGAAATTTTTGTTCAACTTGCTGATTTTGAAATTTTACTCTTCATGCATTATACATAGTAACATCTAATGATAATTGAAACTTACTTGCCAAGTCTTGACAGCACGTTCGGTCCCGCTTGAGAAGCTGGAAAACTCCATGTCTTCCTCACCCGCGTAAAATCCTGGTTTTTGCAGTGCTTCCTGTCAAATAACAGGAACATTATATTAGAACAAGTCGAAATCACAAATATTACATCCAAAAACGAAGCGAACACTAGAAAAGGAAATAACCACACAAACCCAGTTACAGAAAAAGAAAAGAAACAAAAGTTAACAACTTTCTATACTAAAGAGAAAGTTAATACCCCTTGTAAGTTGTAAAAAACTGTATGCTGCTCAGCTTTCAATTTGCCAAATTTAAAAGTACCATTTTATAATTCAAAGACAACACTAAATCATAAACAAAACACAAGAAATGAATGATAGACTGAAAAATCAAAACTCGGCTTTCAAAAGCAAGCAGACCTGCATAGCTCGGACCTCTTCACCTTCCGACCCTTTCCTCAAAGCATTTCTGCTCTTCTTCTTCTCCTTCACTTCCGGAACGGCAGACACCTCCTCAATCACCTCCTGAATATGGTCCAATTCTATGGCTCTGGAACTCGACCCTGTCTCCGCTATCAGAATTTTCTCCGTCAAAATCTGCAACAAGCTGGCGACGTGGGGCTAGGCGGGCTCTAGGCGGCTAGGCAGGGTCTAGGGGGGCGCTAGGCCGCTAGGTGGGGGCTAGGCGGGAACTAGGCGGGCTCTAGCGGGGGCTAGGCGGCTAGGCGGATGCTAGCGGGCGCTAGCGGCTAGGCGGGGGCTAGGCGGCTGGGCGGGCCTCCTAGGCTGGTTGGGTCTTTTTTCGATGCAGAACCTGGAGGACGAAGCTACCGAAACAAAAGAAAACCAATCGAAGCTTGAGTTTGACGGAGGAGCGAAATGGCTGTGACTGCGAGTGCAAGCTTCGTGTTCATATTTGAAGCGTATAGCCGGGCGGCTATACTCTTTAAATATTCGAATATATTAATATTTAAAGAGTCTAGCCGTTCGGCTATACCTTTAAAATATTATAGCCGTGTGGCTATACCCTTGAAATATACATTTTTTTCATATCGTTTTAGGCTTTAGGGCTAAAATACCACTTTAGCCCATTGGGCAAGAGTTATTTTTACAATTATTTTATTTATACAAGCAATATTGGGGAATGAAAATTTAAATTCTTTCTGATACCAACCATTCTAATGAGTTCTAACTATTAGCCCATTGGGCAAGAATTAAAAAAAAAGAGGATTTTATTTATAACAAATACTACGGGTTAAACCCATAAATACAAATGAAAAAAAAAGAAAGAAAGGGATTTCTTAGTTTAACATCCACAACCACTTTCACATCCAACTCCACCTCCACTTTCACATCCAACTCCACCACTTGCACTACCACATTCACTACCTCAACAACCACCGCCACCGCCACCGCCACCGCCACCGCCACCACCACCACTAGCACCCCCACCACCACCACCACTACTACCACCATCACCTCCTCCTCCACTCTCCACCTCCACCTCCACCTCCACCACCACCACCACCACAACAACCACCTCGTCTAAAACCTCCACATCCACCACAACAACCACCTCGTCTAAAACCTCCACATCCACCACCATCTCCACAACCAACACCACCACATGAGAATATATTGGGAGACGCACATACAGGCATGCTTTGCATTCTCCTCTTCCAACTTTATCAATTTTCCTAAGCAAACTTGGTATCACTATCTTGGAATAATCACACATTTCATCATCAACCCACTCCCAAAAACGACATCCTTTGTTAGCTCTTCCTAAAAACGGCAAGGCAAGGGCTGTCACTATTCACGACCGCCCTTGCAATTTTGTTTCCATCCCTATGGGCTAGGGCTAGGGCAATTACTATTCACATGAGATATGAGGAGATGAATTTGTATAGAGTTTTTGGTGTGGGAAGTAAAAAATATGGCTAGGTATTTATAAAAAAAAATCTGAATTTTTTATTTTTTATTTAAATTTTTTGGTTACTGGCATCATTATGACGTTAGCATAGTGTCATTTTGCCCAAGCAGCAACTCAGGCTGAACTTGCCCGTAGGCTTACCCAGGTTGCTGGGGCCCCACTATTTGCTTGGGTTGGAACTCTTGCGCTGGAGCTGCTTTGGTTGCTTGGGCCCCCTCTTCCTAGGGCTCCCCCTCAGCGGTGGAAGTGCTCTTATGAGTACACGTAAACTACTTCTTCAAATTTCAACAATGCATCATAACATCAGTTTTTTTTTAGTTTTATACTTCTCTAAATGTATTAATCATCCTATAAGTTCAAGAGAGTGATTCCCATCATCATCCTCCATTGAAACTAGGGATGACAAAAATTCCCGCAGGGGCGGGTCCCTATTGGGTCCTCGACCTTAACGGGGGGAGATTTCAGAACCAAATGGGTATCGAGTATGGAGATCCCCAATGGGTATAAGGAGGGGATGGTATTGGCTTCCCCATCCCCGAACCCGACCCAAAAATATATATGTTTATATTTAAATGAATAAATATATAATTATAATATTTATGTTTAACCCTAAGTTAACCTCCCTCTCCTAATTCTCCCCAATCTTCTTTGGAATTTTATATTGAAGTAATTTTGAATAGTTGAGTTGAACTTTATAGTTAATTTGGATGTGTTGAATGATAAATATTTAATATGAAACTTAACGTTAAAATGTATGATAAATTTTTTTTATGCAAAAAAATAATTAGGGATTTGGGGAGGGTATGGGAGATAGTCCCCCGACGGGGATGGGGACGGGGATTCAGCGAAACCTATTAAATGGGGATGGGGGCGGGAATGGAGAGCGAGGACGAGGATGGTATTGTCATATCCGACCCCTACCCGACCCGTTGCCATCCCTAATTGAAACCCGACTTTTCGCTGCCACCTTCTATCATCTCTCCCATGGCTATAGCCACACTTGGCTAATTCACAAAACTAAAAATGGCTCATGGATGCATGGTTAGTCTCTTGGAGTGATGTGCATAAGAGAATCTTAGCCAATAAAAGCTTAGGAGGAAGGATAGCTAGTCTCTTGTAGGCCCAAGGGAAGAGTCAGCTAAGTGACGTGTTAAATTTAATGCACACTTATCTTGAAGAATTTAGAAAAATCTATAAAAAAAAAAAAAAGAGAGTAGAAATCTCAAGAAATGTCCACCAACTTTGACAAAGTTGGCAAGATCAAGCTTTAACGGCGTGGGACTTGGACAATGGCGGCAGCCTATACCTAGGTATAAATAAGTGTTGAGCACTCTTGTATAAGTGAAGAAACAAGAGAAGAGGCCAATAAGCCTAGTAAACATTTTCTAGTTGTACAAGGCCAATAAGCCTAGTCCTCTATAAAACCATGTACTTATCTATTGTTGAATAAATAAATTCACTCCATTGTTATTTTAAAAACCTAACAGTGGTATCCGAGCGCCACTCACACCTTCTAAAACCAACAGGACTCTATAAAAGGGGGGTAGCCATCATCTCCAGGGAATCCTTCTCTCAATCCAATTTCCATTCTCATTATTTTCAAAGCTCTCCAGCCTATTTCCATGTAAATGGCATACCTCACATATAATAAAACTACTATAAAATACAGTGGATGTAGCCTAGTTTATGGGTGAATCACTCAAACACTTGGGTTACATGAATAATTGTGATTATACTAGCTTAATTTGTTTATCAAATTTCACCCGTCAATAAATTATCTTTCCATTTTGAGCCATAGTTGCCCAAAATTTGGGTAATTTTGCTGGAGTTGCTCTGTAATAACACTTCAGAAAGAACTATATATCACCTTAACTTTATTTATTCAATAGAAGCAAATCAAGAAGAAACTAAGATGAACAACCTTTCACAGAACAACATCCACTAATTATTCACTAAAGGAATTAAAACATAACGACTAATGAAAGTAATTAAATAAGGCTAAGATATTATTCAATTACTAAAAAGAAAATTTTTTTTAAAAAATTATGACCTAATGATACTAAGTTTATATTTATTTTTTAAAAAAAATCTTGCCAGACGAAAGTTCAACGACAGAGATCTATCCTAGCAACACTTCACCGTTATAGACCTGTGCCGATGACATTTCGTCGAGAGAGGTATTTTTGTATTTTTTTAATTTATAATTATTTATAAATTTTTTAAAATATAAAATTAGTTTCTTTACTTTTCTTTTTTGTAAAAATTTATTTAGTTTAATATATGCAATTGATTAATATCTTTGCCATTTTTAATTACTTTAATTATTATTTTTTAGTGAATATTTAAATATTTTACCGATTTCATAAATTACTTAATAATTAGTGATTAATTATTTTAAATTATTTTGTGGACTTTTTTTTTTATATTTTTATATTATATAATAATTAAAACATAATATATTTAAAGAGTATAGCTGTGTCTATATTATTTAAATATTTGAATATATTTAATGAAATATGACAAAAGGAATCTAAAAAGATAAGCAACCTATTTCTATCACTGCTCATCATACACAAAGGCATAAATTTTTCCTCAACCCTAAGTGCACAAAGAAAAACAAAGCTAGAACATAAATTCGTACCATGTCTAATTGATCCATTATATCAAGGTTGGCTAATATTATAAAAGTACAGCCGCACGGCTATACTCTATAAATAGAATAATTAAAACGTATAGCTGCACGGCTAACCCTTTAAATAGCATATTTTAACAGTATAACCGAGCGGCGATACATTATAAATAGAATAATTTAATAGTATAGCCTCCCGGCTATACCCTTAAATAGCATATTTTCATAGTATAGCCGTTCGGCTATACTGTATAAATAGAAGAATTTAAGAGTATAGCCGTGCGGCTATACCTTTTAAATAGCTAATCTAGATTTCTATTTTTAATTACTTTAATTAGTAGTTATGTTTTAATTATTATTTACTCAGTGACTAATTAGTATTTAAATATTTTATTAAAGGCAAAAAATGAGAAAAAATGAAAAACCATTTTTTAAGTAATATAATTTATGAAGTTAATTAAAATAATTTAGCTTGCGCGTTTGTTTGGTTTTTGTAATTTTGTAATTTTTTATTTTTAAAATTTTTGAAACTTTGTTGTATTTTAATTCTTTCACATTACGATATTTATTTGCTTTAGTACCTTTCATTTCTTGTTCCTAAGTTTTAAACATTGAGGACAATGTTCATTTCTAAGTTTGGGAAGGGAGTTTAGCAAGTAAATTTAGTTTTTCTTAATTTTCTTGCCTTTTTTTTTTTGTTTGTTTTATTTGAGTCTTGCTTTTCTTTTTCCTTTAGAGTAGCTTTCCAAACACATATGATGAGACTGTGATGAATGTTTGCATGACTTGAATGAAAATGTGAGGAATTTTTTTTTTTATTCACTTAATGGCATCGTTCTAGCATGATATGTTTGAAACCTTCTATGCATTTGCCATTTGTTTCATAATTCTCCAATTGAAGGATTTGTATGATCCAAAGAATTGTATCAAGTATGAATTAGACTTGTATAACCATATATAATGTGAGCTTTTGAGCCTTGTGCTTCAATTCATGAGTGTTATACACATTCTCTTATTTTCTTGTCATCCAAGTTATTGTTTGATCTCATTATTCATTGATTTGGTTGAGCACTTAAAAGTGATTAATTCTTATGCAATTTCATTACATGACATTTGAGAAATGATGTTACCGCTTTGGATTGTTTGAGCCTTTCAAGCTAACCTTGTTCATGCTTAAGCATGATGTTTCATTGTTAACCACTTTGACCTTACATGTAAGCCTTTTCTTTCATTTAGCCAATTGCATTTTAAGACGCCCTTGGCTAAATTGGAGGCTTACGTTTCTATCCCCTCTCATCTCACTCTCCTACCTCATGTTTCTGGGTGCATTGCTTTTGTGCACTTGCACAAACACCAACGCACAAAATTGGATCCTTGTGTGTTGAAATGTGTTTCTATTGGTTATCACCCTCATCAGAAAGGTTATCGGTGTTTTCATTCGCCTACTCGACATTTTTATATGTTACATTTTCTGAGCACGAGATATATTTTGCACAATATCCCCTTCTCCTCTTCTAAGGGAGAGTAGTGTTGAAGAGTTGAAGTGGATGGAGATATTTTAGGATAACATTGAGGTTAATTGGGTAGCAATGTGTGATGTGGCAGATAGCATAGAATCATCATGTACAGCACCGACCAGTTTCACTCTTCCTGCAGCTGAACTAGTAGGCATTGCTCTTTCGGCAGCTGAACCAGATAGTGTCACCCTTTCGACAGCTGAACCAGTCAACATCGCCTCTTTTTCTACTACTTCTCTAGTACCTAGTTCCAATTCTCCTCAGGCTGATGATTCCTTGGTAAATATAGAACCTTTGATTAATACTAACAATGATTGTGAATATGTTGAGAATAGTGTGTATCAATTGCCACCAAAGAGCAATCATGGGAAAACGCTGATAGATATTCACCAGAAGGTGCAAGATGCAAGCTATGGTGGTTATCCCTACTAAGGTGCAAGATGCATTATCTGATTTAAAATGGACTAGTGCTATGACAGAAGAGATGCAAGCTATTGAGAATCAAACATAGGAGTTAGTGCCATTGCTATAAAGGAAGAAGCTGGTTGGTTGTAGATGGGTTTATACTATTATGTTTTAAACATAAAACTGATGGTTCTATTGACAGGTATAAAGCTAGACTTGTGGCCATAGGTTTTACTCAGACTTATGATATTGATTATCAAGAGACATTTGCACAAGTGGCTAAGATCAAAACTATTCGGATCTTATTATCATTAGCTGCAAATTTTGACTGGCCATTGCAGCAGTATGATGTGAAAAATGCCTTCTTACATGGAGATTTACTAGAAGAAGTCTACATGTCCTTGGCACCAGGTTACAGTGCTTCTGGTAATGCTAATGTTGTGTGTAAATTGAAGAAGGCGTTGCATGGATTGAAGCAGTCTTCGAGAGCTTGGTTTGGTAGATTTCGTCTTGCTATGAAATAATATGGCTATGAGCAGAGCATTGCTGATCATACTTTATTTCTTAAGAGACAAAGTGGTAAGTTAACAACTCTTATTATTTATGTAGATGATATGATTTTGACTAGTGATAATCTTGATGAAATTGGCAAACTAAAGGGCTATTTAGCTTCTGAGTTTGATAAGAAGGCTCTTGGTAGATTAAAATATTTTTTGGGCATTGAAGTGACTCGTTCTGCACAAGGAATTTTCTTATCACAGAGAAAATATTTTCTTGATTTGTTAAAGGAAACAGGTATGCTTGGATGTGAGCCCATTGGTACTCCTATTGAGCAAAATCATGGTTTGAAAGAATGTCCGGATCAAGTTCCAAATGATAAGGGATGATATCAAAGATTGGTTGGTCGTTTGATTTATTTGTCTCATATCAGACCTGATATTGCATATACAGTAAGTGTTGTAAATAGATTCATGCATAATCCAAGTGTACGACATATGGATGAGGTAGTACAAATGTTAAGGCATTTGAAGTCTGCACCAGGAAAGGGTATGATGTTTTCCAAGCGTGGGCATGTAGACGTTATGGGTTACACAGACTCAAATTGGGCAGCAAATGGGGATAGAATGAGATCTACATCTGGTTATTTTACGTTTGTAGGAGGTAATCTAGTTACGTAGAGGAGTAAAAAGCATAAGGTTGTATCTTTATCTAGTGCAGAAGCTGAGTGTCGAGCTATGGTGAAAGGTATTTGTGAATTGCTATGGTTGAAAAGGATTATGGGGGTGCTGGGTTTTCCTACTGAGAGTTCTATGACTTTGTATTGTGATAATTAGTAAGCAATCAAGATTGTAGAAAATCCAGTTCAACATGATAGAACGAAACATGTGGAAATTGATTAGAACTTTATTTATGAGAAACTAAAAGAGAAGATTATTGCAGTTCCGTATGTTAAGACTACTAAACAATTGGCTAATATGTTGACCAAGGCTGTATCAAATGAAGGCTTTGCTAATTCACTTGTCAAGCTGGGCATTTACTACATTTATGCACCATCGTGAGATTTTTTTTTTTGGGGGGGGGCAGGCCTGGTGTGGTGGTTGGTTGTTGTGGGGAGGGGAGAGGAGGAGGGTGTTGCCGTGAATCATTGACCGGAATTGTATTTTTTTTATTTTTCCGTTTCAAGATAGGCTTGTATTTGTATCACTATAAATACCTCCCTATGAAAAAAAATAAAAAATACTGAATTATTCATAACCGTAATTCTATTTGAGTTATAATAACACACTATATGTCACCTTGACTTTATTTATTCAATAGAAGCAAATCAAGAAAGAAACTAAGATTCACAACCTTCACAGAACAACATTACATGCACTAGAGACGTAGCAAGAGACCCACACATACTTTGATATACATAAGGATTGTGCTAGGTAGCATTCCAAATGGAGTTATTATGCAATAGTAAGATAACAGTGGTCCTTCATGATCAAAAGAGATCTCAAACACCACAGTAGGCTTTGATAGGACACTCTGATTTCTTTGCCTCTGGTGTTTGATCGAAGCGAAGGAAACTGAAATGATCAAATGGCTTATACAGCAAGGGATGTTGATCATCCGTTAGCTCTTCAGGTACTTGTAGAATCCCGCTGTTGAAAGAGAATAGTCCCACGGAATATCTGGTTTTGTTCTCTTTCATGATGACTTGGTGGTCACAAGAGCGTACTCTGTCATTGCTCCATGCCTAACAAGTGAAAATAAAGAAAGAAAATTCAGGCATATATATAATTGGGGTTTACCAAGAAAAAACAAAATTAATAAAACGAAAATAATAAAATAAAAAAAAGAGCTCTATCCATCACCCTTTTACTGCTTGACATTTAGAAAATGACCTACCATGAATGCATCGCCTGCCATGACTAGAAAAGATGAAGGTGAAGGCTCTGCCTCGATCCACTGACCATCCTTTGATCTAACCTGCAAACCATGCACCTGACTTTGATGAAGTATGGATGTGAAGGTCTTGTCTTTGTGAGGACGCAGCCCCACATTGGTTTCATTCTCCTTCTGTTCTCTATATTTAAAGCATCTAAGAAGGTAAGTGGTTGATGCCATGTGAGAATCATAAAGCCTCTCCACACCATAAATATCAAACACCATTCTTGTCACCATTTGATCCAACTCTGCCACCAGCTTTGAGAAGGATTGAGCACTTTCACTAATTCAAAGAACAAAGAGTTATACAATGTTAAGCATAATATATATAAATGTGTGGAAATATTTTCTTGCTAGCCAGACTGTCGAACAACGTATAACATGTTTATGTTGCAAGACTGTGAATATTGACCATTGATCATGTTAATTGTTATACGAAATTCAAAAAATTCAGTGTAATAGTAAAAAAGTTGAGTGAGTAACCAATCAAACTATACCAAAAATGGTCATTTCCAGCAGGCCACATAATTTTTGTGAAGCCTTTTGCTCCTTCAACAGTTGTTGGATTATCGACTCCCAAGGATTCATAGAGAGGAAGGAATGAATATTGGCCAAAGTAGCTGTGGTAAGGCCTCTCACTGGTTTGCTGCCTTTTAGTTTCTATGGGAAGATCAAATAGATCTTCAACCACAGAAAAGATGGAGTTGTGGAGCTGCAAAGGAACTTTATGGAAAACAGCTTCAAAGCAGCCATACTCTTCTAGTGCATACTTGACGTGCTTGCTTGCCAAGACCCATGCCTCTGTTCCAGGCTTCAAGTTTTCATTTGATAAATCTATAACAGGAAGCTTAGGCTGAGTTTCTGAACCCATTATATGTCAGCAATCTTTTCTGAACTAGGTAGATAGTTTGGGGAATTAATGCACTGATATTGTTGAGACTTATAGAGGTTCGATTGATGCAGTGATGTCGTAATGAGATAATCAGAACTTATTTAGAAATATTAATTTAACCATAAAATCATAAAATATATGTCTTGGTGCTATCTTTTGATAGATAAATTTGGTGCCAATCGCATCGTTTTCTATTTGGATAGTCACTTGGTGCTATTTGTGCCAATACTAGTCAGTATATGTAACCCAATTTGTTTATGCAAGGGCTTGTAGTCCAAGTGGTTTCACTCAAATTGATCAGAGAACCTACAGTGATTTGAACATGGTCTCGGATGTGTAGTTAATTCTCTTTAACCAAATCGAGCTGCAAACCCCTTATGCCCCGAGTGGTTTCACCTAAATCAAAGAACCTAAAGTGATCTGAACATAGGACCTCATAGTGAACACTCTCTAACAAACTGAATTGCAAACCCTTTTAGTACTTGATTGAGACTTTAAATTTCTAGACCTGATCAATTATTCTGGGTTGCTATTTGTATTAATTTAATTTTGATACTGTCCCAGTTATATTTGTACATTAAAAATTAACGGGAATAAAATAGTCACAAACAGCACGGGTGACGTTAATATATTGCATTTGGGGTCAACATGCAGAAAGCAACCAATAGAGGAGACAAATTCGATATATTACATATATTATCGTCACCTGGGACTAGTTTTCAGTAAGGTTGAATTTTGAGGTTGAAGATCTTGTTTCAATAAACAGTATGAGGTTGTATATGTGATAAAGTCCAACCTTAATAACTTTCCACCAAATCTCAATAATTATGGATCAACCACATGATCTCTACAAGAAATAGAAAATTATATAATTTTGAAGGATAACGTTTTATTATTGTAATTAGATTGGCATGTTACACATTCTCTATTAGGACCACTGATTATGAAATTGCCAATCAAACTAGTAGTTTTGTAGGTGTGAGTACGGTACGATTTGGTTTAGTTCAGGTCTCAAATCGAAGAATGAACCAATGAAATATCACTGTATTCTGATTGATTTGAATTTTGGTCTCAAATTAGTAGCATAATTGTGATTTGGTTCGGTTCAAACCAAGATTACATTTGTTTCAATGTAAAAATCAAACCAAAATGCTTAGATTTGTTTGGTTTCCGTAGGTATTTGGATGTATAAAATCGATTGAAAGTATATCTTTGATAAGACAATAAGACTGTTAAGTACTTTAGATTTGTAAATCGACAACTAATTAACATAC
The DNA here is from genome assembly GCF_000346465.2 of Prunus persica. Lineage (NCBI taxonomy): Eukaryota > Viridiplantae > Streptophyta > Magnoliopsida > Rosales > Rosaceae > Prunus > Prunus persica. The sequence goes on from NC_034011.1 coordinate 5,606,286, forward strand.
AACATAAGAAAGATTGCTCTTAGGAGATACAATCTATTTATAATTTTTATTTTCACACGATAAGTAAACCACAAGGTAACATAGCAGAAACAAAGCAATACGGAAATGACTGTAGTACAATTAAACAACCCACAAACCAAGCCTTGAAATTAACACACAGCATACACATGCCCAGCAAACATTCTTATTAGCTAAGGTTCATTTCAAACACCACAGTAGGCTTTTATAGCACTGTTTGAGTTAAAACGATCATCATTGCGAAAGAAACGTAGCAGACCAGGATGATCGAACGACTTGTAGCGTAAGGGGTGTTCTTCATCGGCAAGCTCTTCGGGCACATGTATCTCTCCGTCACTAAATGAAAATTGTGCCAGGGAGTATCTTGTTTCATTCCCACTCATAATAACTCGATGGTTGGGAGATAATATTCTGTCATTGCTCCATGCCTAAACAAGCAAACCATTTCATTAAAAACAATAAGATGGTATTGATTATGCAATATCTTATCAAATAGACTGCACATCTGAACAAGAACATTGTTCAATGGTTCATATTTACAGTCTGACATTATAACACACCAGGAAAAGAGAAACCAAAATTAATCGATCGAGGACCTACCATTAGTGCATCACCGGCCATGACTATGAAGGATGAAGGTGGAAACTCAACCCTAATCCATTCATGGCTTCTTGTTTCAACCTCCAGAGCATTTACATGGTTATTCTGATAAAGTATGGTTGTGAAGCTCTTGTCAGTATGTGCCACGAAGCCAAGGCTAGGCTCATTTTCTTGGGGTGATCTATTTTTCAAGAGTCGAAGAAGATAGGAGATAGACCCAACATAAGATTCATAGTACTTCTCCACCCCATAGCTCTCAAATATCATTCTAGTCACCATTTGGTCCAACTCCTCTGCCACTTTTGCAAACGAATATGCACTTTCACTTAATTACCACCAAAAAAAAAAAACAAGAAAAAGAGTGAAGACAATTGCAAACAATTAGTATTGTGTATAGGGACACTGAAAAATTACAAGGAAGGTTAAAAATATTACCAGAACTTATCATTTCCACCAGGCCACATGAGCTTTGTGAACTTTTGAGTCTCTTCCAAATTTGTTGCATTGTCAATGCCCAAGCTTTCATGGAGAGGAAGCTTGGGAATTTGTCCAACATACCCATTTAAAGGCTTTTCATATTTGTTTGTCATTTTGGTCCGAGTAGGGAGATCAAATAATTCTTGTAGAGCACCCAAAAACGCATTTCGAAATTCCGGAGAGATTTTGTCATACAATGCTACGAAACAGCCAAATTCTTCAAGTGCTTGTCGAACATCTTTGCATACCGATAGCCATGGGTTGGTGCCAGGCTTAAGAGCTTCCTTAGAGAAATCTAAGACAGGGAGCTTTGGCTGGCCTTCAGAACCCATGTTTTTGCTTAGTGTACTTCACTTTCCAGTTTTGAGAGATTAATATTAATCATCGAGTTGGTTAATGTTCCTATTTCCAGATCACAATAATTTATTGGTGCAAATGTGCCAACAAGACAAAAAATCAGGTGATGTAGGGAAGATAGAAACAAGCTGATCGGTAGAAGGTTTGACGGTTTCAGAATTTCATTTTAGATTTGGTATTTTTTGGACATTGAAACCTTAATTATAGTATTATTATGATTATGATTGCAATGATCCCTTCTGCTCCATCCTGTTCAATAAAATGCTATCAGTTTAAAATTTTCAGAAGTTGACATGGAATATAGTAGTGGTTTCAGATTTATACTTTCTTGTGTGCTGTCCATTGTAGCATTTGCAACGGGAATGGATAGGGATATTATGCGAAGTCATATATACCCGATGTATTAGCAGAAAGTCCAGTTAAAAGATGAAATGTGAGTTTTTTAGTTGCATTGGAACGATCAAACCCTTGACGTACTTAGACCTAATTAATCACATTTTCTCACCCTCCCACGCCACTTGGGCTAACCCCAAGAGCTTGAAGATGACATGTGTATAAGAAATAAAACTAGTCATCCAGCGTATAGAACACGCAGGGCTCTGAGTGTGTAGAAACATATGACATAACAGTGACGGTTCCAGGATTCGAAAGCCAGCTGAACAAAACTTACATAATAAACTCAACGGTATGAGTTCAAAATGTCTTCCTGAACAGGGACCTATGGGAAAAAGTTTAAATGAGTCCTCCACCTGGTTATGTAAGGGGGAGGAGAGCACGGTTTGCAGACTTTGAAAGCTATCTATGGGCTCAAGCAGTCTCCCAGGGCCTGGCCAGAAATTGAGGCCCGAGTAGAACTTCTTTGTTCATAATAATATGGAAAAAAGATCCTGGAAAAAAGAAAAAAACAAGTGTACAAGTGAATTTCATTAATAAACATGAAAAGATACACCTAGTCAAGGAGGATGTAATGAGCCTTACCCTCAAATGCATCTATATCCATAAATAAAAGTTCCACAAATACAAAAACTGAAACTAAAACTAAAAGTAAATATGCAATGCAAAATAAAACAAAACTATTTTAAATCTAAAATGTGATACTTAGAACTCTTAAATTCCTTAATTATTGATGCATTATCGATATTATTAGCAAACTCTCTTTCATCCCTAATTAAACCCTAGAATACTCAATTTTAAATTATAATTATAATTAAAGATATATATATATAAAACAGAGGGAGAAAGAACTTGTTGATATCGTGTAGCTAAGAGAGAGAGAAACAAGTTGATGTGGCATAACTAAAAGAGGAGGAGAGAGAAGATATGGAACCACTTGGATGGGCATCATGTGTGTAGGGTTTGCTTTTAATTTTTTAAATTTTAGGATAAGCTTATAACATTATCATATGTAGGTATTTTAAAAGTAAAAAAAAAAAATTGAGTTGGGTGGGCACCCAACCTGCCTTGTGCACAGAATCGCCCCTGTGACATAAGCTTGATCTTGGTGTGTCATGTATGCAGTCCCTTGTAAGTACTGAATGAACGTTACAGCTGATCATAAAGACACTATTGTTGTTTCAAGTTAATATGGAGAGCATTTTGTTAATTAACCATAGAAAGATATGTGTTATGAAATTGTTTTCTCATAAACAAAAATCTTAAGAAAAACGATATTTACATATGTGCCAATTCCCATAAGCCATACTAATCCTGATTTAAAGACAAATCCGAATGAAATGCAATCCCGTGGTTTAAGTACTAAAATTATAATCATCAATTGAGTGGTCACATGGTTTTGGATTCAAGTTATTTTTTATAAGGATGATCTTTGAAGGAATACCTAAAAAATAAACAATTCGGATTATGAAAATACAATGTGAATAGGTATACATTTTTTTTAAAGTGTAGTCATGGATGATATCATCTATAATCAACATGTATATCTTTTCCATTTTGTAATTTATTTTTTTTGGGTTAATCTTTTCCCTTTGTCTTTCAGTTCTGCAATTGACATGTAATTCCATGATGACGAGATCAAAGCATTATTCTTGTCATCTATATGCAGATGTCTCTCTTCATCAGACACACAATTTAATAATTGTTTTTGTTTTGTTTTTCATGCTGCGTTATTTATATGAAATTAATGTCGAAAGAATATTTGTTCAAACATATCATAATTCTGTTCTCGTATGTCATATCCTGGAGTTAGCTAGATATGAGTCAATTCGTATTGGCCATGGACAAGGATATCGACACCCATAAAAAAAGGTGCGATCGATTACATATGTTCTGTCGATATGTGACCAATAATGCTTTCATAGATTATCATCCTGAATTTTGAATTTGCAAGATAATTATCGTAGAGATTAATTTAGTATAATTATTTTTTTATAAAGATAATCAAGGTACTATATTAATTTAGGACCACTTTTTGAAAAAAGAAAAATTACAGGACCACCTTTTTGTATTTTATATATTTATAATCTTTTTGGATGGCATAGGACCACCAATTAATTATCAAGTAAACCTTTCGGCATTACGAGCCGAGGATATATTTATTATCTAAAGAATATATTTAGTTGGTAAATCACATCTCTTCTGAAGAGCTTTCAAGTTAAATTATTTTATGAATAATAATGCAGTGTATGATTGTTTGTGATTTTCTTTCTATTCCAAATAAAAAGTTTGATAGGTGGAGAGACTAGTGTTGAATATTCTTTTCGTATAAACATTACTTATATGTGACCGTGTTTTAGTAGCATACAATAATTTCTGCACTTGATATTCAAAATCCTTTCCGCTAGATGATCGGGATCAAGAGAAATATGAAGCCCTAAGATCTTTTAAGTTTAGGGCTTCAACATACTCGCCATATTTTTTTTGTTTTTGGAGCTTTAATCTGTCACATTCATCAAAGTATCCCATACTACATTATTGTCGTATTAAACAATAATATATAAGCACTAATTGACTAACAGAAGTTTTAATAATAATATGAAATTAAATATGAATTTTTATGTACAATAAACACGTCTCATTTTGTAATGCTACAATGTCAACTTCAACCTATTAAATTTGCAAGTTGAATACATCACATCAAATGAAAACACTATATGGATTTCAGGCATCCTGTAGAAAAAGACCTTGTATGAGCAATTGTGGTCCTAAACGCTAGGACCACTCTTACTTAGTTTAAGCAACATCGAAGCCTTTTCGTATTTTGTACTGCATGCATGTCAAGATTTGGTTTTGGATGAACATGTAAGAGTAGGTGAAACATTATTAGATTTTATTTCATTTGTGATTTTGTGATTTTGTTCACTATCTATATATTGTTGTCAATTGTGATGATCATAAGTCAACCGAGTCTAGCCTAATGAAAAAAAGGTCTTGACTTGCAAAGCAGATGTTTCAAGTTCGAACCTCTGTGGCATCTTAGTTTTGTGTGTGTGAGAAATTCCCTCCTCTATAATATATATACATATGTATCATAAGTGAGAATAATTGTGATGGTCATCTGATCACGCTTTAAGTAGAAATTAATTTTGTTTGAGTAATGAATTATACATGAAAGAAAATTCTCAATGTTATTTCACTGTACATCCGTGCATACATATATATAGTTCCCTTTTATTGAGAGATTCTTTTTTCACATCTTCATTCATAGATCATCCTTGCAAAAATTCATGCAAACTAAAGATTATTAAGGCATCTAATTGAGACCAACAAAATCAATGAACACAGTGCTTTAAAAAAGTACTTAAATTTCAATAATTTAATTGAGTAGTCAAATGATATCGGATTCAAGTAATTTTTTGTAAAAATGATTTTTGAATAAAATCTATAAAATAGACGGTTTGGATTAGTGAAATACAATACGAGGTGGGCCTTACAAGAGTGGCCCTCAATGAAATTTCTCTCTCTCTCTCTCTCTCTCTCTCTCTCTCTCTCTATATATATATATATATGAATCAAAATTTCATCGATGTCAGGGAAATGTATCGATAACACATTGAGACATTTTATTAGCAACAATAATATTGGCACATTATCAATGTTATATCGATTAATCATAACTTTTCAATTTTTGAGGGCAAAATAGAATTGTTCATACGAGATAATGAGTTCTAAAGAAAAACTTCATAGAGGGGAAAGGAGGAAGAAGCGTCAATGCCCATTTTCCCCTTCTCTCTTGTCTTTTTCTTTTGGGTTAGTGAATAAGGCCATTGGAGCTTTTTGAATAAAAAGCCCCTTGTAGCGATTTCTTCTAAACCATGCTCAGATTGAAGTTCCTTATCACCTATTTTGAGCTATGTCCTCAATCAAGTCCTCCCAAAACCCGCTCTTTAACAATGCTCATGTTCTCTACATTTGGTTATATATCATATTTCACGGAGATTGATGCAAATCACTCAATTGTTCTTTGTTAGGGATATTGTTTGGTTTATTTGTTCGCTCCTATGCGCGTGTAGATCGCTGAAAACTAAGTTTTACCCAGATCTGTAATGGATTTTGTTCTTGCTTCAACATTTTTATGCGATAATGGGTGTGGCCGCGATGACACTTCTTCATGTGGTGGTGGTGGGGTTCATTTATGCTCTTGGGATGCTTTAGGGTTTCGGCTATATTGGGTTTGTACGCTTTATTTGAGATTGTGCTTAATTGTGGTAATGTGAGCTAATAGTTTTAGTGCGCCTTTTGGTATGATTTAGTTTTTTTAGCATGTTAATTTGTTGCCCTTTTAGGATTAGTACTTTAGATGTCATGGTGATATCTTTGATTATATTGTTTAAGTTTATCTAATGAAGTTTCTATTTGATGTAAAGAAAAAAAAAACAATTATAAGTATATAAAAACTGGCCGAGCTTTATCTGTTAGCACGGCCTTGTAGTTAAATCACCATGATAACAGATAAAAACTGACATGATTAACAAAAGTGGTTTTGCTTGGAATGATTCTTTGAAATGCATTGAGGTTGACAGCGATGAAGCATGGAACACTTATGTGCAGGTTAGTACACTTGTTAAGTAATATGTAATTCTTATATTTTTTATACTTATATTTTTATTTCTAATTTTTTTCATTTTGATGCAGCATAACAAGGATGCTGATAGTTGGAGGGGGAAACAATGTCTAATATATGATAGGTTGAAGAATATATTTGGGAAGGACCGAGCAACTGGTAGAGGGTCTGCAACTCCCACTGAAATGATGAATGAGCCTGTGCATCACATTGATGTCAATGATGGTGATGAGGAAGTTGACTTTGAACCAGATCATTCTACCTCTTTGCCAAGATCAAATCAACAAAACTCAGCTAGCTCAAGTAGTCGACATCGCAAACGAAATGCAGATACTGATATTCAAAAGGAAATGGCTAAAGCATTTGGTGAGATGATTTTTGAGTCTATTGACCAATTGAAAACTAAAACTAATAGTTTGGTGAAAGGATCAGAACCAAGACCTGATATTGCTGCTGAATTGGCAAAGATGGACTTATCTATTAATGACCAAATTAAGGCACTACGGCTAATTTTGGAGAAAGCAAGTGATGAGAGAACACTCCTGACATTGGATGGTGCTATGCGAAAAGCATTTGTTCTTATCTTACTTGGGGCGAGGGAGCTGTGATTCACTCTTTGATGTAGTTTGGTTTATGAACAACTTTTCCTTTTGCTTTTATCACCTTAGTATGTGATCACTTTGAATTATACATTATTTGGTACTATTTTTATTAATGTATACGAGTATGTTGGGAATTTTTATGAGATACTATAATTATGATAATGGGTTATATGAACAAAAAATCTTTGCAAAAATAATTGAAAAACAAATCTTGTCATATGAATCTTACCAAAAAAAAATAAAATTCGTGTAATTTGAATCTTAATTTCCATTAAAATTATCAAATAAATTTTTTTATTTTAAAAATAGTCTGATCTGATGTTATTTGAAATATCACCAAACACAGTATAACTTAGTCAGACTATTTATCTGAAACAGCACCAAACGCCTTATAATATTATGGATAAATAGTCAGTACTCTCCGGAACAGATTAATACTATCCGACGAAAATTAGTCAGTACAGTCCGACGTACCAAACGAGCCCTGAGGTTGAACTTAATACAAAATAACTCTTTAATTCTATAATAGAATTTCAAATTCAATGTGTGCGAGTTTTTGTTTGTTTTTATTTTTATTTTTGCCAAAACTCGTGCAACCTTATGGATATTTTGAAAAAATGTCAGAAATATAGTTAGTAAAGTATATAGAACAAATTGTATTCTTGGCTTTCCCCTCTCTTGAATTAAATATAAAATAAAATTAAAAAAATCAATGACATCCCTTTTTGTTTTTTTAGTACAAGTGATTGGAGAAGGGGGGGGAGGGGGTTTACATAAATATTCATTAACAGAATGCTCTCTATATTAACTTGAAACAACAGTAGTGTCTTTATGATCAGCTAGAAACGTTCATCCAGTACTTACAAGGGCGATTTTGTGCACAGGGCAGGTTAGGTGCCCGCCTAGCTCAATTTTTTTTTTTTAATTTTTTTAAGAAATGCTTACATATGTTATAAGCTTAGCCTAAAATTTAAAAAATTAAAAGCAAACCCTACACACATGCTGCCCATCCAAGTGGTCCCATATTTTCTTTCCTCCTCTTTTGGCTATGCCACATCAACTTGTTTCTCTCTCTCTCTCTCTCTCTCTCTCTCTCTCTCTCTCTCTCTTAGCTACACGTCATCAACAACTTCTTTCTCCCTCTGTTTTCTATATATATATATATAATTATAGTTATAATTTAAAATTGAGTATTCTAGGGTTTAATTAGGGATGAAAGAGAGTTAGCTAATAATATCGATAACGCATTAATAATTTAAGAATTTAAGAGTTCTAAGCATTGCAAGGTTAAATTTAGATTTAAAATAGTTTTTGCCCACATCAGTAAAGGTGGAAGAGCTCAACCAACTAAACTATACCCAAAGTAGAATATGTCTAGAATATTTTAGTCCCTTCGTTTCTTCTTTCGTTTTTTTTCTCGGTTGATATGTATATCAAGCTGAGCCCAAAATGGCTTTTTGGCCCAATTTAATCCAACAGAATCGTGTCGGCCTTGGTGAACTGGTTTTACCAGGCCCGTAGTTATTGTTAGGTTGTTTGGCCTTTTTTGGTCCCTTCGTTAACTATGAACAAAAAAACAGAGTACAATTGTCGTTGGGTTGACTTGTGCTTGTCCATATTATTAGCCTTATTATTATGATATCACCTACTCATTTGAAAAAAAAAAATTTGGAAAAGTCAAGGCTATAGGGTACTGCACATGAATGACTTTGCGACGATGGGGACCTGGTGAACGTATGATTTGGAATCCAATGATAATCTGTTCGACATGTTTTTTTATTAGACAGTTTGACAACATAAAATGCTTAGGTTGCAATTACACATATCATGCAAGAATGAACTTAATGAATGTTCCACATTCATATATGGTCCGACAAGAGAGCATTTTATACCTTCCAACCAAGTTTGTGGTATGGTATGTGTTTGATGAAATGCTTCAATGTTATTTTCAACACAAAAAGAAAAATGCTTGAAGATATATATATTTTGGTTACTGGTTTAAATTCATGCGTCCTAAGAAGAAGCTTGGCATCCTTTCTGGAAAAAAGGCAAAAGAATAGTTCCCTACACGGGCACCACTGCAAAGCGAGACAAAAGGCGGTAACATCTCACTCTGTTTTTCTCTCTTTCCAACTATGGAGACATATATTCTAATAAGAAAAATCTTCTGAAAATCTTTTGAAACTAAAGTGGTCTGGATTTTCAACATGCAGAACGACCAATTATTTCTCTTCTTGAAATACATACACTTTGCTTAAGACTTGGCATGTTGGGTTCAAGAAAAGTTGGTATTTAGCTTAGAGTTGTTAGTTTAGCTTCTTTTTCTTTTTTTATATTTGTTTAAATTGATACATTATAGTTAGTTTGCCATGGACACAAGCAATCTTTATGAAGCCGGTCAGAGTTTACAAGCAAACGGTTCTTCAATTTGGACGGACAATGGAATGGAAGTTTTCTCAAGGACGTCTATGACTTCCAACCATGAAAATGATGAAGACGATCTCATGTGGGCCGCACTTGAAAGACTTCCCACATTCAATCGTTTAAAGAAAGGTTTACTCACTTCTTCACGCGGTGAGGCCAATGAGGTCGATGTACGTAAACTTGGATTCCAAGAAAGGCATAATTTGATTGAGAGGTTGGTGAGAGATGCTGAAACAGGGAACGAGAAGTTCTTAATGAGGCTCAGGGAGCGTCTCGATAGGTAATCAATGAAGAGTGATTAGCTGGTACCAGTTCTTTATATATATATATATATATATATATATATATATATATATATATATTTGGTCAGTATTCAAGAGAATATCGAAACAATGTACCAGTAACTGTGGATTGATACCTATAACAACACAATCTTTTCGCTTCTATCAATTTGTATTAAGCCATTTTCCACCAATTTCCTCTAGAGTTACTCTTGTTTTCGAATCCGCAAAAGAAACTACATAATGAACCACATTATGTGGGATGCCAACTGATTAATTGGTTTTGTTTTATGTTGGATGATTGAACTAGTTTTTAACATCTTTCTTGGATATTTGTCAGAGTTGGAGTGGAAGTTCCAACACTGGAAGTCAGATATGAGCATGTCAACATTGAGGCAGAAGCTCATGTAGGAAAAAGGGCGTTGCCTTCATTCTTTAACTTTTACATTAATTTTTTGGAGGTAAACCTGCAATCAAATGAAATCAGTCAAGATTACTTCTTCTTGTTGTACTAAATTAAACACTCATATCCTAATTTTTCCTGATTAACATTGTCCTCCTTTTATTTAATTTTTTTTTCAGGGTTTCTTGACCAATCTCCACTTGCTTAAAAGTAGGAAGAAAAAATTGTCTATCCTTGGTGATCTTAGTGGAATCATTAGGCCTAGCAGGTGAGAATGCAGACTCTGACCCTAAACTTGAAATGACATTTTTAGCTTTTAACCCCAAATTTTGTTACTAATTTTTTGGTTGTTCTGGTTTTTGGGGCTGGTGTGAATTTTAAAGAATAACATTGCTTTTAGGTCCTCCAAGCTCTGGAAGGACCACACTGCTGTTGGCCCTCGCAGGGAAGCTTCCTCTCGATTTAAAGGTAAGGGTGGCTCTAGAGCTTTAGCTGTTCATGGATTTTCATCAGTAGAAGCCAGGCTCTGTGTTCAGCTAATTACCTTCAGTAGAATTGATAAACATTTGAACTTATCATACAGTTCTCTGGGAAGGTGACATACAATGGCCTTGACATGAATGAATCTGCACCCTGGAGAGCTGCTGCCTACATCAGTCAGCATGATATCCATAATCCTGAAACGACTGTAAGAGAAACCTTGGCCTTCTCTTCTAGATGCCAGGGGATTGGAGTCCGTAATGGTTAGTTTTAATTATGGTCTCATAGTTTATTTACCAGAATTCAGTCCAATTTTTTCTATTTCCAACTTTCAAGAATCATGAACAATTATTATATGGTCATCTGCAGAATGGTTGGCAGAATTGTCAAGGAGAGAGAAAGCACAAAATATTCATCCTGATCCTGATATTGATGTCTTCATGAAGGTGGAAAACTGAAGCTAGATGAACTGTTTTTTTTTGGGATTTTGGTTATGACTATCTATGCATCCATATTCATAGTAGCTAAAATGTATTTCAAGATATCTAGCATGAGTAAATCTTCAGTTTTTATAGTCAGCCGATTAAAACTAATTTTTGGTGTTTCCAATGCTCCAGGCAGCATCTATAGAAGGGCAGAAGTCAAGTGTTGTCACAGATTATGTTCTGAAGGTATATGACAATCTGTCTTCATTAAGTGCTTTAAAAAACAATCCAATTTAAACAATTGATAAATAACTTTGCTTTCCACTTGCAGATTTTGGGACTAGACATATGTGCAGACACCATGGTTGGGGATGCAATGCTAAGGGGTATTTCGGGTGGTCAAAGAAAGCGCGTCACAACAGGTAAATCGTCACACATTTTTATTTTTAAATAAAATGTATTTATCTGAATATCTCCGTCGATTGCATTGCAGGTGAGATGCTGGTTGGACCAGCAAAGGTTCTGTTCATGGATGAGATATCTACTGGTTTGGATAGCTCAACAACTTTTCAAATTGTGAACTCGCTAAGGCAATTCATTCGCATTCTCAATGGAACTGCTGTTATTGCTCTCCTCCAGCCACCACCAGAAACTTATGAACTTTTTGATGACATTATACTCCTCTCCGATGGTCAGATTGTGTATCAGGGGCCCCGTGAACATGTGCTAGAGTTTTTTGAGTCTTTAGGCTTCAAGTGTCCTGAAAGAAAAGGAGTGGCAGATTTCTTGCAAGAAGTAAGTGTAAACTCCACTTTATTTCCTTTGGTTAGAAGCCTATAAATATGTTATTGATCCCTTAAATTTGTGTGCCCTACCCATATCCTTAATATAATCTTTTTGCATAATTGATTAATTTCTGTAGGTGACCTCAGAGAAAGATCAGGAGCAATATTGGGCTAATAGAGATGAGACTTACAGATTTGTCACAGTCAAGGAATTTTCTGATGCATTCCAGTCATTCCATGTGGGAAAGAGGATTAATGAGGAGCTTGCTATTCCATATGACAAGAGCAAACAGAGTGCAGACATTTTGGCACCCCAAAAATATGGTGTTGGAAAGAAAGACCTCTTCAAAGCCTGCATGTCAAGAGAATACTTGCTAATGAAGAGGAACTCATTTGTCTACGTATTCAAGTTTGCCCAAGTGGGTGATAAATCTGTTTTAGTATTTAGTTGAACTATATACAATACATTGTCATGCATCTATAATTCCTTAATCTTCTTTGTTCTAACAGCTTATAGTAATGGCAATAATCACAATGACACTCTTCCTGCGGACGAAGATGCACCGAGATTCAATAACTGATGGAGGCATTTTCTCTGGTGCCTTATTTTTCGGTTTGATAATGGTCATGTTTAACGGAATGGCAGAGCTCAGTTTGACCATTTCCAAACTTCCTGTTTTTTACAAGCAAAGGGACCTCATGTTCTTCCCTGCCTGGGCATATGCACTTCCTGGATGGTTCCTCAAGATCCCCATCTCATTTGTAGAAGTTGCAATTTGGGTTTTCGTCACCTATTATGTCATTGGTTTCGATCCAAATGTGAATAGGTAATTATATATACCTGGATTTGTAGATGTGTAGGAAACATTTGTTCACATTTTTTTTCACTTTCTGTTCTGTTAATCTATGGATGTGCAGGTTGTTTAGACAATACCTTATATTCGTACTAGTTCATCAAATGGCTTCTGGATTATTTCGACTTCTTGCAGCGCTTGGTAGGAATATGATTGTTGCTAGCACATTTGGGTCATTTGCACTACTGGTACTTTTTGTGAATGGTGGCTTTGTTCTGTCACGAGGTATGATTTGAGTTTGACATCAAACTAAACTCACCTCACAAGAAAGTCCCCATAAACCTTCTTTCTTTCACTTTTCTTTGTTGCAGTGGATATAAAAAAATGGTGGAAATGGGCTTACTGGATATCGCCACTGATGTACGGGCAGAATGCAGTAGCAGTAAACGAGTTCCTCGGGCACAGCTGGAAGCATGTAAGCTATTGGTTTAGCCATGTAAAACAATATTTCTGTGATTGTCTTGTAATCTCTCTAACGCCTGAACTTCTTCCATCTGAAAGGTTCTTCCAAATACAGCACAACCATTGGGAATTGTATTTTTGAAGTCTAGAGGATTCTTTCCACACGAATACTGGTATTGGATAGGAGTTGGGGCGCTCATAGGATTTATGCTACTATTCAACTTGGCTTATGTTTTTGCCCTCACTTACCTCGACTGTGGGTACCTTCCCTTGAATTCATAACTTGAAAAGTGAGAGCCTATGTGTTAACATTGTTCAAATAATTTTGCAGCTTATGACAAGGCTCAGGCTAGTCAATCAGAAGAGTCTCAAACAAATGAACAAGATGCAACAGCTGAAAATGCAGGTGACAATGCTTGAAAGTTAGCCGTGTCATTGAGAAGTTTATGACGTTATATATTCATCCTTTCATAAGCTAAATACATTTAACTGATATGCAGGGAACAAGGCTGGCACCGGGATCAATTCAAATAAGAAAAAAGGAATGACTCTTCCCTTTCAACAGCAATCACTCACTTTTGATGACATTGTGTACTCTGTTGATATGCCTCAGGTAACTAACAACGCTAAACTTTTAGGATTCAAGTTGCTTGTTGTCTTGGCTTTTTTACAACAGCGCAGTCATGTTAAACGAAACATACTATTTTAATTCAACTTGCAGGAAATGAAGAATCAAGGTGTCAGTGAGGATAAGTTGGTGCTCCTAAAGGGTGTGAGTGGTGCTTTCAGGCCTGGCGTCCTCACAGCTCTGATGGGTGTTAGTGGTGCTGGTAAAACCACTTTGATGGATGTTCTAGCTGGTAGGAAAACTGGTGGTTATATTCAGGGTGAGATCAAAATTTCTGGATACCCCAAAAAACAAGAAACATTTGCTCGAATTTCAGGGTATTGTGAACAAAATGATATCCATTCTCCTTATGTTACTGTCTATGAGTCTTTGCTTTTTTCTGCTTGGCTCCGCCTACCGCCTGAAGTCAATTCTTCAACAAGAAAGGTTGATGCCTTAAACCCCCTTTTATCTGGATAATGAAGGATAGCTTCATAACTCAACTAGAACCTTAAGTATTCATCAGCTATAGCAATTCTAAATGCTAAGTAATTGCAGATGTTTGTGGAGGAAGTGATGGAGCTTGTGGAACTAAAGCCTTTGAGGCAAGCGCTAGTTGGATTGCCGGGTGTGAATGGTCTCTCAACTGAGCAACGGAAGAGGCTCACAATTGCTGTTGAACTAGTGGCAAACCCCTCCATAATATTCATGGATGAGCCAACTTCGGGGCTGGATGCCAGAGCTGCTGCAATTGTCATGAGAACAGTCAGGAACACTGTGGACACTGGAAGAACAGTTGTTTGCACAATTCATCAGCCAAGCATTGACATATTTGAAGCTTTTGATGAGGTGAGAAATTTTGGAATATCATTAAAGTTACATATTCTCATGGTTTATCTTTTTATCTAACAGTAATACAATGAACTTGAGGTTCCAGCTATTGTTGATGAAGCGTGGAGGGGAAGAGATCTATGTAGGGCCTTTAGGTTACCATTCTTGTGATTTGGTCAAGTATTTTGAGGTATGTCTTAATGATAAATATGCAATGGAACAATAAGTTTTAGTGTTAATCCACATGCTTTTAGTGACATGGAAGTTGCAATTCATATAGGATGTCCAAGGAGTCAGTAAAATTATAGACGGTTACAACCCTGCAACTTGGATGTTGGAAGTTAGCACTTCAGCACAAGAAAAGGCTATAGGGGTTGATTTTTCCAAAGTGTACAAAAATTCTGAACTGTATCGGTAGGTACTTTTGTAAATGCATGACTGACAGCAGTGCAAGGCAGTAAAACACATCTAATTATTTGGAATTTTGTATTCATCTAGCCTCGTCAGGGTAACCACGATTACATAGTTAGAATATGATATGAAGTTGTACAATTGTTTGGCTTGTGTTTCAGGAGAAACAAAGAACTTATTAGACAACTAAGCATACCTCCTCCTGATTCCAGAGACCTCCATTTCCCATCTAGATACTCTCAGTCATTCTTTTCTCAGTACATGGCATGCTTTTGGAAACAAAGATTGTCCTATTGGCGCAATCCACCGTATACTGCTGTAAGATTTTTGTTCACAACTATCATAGCCCTCATGTTTGGCACAATGTTCTGGGACCTTGGCTCCAAAACGTAAGCTACATCGACTGATTCTTGAATGAAAGTTCAACCTATCGTAATTTCTATCTACATATAAACACATTATTATAAAAATTGTAGGAAAAATGAGCAGGACCTGTTTAATGCAATGGGTTGTATGTATTGTGCTGTTCAATTCATTGGAGTCCAAAATGCTAGTAGTGTGCAGCCAGTAGTTTCAGTTGAACGAACTGTCTTCTACAGAGAAAAAGCGGCTGGAATGTATTCACCCTTAGCATATGCCTTGTCGCAGGTAATCAATTTACACAACTATCATACTTTATCTCATAATGAGCCAATATGCATATATGTTTCTATAAGCAACGTCCATGTTTTCTGCAGATTATAATTGAGCTTCCATACATTTTTGCACAAACTGTGGCATACGCTGTCATAGTGTATTCAATGATGGGACATGAGTGGACCGCTGCTAAATTCTTTTGGTACCTATACTTCATGTACTTCTCATTGTTATATTTCACATTTTATGGGATGATGGCTGTAGCTGTGACACCAAATTACCACATAGCTACTATAATTTCCTCTGCATTTTATGGAGTGTGGAACCTGTTTTCGGGATTTGTTGTCCCACGAACTGTAAGTACTGCCTTCATATAATTAGTTCCTCTTAAATGCCACATTGTTTCGAGCATAGCTCGATGCTAATGAAACTGTGCCTGGCTAATGACAGCGAATTCCTGTGTGGTGGATATGGTATTATTGGATATGTCCAGTTGCTTGGACCTTGTATGGACTGGTTGCGTCACAATATGGAGATATAGACGACGTGCTTGACAATGGTGAAACAGTTAAACAGTTTTTGAAAGATTATTTTGGCTTCAAACATGATTTTCTAGGAGTAGTGGCAGGTGTTGTTGCTGCATTTGTGGTTCTCTTTGGATTAATTTTTGCCATTTCCATTAAGGTTTTCAATTTCCAAAAGCGGTAGAAAGTGGGTTTCCATATTTACATTGGATGTTACAGGTTATAATCACCACTGCGCTGATAGATAGATGAAAGTTATTATCAGTCTGTTAATTTACATAGGATTTGTAGTATGTATACAATCGTAGGTAGATGAAAGTTCTTATCAATGTATCTTTATTCATTAGTAAAAATCATTTCTAGCTAAGAGCGCCCCCATCAGAGTTGTCAAATTCTCTTTTTTATGACCTATATGGACTGGAAACCAAAATTTGATATCTCCATGCCTCTTATCCCCCATTCAATATGTAAAATTTATTTTCTTGCACAAGCAAATCAAAAGAACATGTGGAATCCATTTTGACTAGGTTTGAGATGATTTCAACATTTGGTGCACACAAAAGAAAAACCCCAAACATACTAACAAAAATGTAAAAACTTTATAAAATTTTGGCCAAGAATTTGAGACATAATTATCCAATATTGGGCATACCAATCAAATTTCACATTTATACGTATGGCTTAAGCAAAGCTGCAAAACTCAGTGCAAAAATCCTAACCCTTACAAGTACTTACAAAGCATGCTTTGTGTACTGAGACATTGGTTGCCATTGCTGGTCCAAATAGATGACTAGGTTTTGCTTTTCTTGGTTTGGCCTGATTTCTGCATAAGTTTTCTATATTTCAGGGGTTGCTGAAAATTAAGAAACCTTAAACCAAAGCATGGTACTTAGTTCCTGCCATGACTTGCTAGGTTTCTTGTTTAACAAGGAATTACAATGACTCGATAGGTTTTTTGTTTTTAGCAGTCTAAATTTGTCATTTACAAATAACGAAAAGAAACTTCTATCGAGTTTGGAAATTAAACGCCCTAATAGAGAAGGCAAAGATGAATCCAAAGAGCACTGTAATCCCAACATGCACAGCTGCAACCACTCCCACAAAATCATGCTTGAAACCAAAGTAATCACCCAAAAATTGTTTGACAGTTTCACCATTGTCGAGCACATGGTTTAGATCGCCAAACTGTGATGCAACCAATCCATACAACGTCCAAGCCATAGGACATGCCCAGTAATACCATCTCCACCATATAGGAATCCTCTGTTCTTGGCCAGGCAGTAAAATAAAATTGACAAAAGGAACAATTAGTAATTTGGGCATGTATATGCTGAAAACTTATTCTAATCCAGAACACTAATTAAGCAACACTTACCGGTCGTGGGACAATGAATCCTGAAAAGAGGTTCCACATTGCATAAAATGCAGAGGAAACAATAGAAGCAATGTGATGGTTTGGTGTCACAGCCACAGTCATCATGCCATAAAATGTGAAGTACAACAATGTGAAGTACATAAAGAATAGATACCAAAAGAATTTGACCGGAGTCATCTCAAATCCGATCAACGTATAAATTATAACTCCATAGACCACAGCTTGTACTAAAATATATGGAAGCTCAATCAAAACCTGTGACAAGAAAGAAGTTGAATAATACATGTATATATATATATATATATATATATAGAGAGAGAGAGAGAGAGAGAGAGAGAGAGAGAGAATTAAATTTGGTGATTGAAACACTTGACAATCTAAGAATCAATCACCTGTGCAAATGCATATGGCAAGGCTGAATACATCCCTGCCGCCTTTTCTCTATAGAAGACAGTTCTTTCAACAGCAACTACAGGCTGCACAGATGTAGCGTTTTGGACCCCAAGGAAGAGAACAGCAGTATACATAGATCCCATTGCATTGAACAGATCTTGTTGCCTTTTCCTGAATCTCATAATACACAGTAAATTTCAATACAGGAAAAGTGAAAAATAAAATAATAATAATCCTGATGAGTTTCACCAACTCAATTTTTTGTTTCCATGTCCTTACTTACGTTTTGGAACCGAGTTTCCAGAAAATCGTCCCAAACATCAATGCTATGACAATTGTGAAGAGAATTTTTACAGCTGTGTATAATGGGTTGCGCCAATATGACCAATGTTGTTTCCATAAGCAAGCAATGGTTTGGATGAGAAACGATTGCGCGTATTGAGTAGGGAAATAGAGGTCCTTTGAAGTAGGAGCAGGTTTGCTAAAGTCTTTAATAAGTTGCTTGTTTCTCCTGAACCATATTATGCCAGGCAAAGATTTCAGCTACTGATTTAAGATAAATAAACATGGGAAGGGATGTTTCAGCATTTTTTCCTTTATAGGTGGTAAGCTATCTTACAATGTAGCAGTGACATATCAAGTAACAGACCTGTATAGCTCTGAAGTTTTGTAAACTTGGGCAAAATCAATCCTCAAATCTAATTCCTGTGCTGATGTTGTAACTTCCAACATCCAAGTTGCTGGATTATAACCATCTTTTATTTTACTTACTCCTTCGATTCCCTTGATTCAAAGAAAATAATGTTAATTCACAGCAAACCATGTATAAGTGAAGGAAGAATAAAAAACATTCAATGTTGGATATATTTATGGAAATAGGATCCTCTACTTGTATTTTTGGTGCTTATATATAGTTCTTATTTTTAAAACTATGTTTTTAGTTACTTTTCAATATAAATCCGAAACAACATAGTTTTAGACATAAACACGATCCAAGCACGAAAAAGACAAGTAGTCCCAAATGCATCTTGATATGTGGTCCATGACATCCTACCTCAAAATACTTAATTAGATGGCAAGAGTGACGACCCAATGGCCCTACATATATTTCTTGTCCTCCGCGCTTCAGTAGGAGTAGCTGCAATCACATTCTTATTCATCATGCATATTTATACGAGAAATAACCTAAAAGAACCTCTAGATTCCAATCAATTAACATTTCTCACCTCATCAAAAGCTTCAAATATGTCAATGCTGGGCTGGTGGATGGTGCAAACAACTGTTCTGCCAGTATCCACTGTGTTCCTAACTGTTCTCATGACAATTGCAGCAGCTCTTGCATCCAACCCTGAAGTTGGCTCATCCATGAATATTATCGAGGGGTTCGCTACTAGCTCAACGGCAATGGTTAGCCTTTTGCGCTGCTCAGTTGAGAGGCCATTCACTCCAGGCAGCCCAACAAGTGCTTGCCTCAATGAGGTGAGTTCCACAAGTTCCATCACTTCCTCAATGAACATCTTTAGAAGAATTTCAGAATTAGAAATTAAAATCACGATAGCCAAGTAAATGTGCATGCCACTTATGATCAAGTTGCATACTTTCTATAAAAGGCTTCTTTCCATTGATATATAAAATCAAGAAAAGGCCATTTGTGATTTTCTCCTATTAGGCCTACTTTTGTATCATGTCCGCCCTAGACATAGCAAGTTTTTTGAATCACATAAAGTAGTGTTTGCTTTTTTATATTTGCTATGTTTGCTTTTTTTTCATATTTCTTTGTTAGATTTACTACATGATTTGCACAGTTCTTTTTACATACCTTGACATGTGATTACCAGAAATTTAATGTTAGGAAAAATGAAGAAGGTGAATTTGACAACCCAATTTTGACTTGGTTTGGATTGTTCACAAATCATAAACCCTGAAACAGATTCTGGTTTTAGATATTATCATACTAACCTTTCTGGTTTCAGACTTGACTTCTGGTGGCAAACGAAGCCATGCCGAGTAGATCAAAGACTCATGGACAGTTACATGAGGGGAATGGATGTCATTTTGCTCACAGTATCCAGAAATCCGGGCAAAGGTTTCTTGCTTCTTTGGGTAGCCCGAAATTTTGACGTCCCCTTCAATATATCCACCAGTTTTCCTACCCGCCAGTACATCCATGAGAGTGGTTTTACCAGCACCACTTACTCCCATCAAAGCTGTTAAAACACCTGGCCTGAAAGCACCACTCACACCCTTCAGAAGCACTAATTTGTCCTCCATGACACCTTGGATCTTCATTTCCTGCAGGTTCATACTTTGTTGGATATAGTTGTTTTGAAGTAACCTAACAAAAAAAACTAAAACAGTGTATTTGATTTCGGAATGAAACTTTTGGAATTGTACTCATTTTTGGTTTGAAGTTACCTGTGGCATGTCAACTGAGTAAATAATTTCATCAAAGGTGATGGAATGGGGTTCAAATGGAAGAACCATCCCTCTTTTCGTGTTATGAATAGTCTGGAGAGAAACTTCTGTCCTATTTTGACCCGTACTCTCTGCATGCCAATTAAAATTAGTTAAGGGCAGTAACATAAGAAGTACACAAACACAGACAACCTTTGGAGGTGCTCAGGTGCACATTATGGATGAGATTTAGCACCTGTCTTGGAACGTTCACTTGAGCTATTTTGATTGCGTGGTAATATGCCCGTTCCCTCGGTTCTGCAATCATTTTCATCCCTTTGGGAATCTTCTGATTTAACAGCCTGAGGCTTCCCCAGTGCTGCATAATAAGTTTTTGGCACATTAGTAGATAATCTCAATTTGTAAAATGTTTAAGTGGATGGATAAGGTAGATATACCCACGGTTTAGGTAGGAGAGAGCTACAATGTAGCAACTGTTGAATAGTAAAACAAATCCAGCCATTGCCCCAACACCTATCCAATACCAGTATGCATGTGGAAAGAACCCACGAGACTTTAAAACTTCAACTCCTAGAGACTCTGTCGAGTTTGGGAGTACCTTTTATAGGAAAGTAAATTCAGACATCAGATGAGTTTGAAGAAAGAAACACAAAATTATATAAATGATTTTGAAGAAACAAATACAAGATGATTTTCAATAAATTACATGTCTCCAATTCTTCCCAAGGAATTCGTTAACTACTACTGCATTCTGACTGTACATCATAGGCGAAATCCAGTAACCCCAAATCCACCACTTTCTAATATTATCTGTGAAATTAAGGAATGCCAGAAGCATCATATTAGCTGCAATGAAATTATGAGAAGAAAGTCATTCCCATGA
This sequence comes from Prunus persica, assembly GCF_000346465.2. Lineage (NCBI taxonomy): Eukaryota > Viridiplantae > Streptophyta > Magnoliopsida > Rosales > Rosaceae > Prunus > Prunus persica. Next base: position 5,627,489 of record NC_034011.1, read on the forward strand.
ATAAATTATGTCTTAACATTGCTGGTACCTCTAGAAAGCACGAAGCCGCCCAATGTAAACATTATGAGCAATGCGAATGAACCCAAGGTGTTAGCAACAACCAAGTTCCTGCATGCTGCTGCAATTAAACGGAATAATGCAGAAGCCATCTGGCTAACAAGTATCAGCAGTAGATATTGCCTAAGCAACCTGCAGCATGTGCAAAAAACCATGCATCAAGGATTGGTATGCATGACAAACATGTGAGTTATGATGTTTTACTTATTTACCGTTCTATATTTGGATCAAATCCAATCACATAGTAGGTAGTGAACACCCAAAGTGCTACTTCTACAATTGTTATAGGGATCTTGAGAATCCATGTTGGAAGAGCATATGTCCATGCAGGGTAGAAGAAGAGGTCCCTTTGCTTATAAAATACAGGAAGCTTTATGATGGTCATGGGAAGCTCTGACATCCCATTAAACATAACCATGACCACGATGAAGAACAAAGCGCCAGCGTAAACTCCTCCATCATTTACTGAATCATGGTGCATCTTGGTTCGTAGGAAGAGTGTCATGGAAATCAGAGCCATAACTGTCAGCTAGAAGCAGGAAAAAGGATTATTACAAATTATAAAACTTCTGTCCAAAATATTAAATCAAGAACTAAAATATATATAATTAGAACTTACTTGGATCAGCTTGAAGATGTAGACAAAGGCATTCCTCTTTGCTAGCAAATATTCTCTTGAAAAGCAAGCTTTCAACAGTTCTCCCTTTTTAAGACCATACTCCTTGGTTGTCAAGGCTGCTGGGTGGTTTTTACTCTTGTCAAATGGAATTGACAGTTCATCTCCTATTTTCTGTCCCACATGGAATGATTGGAATGCCTCGTTAAATTCCTTGACTGTAACGAATCTATAAGGCTTATCTTTGCATGCCCAATACTGCTCCTGATCTTTCCTTGATGTCACCTATGGCAAATTTCAACGATGCATAGAATGAGATAGGTTACTCCACATGTAATTTTCATCATGTACTACACCAACCTATGATAAATAGGAGAGAACAGAAAATTATATAAATACACCTAGCTACCTCTTGTAGGAAGTCAGCAATGCCTTTCCGCTCAGGACATTTAAAGCCCATAGATTCAAAAAACTCAAGCACATGTTCACGAGATCCCTGGTACACAATCTGGCCATCCGAAAGGAGGATAATATCATCAAAGAGCTCATAAGTCTCTGGTGCTGGCTGGAGGAGTGAGATGACAGCCGTTCCATTAAGAATGCGAATGTATTGCTTGATGGAATTCACAATTTGAAATGTTGTCGAGCTGTCCAAACCAGTTGATATCTCATCCATGAACAATGCGTTTGCTGGTCCAACAAGCATCTCACCTGTACATAAAAATTTTAAAATACTAAAAATCAGTTATGTATGCAGACAAGAACAATTTGATGATGTGCATTACATTAGTTGTTGAATTTCTTTACCTGTTGTAACACGCTTTCTTTGTCCTCCAGAGATGCCTCTTAACATTTCATCCCCTACTATGGTATCAGCACAGACTTCCAGTCCAAGAATCTATTAATAAAAATGACTTGGATATAACTGTGTTTAGAAAATTGTCTAGTGCTTTCTGAAAGGACTCTTATGATCAAAGGTAAAGTTCTCGGTTTTTTTACCTTTAAAATGTAATCTGTCACTACATTCACCTCCTGCCCTTCGGTTGCTATGGCCTACAATATCAGAAGCCAATAAAGCAAGTATTCTTGACTCGAAAAAAGTCAATAAATTTATTCACTTAGGTAATATGAAGCAAGCAAGCAAAATTATAACTTTCAGTTACTGTAAAGTTTCCATGGCATAATTTCCACCAGAAGGGAAGGTCGGGGAAAACAGAATCTCATGAATCCCGAAAGTTAATGTTTCTATGTAATACGTATCATTTCGGAGAAGTTAAGTCCATGTTCTTCTCACAAAATAACCAAGTCCATGCTATACACTCTGCCTCTGTGTGTGCGTGTGTGTTCAACAATGGACAGTAGCTTTTTTTCCTCACCTTCATGAAGACATCAATGTCTGGATCAGGCTTGATATTAGCTGCTTGCTCTCTTCTGCACAACTCTGAAAGCATATCTACAGATGACCAAAATGAAAACGAGTCATTGCTTTACATATATCTAAATCCTTTTTGAGTGTTCCCCAAAAATAGATATGGAATGAAAAGAAAAACAGTTCCTAGAATGAGCTAACCATAGCGTGTTCCGACCCCTTGGCATCTTGCAGAAAAGGCCAAGGTTTCCCTTACAGTCATTTCTCCAACATGAAGATCATGTTGACTGATGTATGCAGCAGTTTTTTGGGGTACAAAGTCATTCATTTCATGGCCATTATAAGTCACCCTTCCAGAAAGCTGAGGCATAACATTTGGTCTTCAAATTAGTTATGAGATCATTCAGATTTTTCCGAAAACCAATTTGATAAAGACTTAAAGGTATTAATGAGACTCCTTTGCACCTTTAGATCTGGATCGAGCTTTCCTGCCAAAGCCAACAACAGTGTGGTCTTGCCAGAACTTGGAGGACCCAATAGCAATGTCATTCTAAAAGAAGCACACAAAACAAATGATAACTAGGTGACCAAATATCATTTTCATTTTTTCTTCTGAAAGTGAGGAAGGTAAAAGAAGACAAACTGGCCCTTTTCTCACCTGCTAGGCTTTATGATTCCACTAACACTGTGGAGGATAGACAAATGTGTCTTCCTACTTGAAAAAATACGGAGACTATTCAAGATGCCCTTCAAAATCAATGGAAAAAACTAATTAAACTTTGAGGACAATATCACTGAAAAATCATTAAACCAAAAACAAAAACCTCTGTGCTTGCAGAGCTTCTTCCTACATAAACTTCTGCTGCATCGTTACCTCGAATATGTTAATGATGAAGTTAAAGAGTGTAGGCAAAGCCCTGCTTCCTACATAAGCTTCGGCTTCTACGTTTAGATGCTCATATCGAACTTCAATTGTTGGAAGATCAATTCCAACTCTGAAAATATTCAAGAAATAGCAACCCATTAAAGAAAGTTCAATTAAAAAGCATAAAACAAACTTTAAATTCCAAAAGCAAATGCCGATCACACAGCTTTTTTCCACCACTAAAGAATCCAACACCGGAATTTCATCGTAAATTTGGATTTTTTTAGGAGGTTGTAACTGGAATTGGAACATCTTTCCCTCATGTTGGTTTATCTTTTCTTTTTTGGGTCGGCAAGGCACTTACACCAAAATGAACTCAAACAATAAATGCAAAACAAAAAGACATAAAGGTATAAAGCATGTGGGCTTATCTATGTTCCTAAACCTACAAAGAATAATTCTTTTCATAGCTAAACTGAATTTTTATGAGAAGAACACAGTAAACCTGTTTGTTTTCATAGCTTTCTTATTACCTATCGATACGATTCTTGAGCTTCAACAAGAACCTCTCATTGTCCTCTTCAGCACCTTTCAGAAACCTCTCAATCAATTCCTTTCTTTCTTGAAAGCCAAGATTTGGTATATCAACTTCACTAGCCTCGCCAGCCGGCGAAGTCAGTATACCTTTCCTCAAACGATTATAAGTAGGAAGCTTCTCCAGTGCTGCCCATTTAAGAGCTGCTTCGTCGTCTTCTTCACGCGAAGACCTCGAAAAAACTTCCACACCATTGTTCCTCCATCTCATAGAACTGCCTAATTGGACACTGTTGCCAGTTCTGTAAATATCACCACCCTCCATTTCAACAAAAACCCACCAAGTTAAGCACAGAAGCTCTAACTTTCACAAATGGAGCCAAGATTTTGAATTCAGAAGAAAAGAACAGAAATTGGCCCTTGGAAAACTTCTAGCCAAACCACACTAGAAAAACAAGTGTTGGTTTTGCTCTGTACGCTTTCTTCACTCTAGCACAATTCAATTTATACTGTAAAAGCATATATGAAGACAATAAATACACAAAGAAAGAAAGTCAAATCTCATTTCCAAACCTACTTGAATATGAACCGTGTTCAATTTAAACAACAATCTGAAATTTGCTCAAAGAAATGATCTCCACTGTCCAAAATTTGACACCTCGGAGGAGAGAGAAGCAATTAATGCATGTTGTGAGGAAACTGAGAAGAACTTAAATGTAACGAGATGTCACCGTGGCAGTAGCCAAGCCTACCCTACCCTGCATCGCCATGTTAGAAAGTTTTTTGTTTCTTTCTATAATAAAAAGCTTTCAAACATGCCAATGGGTGATTGGTTTGGAAGTGTTTGGTCATTTCACGCCCAACACATGCGTTCAATCTCGTATTGATTTTCCTTTCTGTTTCATGTGAACTCAAACTTGGCGCGGAAATATGGAAATACTTCGGGCTTTCCTTTTCCTTTCATATGTCCTTTGGCTACCGTTTTCATATGTCCTTTCTGTTTCATGCTACAGTCATTTACAAAATATTAGTCCCTTGCCAAACAGTGCATTTCAATCAATTTCCAGTTGGATTCTAATTGTTCCCATTGATAATTTGACAATATAACATATCAGATTATTTCATAACATAACTGATGCAGCGGCACTCGAGCAAGGATGTTGAAAAACATGAACCACGAACCACCAAGCCCTGTTTAGTCTAAGAATACCCAAAACTTGGCATAAAATATAGGATAAAATACTCAAACTCGTTTATTTTAAGAATACCCAGATTATGAGCAAAGATAAAAGAACACTCTCTTTGTTTTCAATTTCAATTCTCAACAATTGATTTGAGAAGTCTATGCATACAAATATTTAAATCTCTCACCCCATACATTGAACTAGTACCCAAATTAATGAACCCCATTAATCTAGACACATTGAGAACTCTAAGTATTCCAAGTACATGGAATTTATTAAAGTCAAACTATTCCAAAGTCATGGAACTTATTAAAAGCCAAATGTGTCGTTTTACGTCATAAATTTTTTTAGGCCATAGGTACAACTGCAGAAAGGTGCGTAATTAATGAATAAATTGAAATTTTAGGTGGTTGAGACACAAAAAATCCTCCTCCCCTATAGTAGAGTTTGCCCATTTAATGTCCTATTTTTTCCCTATCTATATTTTTGCAAAAAGTCCTCTGGCTGGCCGACCTTGATGTTCATGTTAGGCAATGGCATGCAACACAAGGCCGCAACAAATTACACCAACCATCCATCAGAATTTGGCAACCTCACAACAATATCTCACATGATTTGCAGGTACCGTCTGGGTCCAGTTCTTAATTGCACCGGCCCTTGTTGTTCCAATTACCAAATAAATAAAAAATACAAAGATAAACTGTCGAAACACCCCTTTAAAAATGCAATGAAGATTCAAACTTGAGACTTTCTACTGGCCTAGAATCCGTTGGTATTTCCTTGCCAGTCATTAGAATGACACTCTTCATGTGAATATTGCACCAAGATTCAAAAGATAGTATCATTTTTTCTATTTTTCAAAGGTGCCTTGTTCATGTTTAGATGAATGGCAGAGCTCTTTTTGACCATTTGTCAGGCTTCCTCGTTTTACATGCAAAGGGCAATTCCGGGATTGTTCCTCAAGCCCATCTCATCCATGGAAGTTGCACCTACCATATCATATTTCATCACCTACTATGTCATATGTGAATAGGTGATTATGTCATGCATCCGCAGGTTGACCTTTGATTCTTTACTTGTTCATCACATGGCTTCTAGATTATTTCGAGTTATTGCAGCACTTATTAAACATGGGCGGACCTACGTGGAGGGCGGACCTACGTGGAGCTGCCAATCTCATTTTGTAAATTTTCTCTCTCTGAGTCATTCTATAATAAGGGTCTTATATATAGTCCTTAGGTAAGGTTCTATCTTTTAACTCTTGGATCAAACTAACCAATTTAATCCAACGATTAAGAAATAGAGTCTCACGTAAGGGCTATGAGTTTTGGTTATCTTTTGATGATATATTAATATTTGTGGGTAAGCCTATGCTATTATTTTTGTGTTACATTGCATTTACTTGCTGTTTTTGTTTTATTTTTTTATAAGTTTTTATTTATGTATAAAGATGCATTTGAGGGTAATGCTCATTACGTTTATTGACTTAGGGCTCGTCAATGGGTCGGACCGGGCCGAGCTTTAAAGAAGGGAGAAAATATCAGGCCGGGCCAGGCCGAGTTTTTTTAAAAAATTCAAAACCCAAGCCTTCCTATGGGCCGGGCTTGAGAAAGCCCATCAGGCCGAGCCGGGCTAAGCCTAATGGGCCAGGCCTAAATGAGCCTACTTCATTAAAAAAAAAATCATAAACTTAATCATAAGGGCATTTTAGTCCAAATTTGAGATTAAACTCACTTAATTCTAATATTTTCACATCAAACCAAATTCATAAAACACCCAATAAAGTCACACAACTTAATAAGATTTTTCACAAAAATAATAAAACCAAGTATTATCTTTGAGGTTATTACATAATTAGACCTTAATACGTTTTAAAAAATAATAAGTATCAAAAAAATATTTTTTTTTAAAGGATGGTATGAATAAATATGCAAATATTTGGTAGTGTGTTCAAGAAAAGCATGATTACATTTGGTGGTACAATTATGTTTCGTGATATGATTATATTTGGTGATGTGATATGTTGTTCATCTTATTTTTATATACATATAATTGTTGAATTAATAATTGACACAAATTAATGTGCTAATCATCCAATTATAAACTAGGAATGAGTAAAGAAAAGTAAATGAAATGAAACAAATTATATATGTGATTTAAGTGATATAATCCTAAACCTAAACTCTTATTTATACATAATTATATATGTATGTGGGCCTAACGGGCCGGGCTTTTATAAGAGGGCCGGGCCGGGCTTTCTTGGGCTTGACTGCGCTGGGCCTATGGGCTTCAGACATCCAAGCCCAAGCCTAGCCCAGCTCAAGACGGGCAGGGCCATCTCAAAGCCCATAACGGGCCGGGCTGGAATTTTTTTCGATGGACCGGGCGAGCCCCCATTGGCCCATGAGCCCGTGGGCCAAATGATGAGGCCTATATTGACTAGGTGTATTTTTCTATGTTTGTTAATGGAATTCACTAGTACCGTCAAGTTTTCAATGTAAATTTTCCCTGGTTGGCTTTCGAATCTTGGATTTGCCACTGTTATTAGCTGTAAATATAATCAAAGGTTGTGGTGGGCTGTAGTCTAGGTAAGTTTTGAAGAAAAAAATGATAATAAACCTATATCTATATGGCCCATCACAAGAAGCTTGGGTCACTAGCAATGTCTGCTGTCTTTTTTTTAATCGCCTTTGGCAAAAGGTTTTTGAAGAAGGAAAAAAAAAACCTGTATGGCCAACATCAACTACAAATCATTAGGGAACTTTTTTTTTTTTTTTTTAAATTTTTAAAGTTTATTTGTATTCTTCTCTAAACCCTTTTGGAAGTTTTTAATGAATTATTCTTTTTTTACCCACTAAAAAAAAAAGAAAAAAAAAAGCGAAAGCTTTTAACATTGGACTCAATAAAAATCCTCGCAAGTCCTTCAATCCAAAATTCCAGACATATAAAGTAATTGAAATTCACAGGTGGGATGAGACTTTCAAAAACGAAACAATATGTTAACCTAATTCTATTGTTCTTGTGTTTACCACCAATATATATATGTGAAACTTAAGTATTTATATATTTGCACTTTATATTTGTGAAGGTTATTCAATTGATGCCAAAAAAAATTTAACGGATTCAAACTGCAAGAATGAGTTTTTAGAAGATTCTATGATTGTCTACATTAAAAAAGAACTTGCGGACAATATCGATGCAGATGAAAATTAGTCAATGGATTTGTGAAATCATTAGATTTTAAGCTAAAAATTTTAGCTAGCCTACCCACCGAAAAATTCATAATTCCACCCTTGATTATAAATACATTAAATCGAAAAGGGTGGATTGGTAACATCATGTACTAATGTCACCATAAAATCAAAAAGATAAAAATAAAAATCTTCGTTGGGTAGGTCTAGGCCTTATATTAGCTTTAACTCTTTCACGTCTGTCAATAGGTTTGTGGATGATTTCAATGTGTGGAACACAAGAAAGAAAAAACCCAAACAAGAACTAACTAAAATGCAGACTTCAAAAGTTTCTTGTCCAAGAACTTTAGAAATAAAATCCAATATCATGCTTGCCAATCAAATTTCAGATTTGTACATCTGGCTTCAGCAAAGCTGGTCCAAATATAGATGAGCATTGCTTTTCTAGGCTTGGCTTGGAACTGCATAACATTTGCAATTTCTTAGGGGTTGATGAAAATTAGGAAACCTTAAACCACTGAGCTTGGTTTACTGATTCTCTGAGCATAAAGGAACTAGCATGGACAATATTCAGCAGTTTTATGGAACATGTAATTGGCAAAGGACTACAAGGACTTGATGTGTTTCTAAAACTTTCCTATACAAGTAGGAAAAATAATATCTATCGTGTTTGGAAATTAAACGCCATAACCGAAACGGAAAAGATGAATCCAAAGAGCACTGTAAACCCTACATGCCCTGCTGCAACTACTACCACAAAATCATGTCTGAAACCGAAGTAATCATCCAAAAATTGTTTGACTGTTTGTCCATTGTCGATCGTATCGTTTAGGTCTCCAAACTGAGAAGCAACCAATCCATACAAGGTCCAAGCCACAGGACATGCCCAGTAGTACCATCTCCACCATATAGGAATCCTCTGTTGTTGGCCGGTAGGAAAATGAAAAAGACAAAAGGAACAATTGTAGTAATTTGGTAAAAATATGCTGAAAACTTACTCGAATACATAACAATTAAGCAACACTTACCGGTCGTGGGACAATGAATCCTGAAAAGAGGTTCCACAGTCCATAAGATGCATAGGTAACAATAGAAGCAATGTGATGATTTGGTGACACAGCCACAATCATCATGCCAGAAAATGTGAAGTACAACAATGTGAAGTACATAAAGAATAGATACCAAAAGAATTTGACAAGAGTCAACTCGAACCCGATCATCTTATAAATTATGACTCCATAGACCACAGTTTGTACTAAAATATATGGAAGCTCAATCAAAACCTGTGACAAGATAGAAATTGAATTATCATATATAGAGAACCAAATTTGGTGATTGAAAAATTGACAATATAAGATCCATTTCACCTGTGCCAATGCATATGCCAAGGCTGAATACATCCCTGCAGCCTTTTCTCTGTAGAAGACTGTTCTTTCAATAGCAACTACAGGCTGCACTGATGTAGCATTTTGGACCCCAAGGAAGAAAACAGCAATGTACATAGAGCCCATTGCATTGAACAGATCTTGTTGCCTTTTCCTGCATCTCATAAGACAGAGTGAATTTGAATACACGAAAAATGAGAAAACACAAAAACAAAATAATCTAATGATTTCCCCAAACTAATTTCTTTGTTTCCTTGTACCAACTTACATTTGGGAGCCGAGGTTCCAGAACATTGTCCCCAACAGCAACGCCATGAAAGTTGTAAAGAGAAGTCTTACTGCAGTGTATAATGGGTTGCGCCAATAGGACCAATTTTGTTTCCATAAGCAAACCATGGATTGGGTGAGAAATGATTGCGAATACTGAGTAGGAAAATGGAGGTCCTTTGAAGAAGGTGCAGGTTTGCTAAAGTCTTTAATAAGTTTCTTGTTTGTCCTGAAACATATTATGCCAAGCAAATGTTTCAGCAACTAATTTATGATACATAAACACGTTAAGGAGGTTTCAGCATTTTGCTATCGAAGAGGCAGTGAACTGTGTTTGCAATGTAGCAGTGACATCAACTAACAGACCTGAATAGTTTTGAATTTTTGTAAACTTGGGCAAAATCAATCCCCAAAGCTAGTTCTTCTGCTGAGGTTGTAAGTTCCAATATCCAAGTTGCTGGGTTATAACCATCTTTTATTTTACTTACTCCTTCAATTCCCTTGATTATAGAAAGTCATGTTAATATACAGCAACCATGACATAGGAGGGAAGGAAAAATTTAAAGTATTCAGTGTTGGATGTCTCTGTGATCCATGACACACCCTACCTCAAAATACTTGATTAGATGGCAAGAATGGTGACCCAATGGCCCAACAAATATTTCTTCTCCTCCGCGCTTCAGTAGGAGTAGCTGCATTCACACTCACATTCATCAATCTCAAATATATGAGAAGAGGGAACCTAAAGAAACAGCTAGTCTTCCACCCATTAAAATTTCTCACCTCATCAAAAGCTTCAAATATGTCAATGCTGGGCTGGTGGATGGTGCAAACAACTGTTCTTCCAGTATCCACGGTGTTCCTAACTGTTCTCATGACGATTGCAGCAGCTCTTGCATCTAACCCTGAAGTTGGCTCATCCATGAATATTATCGAGGGGTTTGCTACTAGCTCAACTGCAATGGTTAGCCTCTTGCGCTGCTCAGTTGAGAGACCACTCACACCAGGCAACCCAACAAGCGCTTGCCTCAACCGTGTCAGTTCCACAAGTTCCATCACTTCCTCAATGAACATCTGCAAAAGAACTTCATAATTACTGTTGACTTGTATATACTTAATTGTGCATAATAGCAGATTAGCATAGTTAGAGGCTTCTTCATAGGAGTTGACTTTTTAGCCTTTATTTCCTTTCCATACTTGTAATTGGCTGTTCACTATTTAATCCTCCTTTTGGGAGAAGAATAACACAAGCGACTATTCCTGTATCTCTAGAGAATTCAACATGGTATCAGAGCTCTCTAGAGAGGAATTTTAAAAAACCTTTTTTACAGGTTACTCCAAATTAGCCAGAAATCCATAATACCCAGACCTAAAGCCCTAAATACCCAAAACCTGCCCACTGCTACAGACACTACCGACTCCTATTTTCTGGATTTCCTGATCTAATGGGAGATATAACAGATTCTTCTAATTCTCGGCCTCTTGTATCTCTTCCAGCCAATTCCAATCATCATCATGATTTGATGAATGTCCAGTTGTTGCCAACTAAGCTTGATGGCACCAATTATCTGGCTTGGTCTCATTTTGTGAGATTATATATTACTGGTAAAGGTCGGATTGGATATTTGACTGGAGAGAAGAAGCAACCAGATAATACTGACCCAAAGTTCATAACTTGGGTTGAAGAAGATGCTATGCTTAGATCATGGCTTCTCCAGGCTATGACCCCGGATATTAGTCTTGGCTATATGCGTCTCGACTCCGCTCATGCGATATGGGATGCGGTTTCTCAAACCTATTCTGAGGGAGGTTGTGATGCCCAGATTTATAAATTGAAACATCGGATCCAAGCCACTACTCAGCAAGGTAAGACGTTGGAGACATACTTTAATTCACTCCAAGCTTTATGGCAGGAACTTGATTATTATCAGCCGTGCGACATGAAGTGCTCTAATGATACTGCTGCGTTAAAAAAACGGATCGAGAAGGAACGTACTTTTGAGTTCTTGGCTGGTCTTAATCCGGATTTGGATCAAGTGAGAACACAGGTGCTTGGAAAGGATCCTTTTCCCTCTTTGCGTGAAGCCTATGCATACGTGCGTGCCCAAGCTCTCCGCCGATCTGCTATGGTTATGCCACCCTCTTTAGAAGGGTCTGCCTTGACTTCTACAGCAAACCATTCGGCTTGGGCACCACCAGTACATCAATCTAGTTCTTCAGCTGCTGTCTCATCTAGTAATGTTGCTAAGAGTTCGAAATCTGATGATAAGGATGCTTTGAAATGTGATTATTGTCATCAGACTAAGCATGTGAGAGAGCAATGTTTCAAGCTCAATGGTTATCTACCTTGGTGGCCTGGCAAGAAGGGTGAAAAAGCTGAAGGCAGCAAGGGAGGAGGTGGAAAAGGGGGCCGTTCCAGCTCCAGAGCCTATCACACATCTTCTAGTGATTAGAATGACCAACCTACCTCTCAGCTCTCTTCTGCTCAAATGGAACAAATCGTTCAAGAGTGTGCTCGCTTGCTCTCTGATAAAGGATCTAAAGGGGCTTCCGGTCCCTTAGCCACCTCATCAGGTAACTTTGGTTGTTGTCTTAGTGCATCTGGTAAGTCTTTCTCAGACTCTTGGATTATAGATACAGGGGCAACTGATCACATGACTTCTAAACTTGATTTCTTCTCTCGTTATTCATCCCCTAGTAAGACTTGTGTTACCACTGCCGATGGTTCACCCACTCCTGTGGTTGGTGAAGGCTCTGTTTTCCTTTCGAATTCTTTGTCCCTCTCAAATGTTCTCCATGTTCCTGGATTGTCTAACCATTTATTGTCAATAAGTCAGCTTACTAAATCTCTAAATTGCTTTGTCACCTTTTATGACACTCATTGTGTAATTCAGGATCAACGGACCGGGGCAACGATTGGTCGTGGTAGTGAGAAAGAGGGCCTCTATCTCTTGGATGACCCAGCTGGCTATACTAGTTCTCCCACAGTTCATGCGCTTCAGTCCGCTACTGACTCATCCAGGGACATTTGGTTATGGCACAAACGATTGGGACACCCATCATTTATCTATTTACAAAAATTGTTTCCTTCTTTATTGTCTTCGGTTGATCTTTCTCAATTTAAGTGTGAAATATGCGAACTTGCTAAGCACCACCGTGTTTCTTACCCATTAAGTATTAATAAAAGTTCTGCACCTTTTGCTCTTGTCCATAGTGATGTTTGGGGTCCTTCTCGTGTGTCAAATTTATCCAATTCCAAATGGTTTGTCACATTCATTGACGATTATTCCCGACTTACTTGGGTTTATTTGATGACTGACAAAAGTGAGGTTTTCTCTATTTTTCAGTCCTTTCACCAAATGATCCATACACAGTACAATTCTAAGATTAAAGTCTTCCGCTCAGATAATGGGGGTGAGTACATCAATTCTGGTCTCAAATCCTATTTTTCGAATCATGGCATTATTCATCAAAGATCTTGCAGCTATACCCCTCAGCAGAATGGAGTAGCTGAACGGAAAAATCGCCATCTTCTAGAAGTTGCTCGTTCCCTGCTTCTTTCCATGTCTGTACCAAAGTCTTATTGGGGGGAGGCTGTCCTTACTGCTGCTTATTTGATCAATAGGATGCCTTTGCAAGTTCTCAAATTTCAAACTCCCATTCAGGTGTTCATTGCTGCATGTTCTCCTTCTACTGTTAATCATCTTCCTCCTCGAGTGTTTGGTTGCATTAGTTTTGTGCATCTTCATCATAGTGGTAAGCTTGACCCTCATTCCCTCAAATGTATTTTTCTTGGCTACTCTGCCACTCAGAAAGGGTACAAATGTTATCATCCTCCGTCCAAAAAATTCTTTGTTACTAGGGATGTTACTTTTCATGAGGACCATGCATATTTCTCTCTTCTTAGTTCTGAGACTTCTCTTCAGGGGGAGAATATAAGTAGTGAAGATAAGTCTTATGGTGTGCCAATGTTTGAGTTGGAAAAAATTGAAAAAAATGAAAGTGAAAAGAATGATAATGGAAGAGAAGACAATTCCTTGACTCTCCCACCTGTTGGTCATCGTATGTCACCATATGATTTGGTGTATACAAAAAGAGATAAGGTGCCCTTTCCGAGAAATGACCAATCTGCTGCCCTAGTGATAGGTAATTCAGAGGTAGAGTTTGTTGAACCTTCTTGTTCTTTACTTGAAAATAACCCTATAAATTCTGTTCCTTCAGTTGATAATGAATTACCTATTGCCTTAAGGAGACCACTTCGTTCTTGTCCATCAAAGTACAAATATCCTATTTCAAATTTCATGTCTTCTCATCGTCTCTCCCCATATTTTAAATCATTTGCCTATTAGTTGTCTTCTGTATCTATTCCTCAAAAATTGCAGGATGCACTAGAAAATCCAAGGTGGAAGGAGGCTATGGATGAGGAATTGAGAGCTCTACGAAAGAACTCTACTTGGGAGTTGGTGGAGTTGCCAAGGGGGAAGAAAGTTGTTGGTTGCAAATGGGTGTTCACAATAAAACATAAGGCAGATGGCTCTGTTGACAGATACAAGGCAAGGTTGGTGGCAAAAGGGTATACTCAGACTTATGGGATAGATTACCAAGACACATTTGCTCCAGTTGCAAAGATGAACACAATTCGGGTCCTCTTATCTTTAGCAGCTAACTTGGGGTGGACTCTTCAACAATTTGATGTGAAGAATGCTTTTCTCCATGGAGACTTAGAGGAGGAAGTATACATGGACATGCCTCCAGGTATAGATGAGACCTCTCAAGGAAAAGTATGCAGACTGAGAAAATCATTGTATGGCCTGAAACAGTCTCCTAGGGCATGGTTTGGTAGATTCTCTCAAGCTATGCAAAAGTATGGATATCGTCCTAGTCAAGCAGATCATACATTGTTCCTACGACATTCTCGGGATGGTAGGATTACTATTGTTATTGTTTATGTAGATGATATCATTATGACAGGGGACGATATAAAGGAGATCAGTAAGCTGAAAATACATTTGGCCAAGGAATTTGATATCAAAGACTTGGGGACACTACGATATTTTTTAGGCATTGAAGTGGCACATTCAAAAGAAGGAATCTTTGTCTCACAAAGAAAATATGTACTTGATCTTCTGACTGAAACTGGAATGTTAGCATGCAAGCCTGCGGACACTCCAATTGAACAAAATCATAGATTGGGAAAGCAAACTGATGATACAGCTGTTGATAGGGGAAGATATCAAAGATTGGTAGGGAAGTTGATATATTTGGCTCATACAAGACCAGATATAGCTTATGCAGTGAGTGTCGTCAGTCAATTCATGCATGAGCCACGTGAGGTCCACATGCAAGCAGTTGAAAGGATACTTAGATACTTGAAATCATCACCTGGTAAAGGCCTTTTATTTTCAAAGCATAATAACTTTGCTATAGAGGCTTACACAGATGCAGATTGGGCCGGTTCAATTTCAGATCGGAGATCAACCACAGGATATTGCACGTTTGTGGGTGGCAATCTAGTTACTTGGCGTAGTAAAAAGCAAACAGTTGTTGCTAGATCTAGTGCTGAGGCTGAGTTTAGGGCTATGGCCTACGGTGTGTGCGAATTATTATGGTTGAAAATTTTATTTCGAGATTTGAGGATTACTATTCAGGGTCCTATGAGATTATTTTGTGACAATAAAGCAGCCATTAGTATTGCTCACAACCCTGTACAACATGATAGAACCAAACATATTGAGATTGACAGACACTTCATCAAAGAGAAATTATCACAAGGATTGATTTGCACTCCTTACGTGAAAACCAATGATCAACTTGCTGATATTCTTACTAAGGGAGTTTCTAGCAAGGTGTTTGAGTCTTCTTTAGCTAAGCTGGGAATTCAAGATATCTATTCTCTAGCTTGAGGGGGAGTGTTGACTTGTATATACTTAATTGTGCATAATAGCAGATTAGCATAGTTAGAGGCTTCTTCATAGGAGTTGACTTTTTTGCCTTTATTTCCTTTCCATACTTGTAATTGTCTGTTCACTATTTAATCCTCCTTTTGGGAGAAGAATAACACAAGCGACTATTCCTGTATCTCTAGAGAATTCAACAATTACAAATCAACATCATGATAGCCAGAACATATGCAAGCCCCTTGAGGTGATCAAGTCAAACTCATATGGGGACCATGTTATATAATCTCTATGATAGGCTTCTTTCTATTGAGCATGATCAGTAGTTTTTGTTTTTCCAAGACCAAAAGAAAGTAAAGCACATCTTCATTATTTTTTTCATTAAAAAGAAACTAATAGTCGTTTGAATTAAAAAGCAAGGATTTGACAAGAAAAAGTACGGGTGGCTTTTCACTTATATCTCTGTAGTCTTTCTGGGTTCAAGTTTGTCTTTGAAGCTCTCTCTGATTGACTTGTATATCAATAATTAAGAGGAAAAACAAAATAAGAACATTCATTCTCTCTTTCCAGGTATGTCAAGTTACTTTTTTAAAGCTTCATGGGCAGTTTATTACTAGATACAAATGGATTATAGCTAGATTGTTCACCAAATTAAGAAAATTGTTCCGATTATAGCTAGACTGTTTATCAAAGCCTAATTCTCTTTCCTCTCTTCTTCTTTTTTGGTACTTTTTTTTTAATATTTCTTGGTTTGGTTTATTACATGATTAAACCTTCACTGGTCATTACATACAGTGTGTATTAGATTATTCAATGTAGTTTAGTTTAGCAATTATGAACAAAGTCTTTGAATACCAGAAGTCTTTGATGTTCCCTAATAATTTATATAATTTTCTAGAAGTCTTAATTATTACCTGAGCAAAAGCTAAGCCATAAGAATATATGCTCAAGTTCATTAATATTAGAAAAGATGAATAAGCTAATGAATTGGGGTTGCATAACCCAACTTTGACTTAATTTCTGTTGTTCACTAAACATCAACCCCTGAAACAGATTCTGGTTTTAGATATTATCATTCTAACCTTTATGGTTTCAGACTCGACTTCAGGTGGCAAACGAAGCCATGCTGAGTAAAGCAATGACTCATAGACAGTAACATGAGGGGAGTGGATGTCATTTTGCTCACAGTATCCAGAAATCCGGGCAAAGGTTTCTTGCTTCTTGGGGTAGCCGGAAATTTTGATGTCCCCTTCAATATATCCACCAGTTTTCCTACCCGCCAGTACATCCATGAGAGTGGTTTTACCAGCACCACTCACTCCCATCAGAGCTGTCAAAACACCTGGCCTAAAAGCACCACTCACACCCTTCAGAAGCATTAATTTGTCCTCTAGGACACCTTGGATCTTCATTTCCTGTAAGTTCAAACTCCGTTGGATATAATGTTTTTAAGTTAACTTAACAAAACAAATTAAAAGAGTGTAGTTGATTTCGAAAATCAAAACCTGTGGCATGTCAACTGAGTATGTAATTTCATTGAATGTGATGGAATGTTGTTCAAATGGAAGAACCATCCCTCTCCTCCCATTACGAATAGACTCAACTGCAATTTCTGTCACACTTTCATCTTTACTGTCTGCATTCCAATTAAAATTTAAATGTGATCTAAGAACAGCACCATAAGAAATACAAAAATACACACAAAACCTTGGGAGGTGCACATTATGGATGAGATTTAGCACCTGTCTTGGTTCGTTGACTTGAGCTATTTTGACTGCGCAGTAATTGACTAGTTTTCTTTATTCTGCCATCATGTTCATTGCTTTGATCTTCTAATTTTACAACCTGAGGTTTCGCAAGTGCTGCATATATAATGATTTATTTGATACATTAAAAGATAATCTTCCTAATTCATAAAAAAAATTGAAGTGGATAACGTACAGATACATACGATTTAGCTTGGAGAGAGCTACAATGTAACAAATATTGAATAGCAATACAAATCCAGTCATTGCCCCAACACCTATCCAATACCAGCATGCATGAGGAAAGAACCCGCGGGACTTTAAAACTTCAATTCCCAGAGATACTGTTGAGTTTGGAAGTACCTTTTATAAAAAGGAAATTGAGACAGTCATCAGATGAGAATGAAGAAACACTAATTATAGAAAAGATCTTGAAGGAACAAAGAACAATATGATTTCAAAAAAATTACATGTCTCCAACTTTCACCAAGTAACTCATTAACTACTATTGCATTTTGAGCGTACATCATAGGCGAAATCCAGTAACCCCAAACCCACCACTTTTTAACATCATCTGTCACATTAAGGAACAAAAGAAGCATCATATAATTAAGCAATGAAGTTATGAGAAGAATGTTGTTTTCCCATATGTTATGTTATTATGTTGTTTGTACCTCTAGAAAGCACGAAGCCTCCCAGAGTAGAAAGTGTGAGCAACGAGAATGACCCCACCGTGTTCGCAACAATCAAATTCCTACACATTGCTGCAATTAAACGGAATAATGCAGAAGCCATCTGGTTAACAAGTAGCAGCAGTAGATATTGCCTAAGAAACCTGCAGCATATGCAAGACCATGCATCAAAGATTGGTATGCATAGCAAACAAGTTAGTTATTATATATTAATATTTACTAGTTTACCGTTCAATATTAGGGTCGAATCCAATCACATAATATGTAATAAACACCCAAACTGCTATTTCTACAAATGTCATGGGGATCTTGAGAATCCATGTTGGAAGAGCATATGCCCATGCAGGATAGAAGAAGAGGTCTCTTTGCTTGTAAAAGATGGGAAGCTTGAGAATGGTCATTGCAAGCTCTGGCATCCCATTAAACATAATCCTGACCACTATGGAGAACAAAGCACCCATATAAACTCCTCCATCATCTACTGAACCACGGGGCATCTCAGTTCGTAGGAAGATTGTCATCGTAATCAGAGCCATAAGTGTCAGCTAGAAGCAGGAAAAAGAAACAAACTAAGAAATAGATACTTCGCAGAATATAAATCCAGAACTAAAATACAGATAATTAACATCTACTTGTGTCAGCTTGAAGATGTAGACAAAGGAATTCCTCTTTATTAGCAAATATTCTCTTGAGAAGCAAACTTTCAACAGTTCTCCCATTTTAAGACCATATTCTTTGGTTGTCAAAGCTGCTGGGTGGTTTTTTCTCTTGTCAAATGGAATTGACAGTTCATCTCTAAGTTTCTGTCCCACATGAAATGATTGGAATGCTTCGGAAAATTCCTTGACTGTAACGAAACTATATGGTTCATCTTTGCATGCCCAATACTGTTCCTGATCTTTACTTGATGTCACCTAAAACAAATTTCATTAAGCATGCAATAGAAGATATGAGATTCCACATGTAGTGTGCATCATTTAGTACAGCTAGCTACCTCTTGTAGGAAGTCAGCAATGCCTTTCCTCTCAGGACATTTAAAGCCCATAGATTCAAAAAACTCAAGCACATGTTCAAGGGGACCCTGGTACACAATCCGGCCATCCGAGAGGAGGATAATATCATCAAAAAGCTCATAAGTCTCTGGTGCTGGCTGGAGGAGTGTGATGACAGCCGTTCCATTAAGAATGTGAATGTATTGCTTGATTGAATTCACAATTTGAAATGTTGTCGAGCTGTCCAAACCAGTAGATATCTCATCCATGAACAGTACCTTTGCAGGTCCAACAAGCATCTCACCTGAAAATAAATTTTTTAAGTAGAGCCTATAATCGTGTATGCAGATTAGAACAATTTGATGATCTTCAATAAACTATTGATTGAATTTCTTTACCTGTTGTAACACGTTTTCTTTGTCCTCCTGAGATACCTCTTAACATGTCATTCCCTACTTTGGTATCAGCACAGACTTCCAGTCCCAGAATCTATTAATAAAAATGACTTGCTTATAATTGATTTTGAAAAAATTGTGTAGTGATTTCTGAAAGGACTCTTATAAGATCAAAGGTAGCTTCTCGGTATTGTTTACCTTTAGAATGTAATCTGTCACTACATTCACCTCCTGTCCTTCTGTGGCTATTGCCTACAATGGCAGAAGCCAATTATATTAGAACCACATGAAAGAATTCACTTAGGGCAGATTTGGATGGACTAGTTCCGAATCTTGGGACTCAGATAACATTATAAGGTTTAATTGTTTGTTTAGACTATACAATCCAAATATGTCAAGCTTTGAATACGAAGAAATGGAAGAAAACTAATAAAGTTCAAATGATTCCTTGCATATAGAAATTTCAAATCCATTTCGAATCATATGAAGCAGGCAAGACTACCAGCTATTATTACCAATTTCCAGTTTTGGAACTTTCAGTTACTTTAAAAATTCCATGGTATGATTTCCACCAGAAGGGAAAGTACAGGAAAAACAAAATCTCATGAATCCTCAAAGGTATAGATTGTGTGTGAGTTTTTGTGATCAACAGTAGAAAGTAGTTTTTTTCTCACCTTCATGAAGACATCAATGTCTGGATCAGGCTTGATATTAGCAGCTTTCTCTCTTCTGGACAGCTCTGCAAGCATATCTGCAGATGGCCAAAATGAAAATGAGTCAGTGCTTTACATATATCTAAATCTTATTATAGAGTTTACCCTAAAAACCAATGTGGAAGGAAAAGAAAAGCAGTTCCACGAATGAACTAACCATAGCGCGTCCCGACCCCCTGGCATCTTGCAGAAAAGGCCAAGGTTTCCCTTACAGTCATTTCTCCAATGTGTAGATCATGTTGACTGATGTAAGCAGCAGTTTTTTGGGGTAGAAATTCATTCATTTCATGGCCATTGTAAGTCACCCTTCCAGAAAGCTGAGGCATAACATTTGGTCTTCAAATTAGTTATGAGAGCATTCAGATTTTACTGATATCTTTTTCTGAAAAGCGATTATAGAAGAACTTTAAAGCTGTTTGAGAATCCTTTGCACCTTTAGATCTAGATTGAGCTTTCCAGCTAAAGCCTGTAAGAGTGTGGTCTTGCCAGAACTTGGAGGACCCAATAGCAATGTCATTCTGAAAAATGCATGCAAAACAAATGATAACTGGGTACTGAAATATCTTTTTCCTTTTCTTTGGAAGTGAGGAAGTAAAAGAAGGCAAACTAGTCCTTTGCTCACCTGCCAGGCTTTATGATTCCACTAACATTGTGGAGGATAGACAAATGTGTCTTTCTACTTGAAAGAATATGGAGACCATTCAAGAAGCCCTTTAAGATCAATGGAAAAAGTGATTAAACTGTGAGATCACTGAAAGGTTAATAAATCAAAAGCAGGATCCTCTCAGCATGTAGAGATGTTAACGTTACCTCGAGTATGTTAACGATGAAGTTAAAGAGTGTAGGCAAAGCTCTGCTTCCTACATAAGTTTCTGCTTCTACATTTAGATTCTCAATTCGAACCTCAATTGTTGGAAGATCAATTCCTACTCTGAAAAGTATTCAGGAAACACCAATAGTTCATCAACGGAGCTCCATTGAAACATTCAAATTTTTATACTTCCCCTACTGGTCTACTAAGAGAATCAGTCCAAAAACTTAAGATATTATGTACATACAGAATTTAAGTATATTCGTTCATATAAAGGGCGGTATCTAACAAACTTAGAATTATTTTCTTCAACACCCTCAGGTGGAAAGTAAAGAGGACAGACCTGCTATCAAAGCCCAAACACCAGAAGCATACTCCTCCCTTGTATATTAATGCGAGATTTAAAGTTGAAAAGTAGACTTGAATCAAGCAAATTAAATATTTGAAACTCCAATAAAATTAGGCTTGAGGTGAAGCCTGTCTGGAGAGCCAAGTTGAAACTAGCTAGGCTCGAATACTGATGTCAAGTTGTTCAAAGTACTATCCCAAACCAAGAAATGTAAGTCCTACATTAATGTTTATAAGATCATGAGCTTCTCCATCCGTTGTCAATTGGTTTTGGATAGGATGTTCAAAACTTTCATAGTACAAGGTCCACATCATCCACATGTTAAATGACGCGACAATATGCGTCGTTCATGTGTCCTAAATTAGGATTTTAGGAGGTTGGACTTAACTGGAATCTGAACCTACATAGGATGCTTCTCTTTATAACTAACTGAATAAATAAGAACAGTATAGAACAGGTTTTCATAGATTGGCATGACACAGTAAAATATCAGATAAGGAGGAACTTATTACCTATCAATACGGTTTTTGATCTTCAACAAGAACCTCTCATTGTCCTCTTCAGAACCTTTCAGAAACCTCCCAATCAATTCTTTTCTTTCTTGAAAACCAAGATTTGGTATGTCAATTTCACTAGCTTCGCCAGTGGGCGTAATGAGTATGCCTTTCTTCAAACGATTATAAGTAGGAAGCTTCTCAAGTGCTGCCCATTTAAGAGCTTCTTCTTCGTCTTCGTCATGCAAAGACCTTGAGAAAGCTTCCACACCATTGTTCCTCCATCTCAAAGAACTGCCTAATTGGAGACCATTGCCACCACTCTCCATTTCAATTTTCAAACTGAAAAAATGAAGAATATTGTTGTTGTAATAGCAAAAGCAACCCAAACCCACCAAATTAAACACAGACTAATTTCTTTCACAAACTACTTTCACCAAGGGAACCAAACTAATACAATTTGCAGTATAAAACATCTATGATTACAGGAAGAGTTTAGAAATAATACACAAGGAAAGAAAATAAAATCCAAAGATTGCTTCAAATCCACATATTGCAGCAAATCATTCTCTGACATTGCAGAGTTTCATTTTGCAAATATAGTCCACTGAGCACCCACAAAATGCCAGTTTGTTTTTTTGGGGGGGCAGATTTTAATCAAATATGAACCTTTGAAATTCAAGGCTGTCAGAAACTTGAAATATTTAAGGGTTCTTGTCTGACTAGCTTCCTCTGTTCAAATAAGGTAGAGGAAAGACACTGTGATATATATATATATATATATAAAAATATATAATGTGTATAATGCGTGTAGAGAGAGAGAGAGAGAGAGAGAGAGAGAGAGAGGGAAGTGTACCATGTTAAGTCTTTCATGTTCCAAAATTGGCGGGGAAATTAATATATACTTTGGATTTCATTTCTTTCTTTAATCTTCTTTGGTCTTCTAAGAAAGAGATTAAAAAAATAAAAAGAAAGACTTCCAACAAAGATGCAAGCTATTAACAATATTTTATCAATATGATGTTACTAAAGTAGTTTAATATTCATTGTAAATAGCACAACAACCCGATGATCACATCAAGAATTTTATTATCAATTAAAACCATGTAATAAAAGGTTTCAAAACTTAATGGTGGACCTTAATAAGTCTTTTTCAAATACTTGAAAGTCCATCAGTATGTAGGATGGAATATCAACTTCTTGTAGTAATTAATTAAGTGCGGCCACTATTATAAGACCCCGTTTAGTTTATATGAAAGGAGGCTTGGGCATGGGATGGTAAGTCTATATATGAGAAATGCTTGTTTGATACATGGGAAAGTAAGGGGAAAGTGAAACTCTTCTCCTCCCTTGGATTTGTTTTCCCTCCTCATGGAAACGTTTGAAAAAATAAGCCAACAATAAATGTAGTCCGTTTAATTTAGCACATAAATTGCGGTGAAAGTTACCAAAGTGGCATTTTGGATATGTCATACGTTGCTATTATTATTTGTTCGGGAGACAATTTCGCATCTTATGTATTATATGCAAAGCTGAATACATTGATCAAATTGCAATTACGCCAAAACCTATACCAAATTTTCTTTATTATCAACCGGAGTTGTCCACATAACTTCATTTTTGGTGTTTTTATTTATTTATTTATTAAGAGACTCGGAGCAAATAAAATATCTCATGAGTACACCATTCCATTCCATGCATGCAATATATAATATGAAAACTAGAGTATAATACGTAGTCCATGAGGAGGTTGGTCGGTGACATTGCTTCGGGTGCTCAAAAGTATCAAAATATATTAAAGATTATATGTGCATATCTTTTTTAATACAAGCACTACAGGGCGGATTTCTCATACGTATATTATCAAAGTGGGAGTTTGAATTTACAAACTAAAAACTTCAAAAGAATGGAAGTTTTTCACAAATAATATTAAGTGTTATGAAAGTTCGATCTTCAAATCAATGGTCTGGATTAAATTCCCGTTGGTCATGTGTGGATATAAATATGAGATCTTAGGGATTAAATATTATACTCAATACTTTTTTATTTTAAATACCAAAAATGATTGGTATTTTAAATTGGATGCCAGTTGAAGAGTCATACAAGGAACTAATATAAATTGTATTAAAATTCAATATTATCACATCACATGTAACTAGGAGTGTGCACGGTCCGGTTTGGGCCGGTTTTCGTCTCAAATTAGAATTGAAAACGATACTATTTATCCAGTTCGGTTCTATTCAATTTTTGAATTGAGTTTGATTTTTTGGTCAACATAGTTTTTTTCAATTTTTTTCAAACCAATTTGATTCAATTGATCGGTTCTTCGGTTCTGATGCCTACCCCTACATGTAACTCTCTCTTTCAATAACATAATTCAGTTGGTACACCTCCTCATATTTGAAGTTTGCCATGTGTCCATCCCACAAATTTATATATAGATTATGACAGCAAATATCATCTGAATCTATATACCCCAAAATTGTGACTACAATTGTAAATTTTCTTTATTTGTATATACCTCAGGACTGTTACTACAACTGCATGCATTATGAGCCTCCAAAACCTCCCAACTTTTGCGATTTTGACATGTGCATGAGTTCGCTTTTTTGGTGTTTGTGAATTTGTGACATAAGGCAGCTGCGATTGGAGCTAGAGCGATGCAACTGGAATGTTGGGCTGTAAGGCCACCACCGTCTCTTTTGATTTTCGACGGCCTTTCCTGTCCTCCCATGGAGTTCTCTGCTCATTAATTTGCTTAGATTCCTTTGGGTGTTGGCTTTATTCTAGGCTCTCTTTTGTATCCTAGTTTGCTTGCATCTTGTTTGTTTTTCTATTTTGTTGTTTTGCTGGCGGTTTTCGCGCCTTTTATTGAAGTATTTTCATACCCAAAAAAAAAGTATCCTTGCTTGTTGTTCATGTACATATAGGCATGCACACCACTAAGCCACAACAAGCTACACCTGCTATGTCAAATTTCTGGATGGTTTGGCAACAATCTCATAATGCACATGGATTTTTTTTTTATTTTTTTTATGAAAGAGAAACTTCATTAGATAAATTTCAATGGTACAATCGAAGACATCAACAAAACATCTAAAGTACTAATCTCAAGAGGTCAACAAATTAACATGCTAAAAGCAAAACTAAGTCGGACAAAAGCCGTCGCACTAAAACTACTAGCCCATATCACCACAATTAATTATAAGCCCAAACAAAACCCATAAACCCAACATAACCAAAACCCTAAAACAACCTATGAGTCTTCTTTGACAGTACCTACGTAGTGATGGGATGTTGTTTGAAGGGTTTTGTGGTTGGTGTTAAGGTTGATTTGTTTCTTATAAGTTGTTTGATTCTTCTGTTTAGTCAATAGCATGGGTGATACTCTTTCCTACCCTGGGATTTTGTTTCTCTAGGAAGGTTTTAACGAGACTGCCGTTAACATGCTAGTTCTTACAATGTAATGTTCCTTTCGATTGAATGAAATACCATCTTTTCTCAACAACAACCCTACCACCACCACCTGAAGAAGCGACGTCGCAGCTACACCTACCACCACATCCGTAACATATCTAAAGAAAACATGATTACTAGCGATCTACCTGTACATTATGCACATAAATTTGAAAGTCTCTTATCTATCCCAATTCTCATTTATTAATTGTACTTTCCTTTTTGGCTTTGTATCACAAATAATTCAGGGCATGTTTGGTATTCAACTTGAATCCAACTTTTTAAACTCAAAAACAGAATTTGAGTCCAAAACAAAAAAAACATGTTTGGTAGCCCTATTTTTAAAAACTCAAACTCAAGAACAACTAAAAAACACCACAATTATTAAAAACAAAAAAAATCTATTTTTTAAGTTTTTTTCTAACAACCCACAAGTTCTCAAATTTTTAAGATTTGAAAACAGTTTTCAAATTGCATACCAAACAAGTTTTTGAAACTTAAAAATAGATTTAAGAACTCCTTGTTTTTAAGAAAAATCAAAGTTTTTGAGTTCCCTATTTGAATAGGATACCAAACGCCCTCACTTACTCTTCTGAACTCTTTATTTCAATCTACATTCTCAATGGCATCCCCATTATGTTGCTCTACACATCAATGTCATTCCCAACATCAACATCGTCTAATTTTTTGTTACAAATCAACTCGTCAATTCAACCAGTTTTATAATTTTATCAATTTATTATAAGAAATTCAAATTAAAAATACAAAAGTAAGCTAAGCAAATCATGAACAATAAAATTGTCGAGCAGGGTTACCACATTGGTTGTGGCCTTCTCCCTTCCTCCTTGCTTAGCGTCCAAGGTCGAAACCTCAGAGTTTTTTTCCTCTCAATGTAATAAAAAGGAAAATCAAACAATAAAATAAAAAACTTGAAATACCAGCAGCTACCCACACCACACCAACCAACAAGACCAGCCACACCCATCCTTCTGTCCTATAACGACAAAAAAAAAGTTAATGCAATATTTCGCTTTTCCTTGTTTGTGAATTTGATTTGAGACATAAAAAGTCTCCTTCCCTAGTATATGCTCGAAATTCTCTAGGTGGACCTGATGGCCTCGTACATATAGGCATGCACCACAAGGACCACTTACCTAAGTAACTAAACAAGAAGACGAGACGAGCTCTAGGTTTGACTTTTAATTCAATAATTGAACAAAACATGAAATTCTAGACCCATTTCCCAAAAAACAAAACATGAAATTCAAAATGAAAAGAAATCATCAATCACCATGTTTGTTAAACAATTTGGACTTCGGCCCTTACTGAATCATTGAGAAAGAACTGGTAAAGCAAAAGTGTTTGGCATTGGGAAGTTTCTTTTCGTAGGGTTTTTTTTTTGGCCAACTTTAGAGTTCAAACATGTGAAATTGGACTCAATGTGTTTTTTTTTTCTATTCAACTAGGTGAATTGGCTCGGACTACGGATTTAATGAATAAGTGGGTCTCTCTTCTTAATTTTGGAGTGCATAATTGGGCTTAACATAATTTTTATATCCTTTTTCTTTATAATGACATACTATATAGATTTATATAAATTAGAGGCCCTAAACGGCCGCCTTACTTGCTTGTGCTTAGAGAACTTTCAGCAGCATGTCTTGCCCAAGCAAAAGGCCCCCTAGGCTCCCAAAACTCATTCCAGCAATGAGATCCACCCCTGATAAGAGGTGGGCTCCACCAAGCCCGAGCCTAAAAGCAAGACTTGCCTGGGCAAGCTAACCTCATGAGGTCAGTGTGATGTTAGTGGTCAATTTAAATACAAAAAAAAATTAAAAGAAAAGGAAAAAAATACCAAAAAATTTAGAAAATTTTTTTTCTATAAATGCCTAGTCATGTTCTTCACTTCCCACACCAAAACTCCATACAAATTCATTTCCTCATATCTCATGTAAATAGTGGTTTTCCTTGGGTTGCTATGACAATGGGGGGAATGCATAAAAAATTGCTAAGGCAAACACTATTCACGTGAACAGTAAGTGCCCTTACATTTTGCCATGACAAATGAGCGGAAGTGCTCTTAGGGCGTCCCCTACTCATCCCTCTTTCATTCTTTATGTTATATATTTTTCTTCTATCTTTAACTAAAGGAATCAAAACTAAAAACGAAATGATCACCAAACGGGCCTTTGAGTTTAGGTATGAACTTGTAACCTTCAAAATATAATGGCCAATTTAATATTGACTTCATAGCTTGGGAAGTTTCATGTAGTTGATCTATAAATAAATAAAAATTAATTTAAAAAAGTGAATCATTCCTTGAGTCCCTCTGTAACTTGTCAGTTATTGTATAAAATTTGGAAACGGATTTAGTGACTAAGATTATTGATTTTCACATATTTGGATGGTTCCATTTGAACCCAAACAATTACCCTACACTAACCACAAAGGGCCAATACAAACTAGTCATAAAGATCCATTACAATAACGGAGCGGTCTAACATTAAAATTAAGACACTCTGGTGCGCCTCCATTAACGATCATGTAGGATCGAAGAAACTCTGACATAGGCATCCCAACTAAGATTGCAAACTCAGAATAATACAAAAAAGATAAAGCTTAAAAAATTCAAGCCATAACAATACAAATAAAACTTTGACAAAGGAGAGATAAAAAGCTCTCACAAAGGAGAGGTGAAAAGCTCTCACAAAAATAGATGTGAAAACTACATAGAGAACCCAAAAAGTCTTTGCAACTTATTTCAAACATAAAGAAACCGCAAAAAGGATGGTTGTGGAGATCTAACGCCGAAACACACGTACAAATCCAACGTCGAGACACAATCGCCTGTGATAGTTGGAGAAAAATCATAACAAGACGAAGACAAATAGGAAAACCTTCCGTCTCTTAAAATGGGGGAAGTGGAGAAGGGAGGAAAAGAAGAGGGCCGAGGGG
Organism: Prunus persica; assembly: GCF_000346465.2. NCBI lineage: Eukaryota > Viridiplantae > Streptophyta > Magnoliopsida > Rosales > Rosaceae > Prunus > Prunus persica. Next base: position 5,655,453 of record NC_034011.1, read on the forward strand.
ACCCTCAAAGTGAATACAACTCTACGAGTGTTTTTTGGGAGAGAGGGGCCTAGTACCCTAGAACAGTTTAATCCTTCTGAATGAGACTGTAACCAAGAAATGAACATCTATAGCAGCAAAAGATAAAAGAAAGAAGAAAAAAAAAGGCAGGACAATTTAGTTCTTGCTACAATTCTCTTAGAAGCCAACATCAACATCTGGTAAGTGAGAACAAACATCAAAGTAACACTGCGCATATATGTTTACAACACTTTTTTTTCTGTATGTTAATTTTAAAGAGTTTTCCACATCATTCTGCATCATCATCCTCTTTCTCATTCTCATGTCTAGCATTACCACTGACAACAGAAACAAGCTCAGCTTCAAATGCTTTGGAACTTGAAGGCAACCTCTCATACATTTTGGATCCCAATGGAAGAAGCCTACATTGCCCCACAGTAAGAGTTTGGCTGAGTTTCTCATAACTCCATCTTTGCTGAGCATAGACTACACCTGCAAGGATACTTGCTGTAACAGGTATGGCAATATCCCCAAACTTGGAGTAAAAATCCGTAGTTGGGTTGACGAGCTCGTAGTCCTCGGCAAAGTAAGGATTGAGCACAGGAGCTCTCACATAATCATAAATGTGAGGGAAAAGTCTGACCAGTGTGATTGCGAAGAAATAAAACTTTCTAAGTGGTTTACAATCAATCTGCCACACAAGGTTGCCAATGATTTGTGGGAGAAGGAAAAAATCTTGAACAAGACCGACATACTCCTCTAGCTCAGTTTCCCATTCCCACATTGCATGAGAATTTGCTCTAGCGATTCTGTAGCTTTTTGTCCGAATAGATCTTCTGCTGGTGTTCAAACTATGAATGACAAGAACAATTATATAGCCAATAAAATGTATTGTCAAGGTACTCAGAAGCACCCGCTTATCACTAGGGACACGATGTGGTTCAGGAGGAGTTTGTGTAAGTAATCTGATTCGGGATTTCCAAACCTTCTGACAAAGCCTTAAAGTCAGTAATAATGAGACCATCACAAGAAACTTTACCGTGTAATCAATTATATGGAACCACTGACTGTTGTCAAGGTCATATGAAGATGTTTCATAGGATTCAGAAGATATCTTCTTGAAAAGCGCTTCAGCACCTGTGACCAGAGGAATGCTATACCCAATGGCTTGGATACCTAGCATGACTAGAGACATGTAAGGCACGGAATCAACATTATGTCTGATGTAAAACAGTTGGCTTAAAATGCCAGATATTGCCAGGGAAAGAGTCAAAATCCTGAGGATTCCCTCAATACCCCGACGAGAGAGAATGTCTTCCCGTTGTTTCCTGTACATAATCGGAAGAGTTTTGAGCTTGACTGTACTAAAGTAAAGGGGGTCATCTTCATTCCTTCGGCTGGCTATTGAGATACTTGCAGCTGGATTGACTAACCATCTAGATGTAGTTGGAGGATAAGACACAACCACCTCAATTAAACAATCAAGCCCAGCCTCAAGATCCATGCTCTCATACAAGATCTTCCACGAGGCTCGAACATCCCTGCAACCAACTAGATACATCTTTCCAACATGTGGGTCATACAGACCCTCCAAGAAAAGCACAGAGAAATTGCTAAAAGCTTTCCCAGAGATGGTAAGTTGTGCTGATACATTCAGAAGGAGCTGCTTTTCAGTGTATTCAGCCTTCGTGTGGTAAGGAGTCTCCTCTTCTACAGTGGAACTATTTTGAGGAGACCAAAAGCGCCCAAACAAGGGGCCAACAGAGAGAATCTCCATCTGAATATCTGTTCTAGGAGGCTGAGCATTTCGCATTGGATCAGGAAATGCAGACACATGAAGGGTTAGATCTTCTGAGAGAAGAGAAAGACTGACTTGAAAAGCTTCTGTGTCTTCCAGTTTGGGAAAATTCAGCAATGATTTCTTGATGACAGTTCCAACACTGAAGGCCTCATTTTTTTCCAAGACAACAGCAGCTGAATCAATTTTTGTGTACCTGTAGTATGGATGGGAGGTTCTTAAATAATTCCACAACTCTGTAGGCTGCACTAGCTTTTCAAACGAGAGAGGAAAGAATGATGCACCGCTGTTATTGGTGCTGGATAAACTTCCATAAATAATGCTTCGTTGCTTTATGGAAAAAGAGACAGGTATGTACAAACAGATCCGACTATTGCATCGACTCCCCTCCACATCAACAAGTCCAAGGCAACCAGCCATGCAAAGCTGCCCACTGGTAGATTTCCATATTCCCTCAGCAGCAACAGTCATGTTGTTAAGCCCAGATCTCTTTGCTGCGGTATACTGATTCTCCAGTGGAGAAGCAGCTCTAAACACAGCTGAAACCCTTGCGGAACTGGCATTTCCCTGGTCTTTTTTTTGTTCACACTTGATATTCTGCATAAAAAGTTTAACACCTTTAAAGCTTCCATCTGATGCCTTAATCTCTTCATCAGCCACAAATGGACCCAGCTTACTGCAAAAATCATCATTGGCATTGCATCTCCAGTTTGGCAAAACAGTGAAAGCTTGGTCCCTTACAATTTCTTCAAGGATTTCACAAATAGAAGGACCTTTATAGATGCTAACGCCACCATAGATCAAGCTATCATTGTAAGGGTATGGATCACATGCTCTTGACACTATCTTTTCAGATCCAAAATCGTAAGATGCAGACTTTCCCAACTGCGATGAAATGTGAACCACATCAAAATACTTTGAGTTTGACTTTGAATTTAAACTTCTTAATTCTCCTTGGATAGACCTATTTGTCAACGTGAAAGTCATTGGATAGTGAAGAACAAGTAGAATTTGATCATCTTGAGAAAGAGGAGGATCCGACTCCCGAGAAGCCTTCAACCACTCCCAAGGGTTAGCAGAATCAGAGTCCCGAGAAGGTAACATTGTACTCCCCAACAAACACATTACTCTTTCTCCACCATTTTTCTTTGATTCAGTGTAAATCCCTTGGAAGGAAATTGGGATTTGAGAATGGCCAGGCCATATCTGGAATTCAGAATTTCCTTGGTACCCATAATCTGCAAAGCCACCATCTTTAGTAATGCCCAAAATCATGAACCCACTAACACTTACAGACTTCTTGGATCGATGGGTACGATCAACATCCGTAACCCAAAACGATACCAAGTTCGATGTAGTACGATTACCCCACGACTCTGTTGGGACTTCTCTATCATCAAATGGTATGATTGGGGCATTACCCACCTCCTGCCTCCAGTCCCCATTAACAAAAAGTAGCTCCTCTTTTATGCTATACACCTTATTATTTGCAGCTTTCAGTTCAGAAGCAGAAGAAAGAACAAAACCACATTCTTTCTTCACTTCATCTATTCGATCATAGTTATAGGTAACAGGGGTTTCACTTCTTTCACTCATAAAATCAAATTCTGGTTCTACATGGTACGGATATGTGAACCCCAAACTCAACAAGCCATACACACTCCAAACCACAACCACCAACGATGCAATCTTCATGATCTCAAAAGTTTTAAATTTTATTCAGCTGCCCAAAAACTGAACTAAAGAAAATTTCAACACCCAAATATTCAATCTCAAAATCCAACACAGTACTCACCCCACAAGACAGAGACTTTAGTTACCACATTTTATCCACAGAGGTCAATGAACAAAATTAGAACACAAAACAATTTTCTTGAAAGGGTCAATCTCAAGCCTATACTTTCCTGGGTAATGTTTATAGTCTACCAAACATTTGAAGTAAGGAACACAAACCTGAATCTATCCCCTCTTGCATGGATAATGGATTATTGAGAAGGTGAACCCCACTTTCTGAAACTTGGATCTTGGGCTTCAGCGAGAGAGAGAGAGAGGAGCTTAAGCTGGACTTGATTGGATCTTGCGTAGGAAAGAGAGAAGAGGAAGAGTGAATCTGAAGTTGAGCTGTTTCTGGTGTTTTCTGAAGCTTTTGGTGATTTTTTTCCCACTACTCTACAAGTGCGTGTAAGACGACTTCGAAGATATTTCTTTTTTAGAAATAACGGTCAACTCCAAAAACAAGCCACTCCAAACTTTCTCGATATTGTTCTAAATTCGTATATAAAAAAATATTGTTCTAAATTTGTAAGAAATGCCATTTATTTTCTTTACAGGGTACCTACCACTCCAAACTTTCTCAATAATAAATAATAATAAACAAAAATTGACAACTAAATATCCTTATAATTTAAACAATACCAATGTCATTCATAAGTTATAGAAAAAAATAACATTACAAATAACCTACAATTGTTATCGATCAGATTTTTGTAAATACCACAAGGTGTCCTCACACTCCAAGGATGGGATTAATCCCCGCTCGGCGTTCCGTATGCTCCTAACCACAAAGTGCTTCCAACGAATTTCGAACCCCTACCATTAAGGCATTAGGTAGCTCGTCAGTTGGAGGTGATATATCATGAAAATGTCGCATTATATTTTCATTACTAATACAAACAAAAAGCCCTAGATGTTAAAGCTATTTTTCAAAACTCCCTTATCATTTATTAAGCAGACCCTAGAATGCTTATTAAAGCCCACAAAACAATCCAACTTTCCCCTTTTTTTTTCCTTTTCCTTTTTTTAAAAGCTTGGTTTAAACGATGTCGTTTTAGCCAAGATTTTTCTTTTTCTTTTTAAAAAAAAAATTGGCGCGTTGTGCACAGAAAGATAAGCTTGGTTTAGGCAATTCGTAGAACACTTGGAGTGCACCACCAAAGGGGCAATATGCAGCGCCTCTCAAACTATTTCCGACAAGGGGAGGTGCAGAACCTCTTTACGCCTTTATAAGTCCACCCTAAGGGATTCTGGTTCAAGTCCCCATGTACCCATATGTGTGAATTTTCCTCCTCTTTTTCTTAACTTTGGTAAAAAAAAATTGTCAATAGGGTCTAGTCCAGTGGAAAAATGCATTGACCTGCAAATAAGATTCGAACTTCCATAGCATCTTTGTTGCGTGTGTGTGAGAAACCCCCTCCCCTCTAATTTAAACTATCACTTGTACTAAAAAAACAAAAACACTTTGGCAAAAAATAAATCGAAATGGACATTACTATTGTATTGCATTTTAAGTGATGAAAATTCATCAAGAAAACAAAAATGAAGCATATGTGGGTCAAACGGACACTTGGGTCGCGTTGATTGTTAGTTGACAAAACTGCCAAGTTGGATTAGAAGGAAAGCAAAAATACCATCCTCTGGATTTATTCATTTTGTCTTTGTTTTGCGCCCTTGTTCTTGTTTTCTTTTTTTGTTGCTAAATTTATGTTGTCTTGTTGGAAAGTATACCATGTTTTCTTGAGGTTTTTATTTTTATAATTCTAGACATAGGGGTGTAAGTTGGATTGGAAAATCCGATTTCGACCGATTCCAGTCCAATTTTTTCCAAAAAAATCTGACTCCGATAAATCCGATATCCGAAAATGCCGAAACCCGAAAATTCCGATAAATGCCTAACATTCCGAAATTCCGATCCGAAAAATTCTGAAGTTCTTCGAATCCATTCCGATCCGATTTTTCCAATTTTTTTCCGAAAAATTCCAAGTTTCTAAGTATAATTGCATTATTTTTAGTTTATAGGTCTTATATATGTTTCATTTCTTATTTGTTAAGTTTTAGTACCCACATACAAATATTTGTACATACTAAATATAGGCTTGACAAAAAAAAAAAAATAATAAACATAGTAGTATGTAACTTTAAGACTATATATATATTTGGCAAATATGCTTGATTTAATATAACAAAAAGGTGCATATGTGTGCTTGTTATATCCATAAGTACTATGTACATATATGGTAAATGTAGGAAGTATTATACTATTTCATTTTATATTTATGTATGTATTTTTAAAATTATAAACTATCTTCAATTAAACTTTTAATTATAAAATCATTTTATACATGAAACACCACATATAATGTGCGTATATTAATTGGAGCTTTAACAATTGTAGTATTCCAACCTGAAAATTGTAGTATTACAATTGTCTAGAGCATGATTAACGTCTAACACTCTTTATACATGTTCATGACCCACTAGAATCTAAAACCAATGTGATAGTCACTCGGCTATAACTTGAGTCTTGAGCATCAATTGATGAATATGAATCCATCTTTAGCATGGAATCAAAAAAATTTGATTCACATGAACAAAATATAAATATATAATATGTAGGACAAATTACTTTGATTAATAATCAATATACTATATAGATTGTTGTATATAAAATAATAGATTGTTATATATATATATAAGGTGAATTCAAACATGCTATAACTTTCAAAATAAGCTATGCCTTGGGCAATTATAATAGGTTCCAAGGATAATCAGAAAGAGGAGGTCCAAGGCAATTATAACTTTTAAAAAAAACCATCTGCGTTTTTTTTCCAATCCTACATTGAATTGAAGTGACGAAAAAAAGAAGGAAACATTTCTAAATTTTTAAAACTCATTCTTTGATTTTATTTCTTTCTTAATTAAAGGTTTTCATTCCATCTCAATACCAAAAAAGTAATGAATTTGTGCAGAAACAGAAAAATAAATGATAAAGAAAAAATCTGGATGGTGTGGGGTATTGCAACAAGGGAAGAGAGCTCCAATGAGGATTCAATGGAGAACATATACATCGGATAAATGATTTAGTGCAAACCCAGAAAAATAAAAATGCAAGAGAAGAAACAGTAGAGATAAAGAATTGAAGAATGATTTCTTTTTTGGTTGGAGAAGTGTTTTTGTTTTTTTCCTAACGGGATCCGTACATATTGTTCCATATCTGAAGAGTTTTAAGTAAGAAAGAAAATGAAGGTCGGCATTCATGGATTAGAAAGGAAGAAACGGAAGAGAGAGGAGAAGTGATGGATGAGTAACCAAGTAGAAATCAAGCAAAGAGTGGAGAGAGAAGTTGCACTCCCATTTCTTCTTGGAGTCCCATATCGACTGCAAGAATAAACTTCAGGTGTTTAGTCCTTTATAAATATCTTCAAACTCAGTCATTTTGTGTAGGGACTTAAAAGTACAACTTATTTGGGCCTGTAAAGTTCCTGTTGGACTAGTTGTTAAACCCCTAAGCTGGGTTTTCTTGATTAAAGTTTAGTTGAGATTTTTACAAAATGCTAGTTTGGGCATTTAAATCTCTTAAATTTTTTTTGTCAGTTAAGGGCTTTGGAATCAGAATCTTCCGAAAATTTCCAAATTTTTTCGGAATCGGAATCGGAACTCTATATTGAATTCCGAAAGATATTGGATTGGAATTGGAATTGCTGTTTCCGATCCGATCCGGCCTAAAGACAGCCCTATCTAGACACTTTTAGAACCTCTTTCTAATTGTTTTTGCACTTTAAAGGAAAAATCCTTCTTTTTTTTGCCCTTCAAATGTGGATCATGAACTCCCAAGCCTTAGATACAAAAACCAAAATAAGTGAGGCTATATAGGAGCATGCATTGCATATAAAAATTTAGAAACTCATCTTCAGCACATTCAGTTCTTCATTTCTTGGTACTCTGCCTCAGGAGCTTGGTCTCCACCATCCTGTGAACCTCCAGATGAAGAGTCACCTCCGGAACCACGTGACATATGCTCCCCAATCTTTGAGACAGCTTTGTTTGCTGCATCAAGCTTTGACTTAATTTCATCGGCATTGTCCCCTCCGGTTGCCTTTCTTAGATCAGCAACTGCATCCTCAATTTCTTTAGCGATTTCGCTGGGAACCTTGTCCCGATACTCGCTTAAGCTCTTTTCAATGCTGTAGATGGTCGTGTCTGCATTGTTTTTTACATCAACCAGAGCTTTCCTTTCCTGATCCCTTTGAGCATGCAGCTCGGCGTCTTTGACCATCCTCTGAATTTCCTCCTCCGTAGACCCAGCAGACGAGCGTATGGTAACATGTTGCTCCTTATCAGTGCCCTTGTCCCTTGCAGAAACGGTGACAATACCATTAGCATCAATATCAAATGTAACTTCAATCTGAGACATGCCCCTTGGTGCTGGAGGGATGCCTTGAAGCTCAAACTCTCCAAGGAGCTTGTTGTCAGAAGCCATTTCGCGCTCCCCTTGTAGCACCTTGACACCAACCTGGGTTTGGTTGTCAGCTGCTGTGGAAAACACCTGCAAAATCCATGACAAAAAGGTAAAATGCAAACAGTTGAGAAACATGTGCCGTTATGGTATAAAATTTAACAAGACCATCCATCAAGTAATCAATGTAAATCTTTTTCAACATTTCTTGAGGACTGACCTGACTCTTCTTGGTTGGAATTGTAGTGTTTCTCGCAATCAGCCTGGAGAAGATACCGCCCAATGTTTCAATACCTAGTGATAGAGGAGTAACATCCAGAAGAAGCAACTCCTTTACATCACCACGAAGAATACCACCTTGGATGGCAGCTCCCAAGGCAACGGCCTCGTCAGGATTGACTCCTTTGCTTGGGCTCTTTCCAAATATTTCTGCAACCACCTCTTGTACTTTGGGAACACGACTCATCCCTCCCACAAGAAGGACCTCATCCACATCCTTAATAGACATGTTAGCATCCTTCAAGCAATTCTTACATGGGAACTTTGTCCTCTCAATCAGGTGATTTACCAAACTTTCGAATTTTGATCTGGTCAGTGTGATGTTCAGATGCTTAGCACCTGAAGCATCAGCTGTGATGAAGGGCAGGTTTATCTCAGTTTCAGATGAAGATGATAGCTCAATCTTAGCTTTCTCCGCTGCCTCCCGAAGCCTCTGCAAGGCAAGCCTATCTTTTGTAAGATCAAGCCCATCAGTTCTCTTGAATTCACTCACTAAGAAGTCCAGCAAAGCGTTGTCAAAATCCTCTCCTCCCAAGAATGTGTCTCCATTTGTTGCTTTCACCTACATAAGAGAGAGTTCTTAATGAAATATTCCAAAATGAAGGAAAAGCAATAGGACGTAACTGAGTGTGCAAACGAGGCATACCTCAAAAACACCATTGGAGATCTCCAATATGGACACATCAAATGTTCCACCACCAAGATCGAATACAGCTATTAGGCCTTCCTTGTTGTTCATACCATAGGAAAGTGCAGCGGCAGTGGGCTCATTTATGATTCTCTCTACACTTAGGCCTGCAATTCTACCAGCATCCTTTGTTGCTTGTCTCTGGGCATCATTGAAATAAGCTGGAACTGTGATCACAGCTCTCGAGACAGTCTTTCCAAGGTAAGCCTCCGCAGTTTCTTTCATCTTTGTCAGAACAAAAGCTCCAATTTGGCCTGGGGCATACTGCTGTCCATTGACTTCAACCCATGCATCTCCATTTGGAGCTTTGACTATCTTGTATGGAACCATCTTCATTTCCTTTTGTGTTTGGGCATCGTCAAATTGTCTACCAATCAGACGCTTGGTTCCAGAAACCGTGTTCGTCGGGTTGGTGACAGCTTGACGTTTTGCTGGAGTACCAACAAGTAGTTCTCCTTTCTGGTTTAGGGCAACTACTGATGGAGTGGTCCGACCTCCTTCAGAGTTCTCAATAACTTTGGGATTCTGTGATGATTGATCATTTCACCATTTGTTAGACAGAAAACTAACACACAAGAAGCTTAAATCATGATTTCTGTCAGAGAACATGTCAATAGCTTTACCTTTCCCTCCATCACAGCAACACATGAGTTTGTTGTGCCCAAGTCAATCCCAATTATATCATTCCCAGCAGGTCTAGAACTGTTTAAAGCAGAACATGTTATCAATAAACAAGACAAAACAGAAGCCAAAAGTTTTTATAGAAAAAAAAAATTGTTGATATAGTTAACTAAATCGACTATGCAAATCCAAATTACCTGAAAGGTCTTGCCAAGCTTGCCCATTTGTGACCCAAACTTGATGGCTTGGCAGTGCTAGTCAACTTTTGCACAAAAGAACAAATAAACAACAAACAGCTAAGTTTCATTGCTTTGCTGAAGCTCAAAATACAACAAATATATACCATCCCACGTCTTTTTATTCATAACTAAAAGCTCATCCATGCAATGTCGTATACATACATGTACGAAAAGTTAACGATAATCCATGAATTATATTTGTCAAAATCTAAAGCGAAACCGCCATATTTGTCAAAATACAATTAGATTGAAGTGCATGAAATTAAAAGCCCACCTTGACCAAACTCATTTTATTTCTCCAAGACTATCAAGCTAGGCAACAATAATGCCCCTGACACAAACTTATCGAAATTGACAACAAAACGAAACTAATCCACGTCCTAAGTATCAGTAATATCAGACAAACGTAACAATCAGAAAAAAGACAGGTAAATAAATCAACCGAATATAAGAGAAGCACCCATAGATATCAAACAGAGAAAAGAACCAAAAAAAATTTTAAAATTAGATATCAGCATGTGATAGATAGATATAATACAAAGTGATATCCATCCAAAGTTGTTTATACTTTATCCATTTTTCTATTTGCATGAAACACCAAAAACAAAAACTCCCAGAACGAGCAGAGAATATAATAATAATAAAAGATCAAACAGAGAAAAATGGAGTGTAGAGCTTATAAAGAATAAGAGGTTGTATGGAAGTTGAAGAGAATGTGACACTTACGGAACGGTAGGCAGAGAGGGAGGCTGAAGCTACGTCACGGCGTCGTAAGGAACGGAGCAAAGCAGCGGTGGCCATGGCTCTCTCTACTTCGAACAACACAGACAGAGAACAGGGTATAGAGAGGGAGAGAGGAGGACAGAGGGTTTTGAGTGTGTAGGGTTTAAGGTTTTGTTGTCTATTTATGAGGTGAAGGGCTGGAAGGGCGACGGCCCTGAGCCGTGCATGAAGAGTGGAGAACAAGAAAACTAGCATTCATACTTTATTAGATAACAAAAATATTTAATTACAATTTACCAAAAGAACAGATAATTAAATATAAAGATTCCATTGAATGTTCTGACGAAGATCTGGTGAGCGTAGTAAGTTTCAGGTGTGTATAGCTTACGCTGCCGGGAGAGGATTCTTTTGAAATATTTTTTTGTAGGTTTTCAAAGGTCGTTTTATACCCGGGTAAACTTGTCTTTAACATTTTTATTGAAAGGCGGATGGGAAATAGGCTTCTCCCTTTGCAATCAGGTTTCATCATTCTTACTATAGATTAGAATCTATGGCTTGTATAGAGAGAGAGAGAGAGAGAGAGAGAGAGAGTCCCAGAATTGATACTGTAACAATTGGATACTGAGGCTATGAAACAGTCATAACCAACAGAAATATACAATACTATAAATGCTGCCAGTTTCAGCATCACGTCTGCACATCTTGAAATGGTATTTACATTCTATGATATCCCTATCCTGTGCTGACTTATAAAAATAAATAAATAAAAGATTCTACCTAAGCAAAACTGTAATGATAACTTATATTAACAGAACTAGAGCCGTTACAAAAATTAATCTCTCAACCGAAGTAGCGTCCTATCGTAGCCGCCTAATGACCAAATCAGAAAATTCACCAGAGTGAGAGTGGTCCAAGAAGTGCATTGGCTTTTTGCAACATCTACTTTGACTTGGAATGCGTCCATCTCCCCATTTTCATTGTCATCATCTTCCTTTTCTTGTTGGCACGATGCTTCTCCGCAATCCTCAACTTTCTCTTTGCATTTCGCATAGGATCGGTAACAGCCATGCGCTTTTCTTCATGTTTCCTCTTATCCCTCTTTGCCTTGAGATTCTTCCGGATGTCATTGTAAACCAGTACATAATTTTGTACGCCTAGTTTATTTCGTACACGTTCAGAAATTTCTTGCGCTAATTGCTTCATATTTTCTGGTAGACAATATACGACCCAGAGATAGCAACTTGTCAGATGGCACTTCAAAATATAGATAAACAATAGGAACATGAGATAGGGAGCTATCTTATTCTATTCAATATAGTAGATAGAGATTGTTTTGACATTTCGTGATATTAAACCACTCATGAATTCAACCAAAAATAACTACTCAAATATAAATAAAGTTTGAAACAAAGGTTTCACAGGTAACTCAATTTTGATTTTTGAAGCAAATTTATAAAATGGCCTTCCTTAGCAGAAACCAAAGTGGATGTATACTCTTCCACTTTGACTGAAAAATTAATAGTTCAAACACCTGAGCCCTCATCAATGCAATGTTGCATAAAAAGGCCACGTACAATAGGGATCCATACCAATAATTTGTTGTGTTCTAGCTGTACTAGGATTGTCGCAGAGGGATGCAGATATGGCAGGCAAAGAGCCCGAATGCAAGCTATTTATTGATGCAGTGAGAGCCTATAGCTTTTAGGATATGCAAGACCAACTTTCTAGATACTTCTACTGTATGCAATTCAAATGGCAACATGGGGAAATAGTGAGACAGAAAACTCACCAGGAATCACTCTCCCAGAAAATCCTTCGCAAACTTTATACAAGGGCAACAAGATTTCAGAGGCATGAAGCAGGCAGTCTTCCTGACTTATTTCGGATGAAATTTTTCCAAAACTATCAAAGACAATTTTCATCTGCATGGAACAATTACACTATGATTTTTATCGGAAAAAAAATACGTACTAGAGAATTACAATGGCACCAATAGTAATAGCTATTTTAGTGAATAAGACCAAATTTTAAAAAAACGATCCTATGCCAAGAAATGTTCCAAAATATCTATATAAAATAATAATAATAAATAGAAAGTTTAAGAAATCATCCTTTGGGACAAACCTGAATAGCCTCCATTTGAAGGGCAATTTTTCCCATTTTTTTGAGCAGGCTGGAGACAAGCAAGTACCGAATATTCTTAGAGGGGCTTTCATTATTTTTGTCGCATATTCCAGAGGTAAGAGATAAAAACATGATCCTTCCTTTTCTAGCATCGAGCAACTCAAAAGCTTTAAGAAAACAGCCCTGCTCATGCTCTTCAAGGGTGGACCAGAACTGGGTGGGATCTGCACACTCTGTTTGTCCCACCAACGAATGCACCCCACAAATAGTGGACACAAGATTTTGTGTAATCAGATTACTGGCAGTATCATCAACAAGCTGTGTCTTCATTTGGCAGCAGAGATAAACAGCTATCATGAAAAGTCTACTTGGTCTAATAAGATAGTAAGCCCCACATAGTTTTTCATGATTTTTAGAGCATGCCTCTGTGACAGCAGCAAAGTAGAAAGCTACAAGGCGACTGGAAATGCAACGTAACCACATGTGTGGATGCAGCAGTAATTCACAAATTGCTTCCCATATATCCTAAATTCAAAAGAATGGAACAGTTACAACAGAGAAAAAGGGATTAGAACATCTTCAATGCCCAGATTATGAATATAAGTTTATCTATTATGATCATCTTTTCTAATATTTTATGATGAAGGATGGCATATTTGACATATAGAACTTCTGGACTACCTATTTCTAAATTACTATATTATAAAGTTTCAATTCGTTTGAGGGATTTTTGAAATACCACAAGTCATTGCAATGTTTTATGATGTGTTAACTAATGACATACCTCAAGATCCCTATCAAAGCATAGACCCTGGAACTGATGCAGCATTTTCTCCAGCATCACTAACGAATAATAAGCCTCCTTCCATAAAGGAATGTTAGTTTCATTAGAAAAATCTAGTTTCCCATCAGTGACTACATTGATGGTAGACTGTAAGATACATTTAGTCACTGGTAATATTCTGTTGATATGCTTATGAAATTCTTTCTCCATGACTGCAACTGGCAATATTTTGTTGATATGCTTGTGAAATCCTTTCTCCATGACTTCAACCAGTAATCCCAAAACCTATCAAACAGACATAAGGCATTAAACAAGAGAAATGTGAATGAACCACAGAAAGCAGAGTCGGTATAAAGCTATGTTAAAGGATTTGGAAAACAACTATGATAATCTCCTCAAAATTAGGATTACAATGTTTGACGCTAAAACATGAGACAGCACAAACAGAGACAAAGAACAATGCAGATCCAGTTTTTGTAGACATTAATCAGATCCCACATCACTCGGGAAAACACATGCGTCACCCATTAAGACTACATGCTTTCTGACATACAGTATGCACTCCAAATATGAAACTTCAGGCAAAGTGACTTTATCTCCACATTCTTTTCTTATTTACCAAACTCCAGATGGCAAAATTTGAGAGCGCTTTGGGATATATGGCATAGAGCATTGGGCATATTGTATCAGTTAGACTCCCCCAGCAGACGAACCACATTCATTTAAAAGTGCTAATAACATTAGCATACTGAAAAAGTTCTTTAAAAAATACATATAAAATTCAGTCAACTTCCAAGATTACTTTTTGTCTAGATAACAACCTTACATATACCAAAATTGTGATATTCTTGGAAGCTAATTCTTCTCTACAATTGGTGGAGAACTATAATCACGACACAGTACACAGAAGAAGAGTAAGAAATCACATCTTTCAAATAAGAAGGCGAAACAACTTTAAACTTGAGAAATAAATGAAAAAAATTTACCTGTGCTGCAGCACTCCACAGTTGTTGCTTCGCACCCAAATACCAAGATAGGCTGTACTCAAGAATGGAACGAAATGAATGTAGGCTTATATAGCCGGTGAGACATTTTATAGCTGCACCAGCCAAGGAACGAACTTCATTATCTTGATCATTAGCCAAGCAAACCACCAAATGGACAAAAAAAGTCTGGGATTGCTCATCTACAACGCCTTTTGGAAATTTAACAATAATTGTGTGGAGCATGTCAAGCACGGATTTTCTTCCACTCGAATGCTCATACCTGTGAAAAGAGTCAAGCCATCATTAAACAAAACAATAAGGAAAGACGAAGTTTTCAAAGGCACTACTAGGCACTCACCTCAGATTTGACAGTAGAAAATCTAAATGCTGTTGCAAGCGTTTTTCAGAGAGACGATAATCAAGTAAGAATTGCAATAGAATCTTGCTACATTTGTGACGAATTGGTTCTACTTGGCTTGTTACCATCAATTCTGCAACTCTAGTTACAAGATCATATATCTCGGGAACAACTAGCTTGCGGTTAACAATTGCCTTTAGAAGTGAAAGAGCAACAAAGGAGGGATTCTTCTCAAGATCAACAAACAGTGGAAGCTGAATCAACAGATGTAGCTGATCAGATGACAGCGTGATTTTGGTGCCACGCAAAAGTACAGTCAACAACCTCAGACATGACTGCATTAGAGAGCTGCCAGTATTAACTGAACTTTCAGCAATACCAAACAGTGCAGCTTTAATATTATCTGCCTGAGATTCGATGGCAGGCAAAGGCAACCTGACAAGTGGGGTGAGGCATCTAAGTGATGCAGATACGACATCTTCATACTTGGAGTTCAAACACTTCCCTAACAGTAAGACGAACGGATCTAACATTGACAACATTTGTGCATCGTTATGTCCCAATTTCAAATTCTTTATGCGCTTCTGAAATATCCCAAGAGCAAACACTGAAATAAGATGTGAACATACTGATTTAGCACCTGCAACACAGCCTGACGAAACAGCTTTTCCAGTCATATCATTTCGACGGCGTCCATTTAACCGTGTAATGAACAAATTCTCACCCTGGCCATTTTCTTCATTTATTCCATCTTCAATCAGACCATATACAAATATAAATAGGTCAGTCTGATCAACAGTTGGATTGTATTCAATACCAGCCGCTATGTGAGTTAACATACTTTCCAATTTTGTCTTGGTTTTTGGTGTCAAATGTTTCTCAAATTGAGCAGTAACAGGGGATAGAAGTTTCAAGGCGTGGCTTTTGAATGTTATGCTTTGAGCAATCAATCTCAGGGTTTCAAAAGACTTCTGCTTCTTAGTTTCTTTCATCTTGGAAGCAATCTTTTCAACATCTTTTTCCTCAGCAACATCTCCAAGAATGTCATTCTGTACAATATAAAGGAGATCTTCCAAACAGTAGTCCAATTTCCCACTAATTGGAGTGACAAGAAACTTTGACAAAATAAAGTTCAGTGTGTATCCCAACACATGTAACTCATATCCCCGTTTCAATGTACTTCGCAAAACCTTGACTATAAAATGTAAGTATTCCAGCCCCAGCTCCTTCAAACAAGCGGCCAAAGCGGACCTAGCTTCTTCACGGATGCTTTCTAATCGATTCTTCAAAAAATTTGAAATTCGATGAACAATGCTAGGAAGCTGCGAGTCCATTACATCTCCCGGGAGCAACCTTAATACTCTCAGTGCAGCAAGATTGATGTTAGCATTGACCTTCTCAGAATCACTGAGTAACTTATGTATCTTAGGAAGCACAACTTTTTGAAGGCATGTCTGTATTTCATTTGCCGAAACAGTACTGCATCTACGCAAGATTGAAGTGCCAGAATCAGTGGTCCCTGTGTTGGAAACATTATCCAAAGAGTCTTTGGCATCTGAAAAGTGAAACTGGTCCAAAACAGAACAGATGAGCCGCAGAAGGAGCTTTTGTTTATTAGGATTCTTGATCATCTCATTAAAGCATCTCATCAACAATGAGTAGTATGAATTCCATTCCATGTGACAGGAAATTGAAGCAAGGGCCTCTATGCAGACATTTTTTACATGTTCACCTTTTCCTTCATGCTCCTCCAGCAACATATTGAAAAAGAGGGGTACAAACACTTTCTTTGTGATGCCCTGGATGTGATATCAGCAAAGTAGATTTTAGTGACTCGGTTGAAAACTCTGAGAAGTGAAACAAATCACCAAATTATTTTTTGAGGGAAAAATAACAGAGAAAAATAACCTCTGGCATATAGCTGGAGCTGATAACATTCCTAAAGCGTGACAGTGCCCTTGCTCTCCTATGTTTCTGCACAAAGAAAAGTAAATATGTGAGGAGATTCATCACTCCTTTTCAAGACAAACATTTCCTCTGAATTGATCAGCGGTTGATTTTTAAAAAGAATATCACAAGTTTTAATTAAGAAAAAATGACCATAGATATGATGCAAAACTTCACCTGTAAGTGAACGATATTGTTGAAAAAATCTATTTCAGCATCTTCATCGCAAAGAGCCTTCAATGAACCCAGATTTGCCACTTCTGGGAGTTTTAACACCATTTCTCTTAGTAAATCAACCCATTCCTGAAACCACACCAGTCAATCATAAAGAGGTGTAGAAAGAAGTGTATCTTGGAGTTGCAACAGCTCTGTTTTTTTTTTTTTTTTTTTTGCCAGTAATTTATTTAGGCATTGTTTTTGTTTTTGGCCATTAACTTAGCCATTATTATTGCAATGAATTTTTATAACACATTTCGTAATATTTGTCCAAGATTACATCGGCACTGACTCTTTGAAATGTTCTAGTTATAGATGCATATGCATATGCATGGTCTGTTAATGTATTTAAGGGATGTTGTGTGATAGTGCAGATTTGACTGTGTGTTTAATTGGCATTGATATACAGTCAGTCCTGCAGGAAGATAAAAACAAAATTATTACCTTTCTAATAGAAGTTCCTCTCTTCAAAGCATTACCCATATGGTTCAAAAGAAACTTGCTTGTTATTCTCTGAATGCACGCTCTTGTCCAATAACAATCATCTGAGGCCAACATCTTGTCAGGCATATCAGGCATTTCACAGTGGTTGTTCACTACTTGACCAAGTATTAGGGCAGCAAATTCAACAAATGAACGCAATGACTTGTAAGCACTGTGCCTCAAGATTAATTCTTCAGATGACATGTCATAGACACAATGAGACAAAATGACCAATGCATGATCCTCTCGAATTGTATAGAAGATATCAACACTGATCTTTTCATAAGCATTGACAACATTGTCATAATCCAGGCTACCCAATTCCGTATTAGAGGTTGCATTCAAGTCCTGGACAAGTTTTGCCTGCATTCCTCTGAAGAGTTACGAGAAAATAATGACAAAATACAAAATTACAAAGCCAATGAAATTCTAATAAAAGAGAGATAACAAGGGGTTCACCCAGTACCACAAAGTGAATTGAAGGGTCTACTCTAGCAACAGCATCCAGAAGATCACAGATAAAAACACGTTTATCTAGATCAGTAGAAGTAAGTAGTGGAGATACTGCAGTAAGAATTTTATTTGTAATCTCACTCCCCAATACTGGAACAATATCACGAATTACTTGCACCACTTCAAAACAAAAATCTGCAAGGTGAACAGAAGACTTTAAGTATCTGACGTGGAAATCCTTCATTAAGTACGAGATTATTCAAGATATAATTACCTGAATTTTGAGTTCCATTTGCTAAAACTGGAAGCAATATATCCACAAATTTCCTGGCTGGCACTGTACTCTTTATATACTTTGGTAAAAATTTGAAAATTCTTGTTTCTGTGTCTCCTGGGCGTTTAAACAATTTCCTGGCAGTAAAATAGCAAGTGACAAACATGGCATATAAGATGACATCCTTTCTTTTCCACAAAACACTTTCAACAGGAAATTATCAGTGCGGAATATAGATGAGAAATGTGGTTTTAAGGCTAAACGTAAATTAGAAAAATGGGGGGTAAGACTGTCAATCCTATCAAGGTCGGCAGAAACAAGAAGATTCATCAATCATCATGCTTAATGCTAAGAAATGATCAACAAAGTTTATCTCATGGAAGTTCAATAAATATTCAGAATGAACGCTGGGGAATGATACTATTCTTAATCTACCTTCATCTTAATACTAATAAAGAAACTAACAGATAACACATGGTGGTAGCCAACTTAGCATCACAGAAAAGACATCTGTCTGAAAACAGCATCCCAAAAGCTCCATCCAGTAAACGAAAGTGAAACAAACTATTTGAAAAGATAGTCCGTTTGGTTATCAGAAGAAAGCATAGGATTCCGCATATTGAACCGTATGTTAAAAGTTCCAAGCACATTGTATAATGGGACTCATAATTTGTACTCAACCTACAATCTATTTCATGGATATTCATTTAACAATAAAACAATGTTATTCAAGTTTCCAAATTGCTATGTCCTTAATATATAAAAAATTGGCTTATTTACTGTTTCACTCCCTGGAACTCGAACTCGCTCTCACTTAACCACCCGGAACTCAAATTTCCTCACTCTACCCCATGAATCCGTAAAATTGTTGAAATTTTCTCACTTTACCACTTCCGTCCATAAAACCGTTAAATGAGCTGAGGTGGCATGGGCATTCTAGTAATTTTAGCCCCTTTATCTTCTCTCTCTCTCTCTCTTCTCTCTCTCTGCCTCTCTATCCTCTCCCCTCCCCAACCCCCATCGTACCCCACCCCTCCCATCTTCTTTCTTTGTGCCTCTTTCTCCCACTCTCTCTCTCTATGTGGAGTGGCTGTCGAGGAGATTTTTTTTTTAAGATTGGAGTGGTTGTGGTTTGGGTGTGTTGAGTAATTCCATAGAGGGTTAGGTCTAGGGTAGGGGTTGGGTCTGGGGAGGGGATGGGAGATAAGAGAGAAAAGAGAATAGGGGGATGGGGAGGGAGTGTGATAGGGGTTGGGTTGGGGAGGGGTGAGAGAGGCATAGCGAGAGAGAGAGAGAGAGAGAGAGGTCATTTAACGGGAAAATGAAATGGCGCTGAGGGGAGAGGGTAACATTTGAGACGGAGTGGGAGAATGGGGGGTAAAGTGAGGATATTTGAGTTCCGGGTGGTTAAGTGAGAGCGAGCTCGAGTTCTAGGGGGTGAAACAGTAAATAAGCCAAAAAAAATTCATAAGCTTAACTGAACATCGAAACAAATACATGCAACAATCACACATTGTAGAGTTAATGTAATGATGAGAGTCTTAACTCTTAAGATGTTATAAGCATTAACGAAAAATAGCAAGTTGGCTGCCTATAACTAGCATAGATACTTCTAAATGCTCAAAACTAGGGTGGATTTCGAAATGTATTCTTGTAAGCCGCACAAAAGCATCAATTGAGTCACACAAGGGGGAAAAGAAACACCAAGAAGGTTGAGTTCAATGCAAGAAAAGCAAATACTTCAAAGGAATTCTCTGCAGATATACTCAAATAAAGTAAAACGTCTCATAGCAAGCACATCATGGAGGAGGCACCACTGCTTTGTAGTTTTGCTTATGTGTGTCCTTGTACACAGAAAATGACCCCATTATTACCTCTTGGCAGCATTATTACTGTGAAAAAGACTATGCAGGCTATCAATAAGTGCTTCAAGGTTCGGGAGTATAACTCTTTTTACAGCACTATCTTCATCATCCAACTCGTGATCAAGATTCAAAAGGTTCTCGACAAACTTAAGAACACAAGATATAATAGCTTCAGATGCTGACGTGACGGTTAGAATTGAGAGTATATCAGGAACAAGTTTTTGTTCCCTATACAGTAGTGGTACAAGTTTTTGGCTTCTAGACAGAGCAAGAAAACAAGAGAATAGTGAACTAGGTTTCTGGCCGCTGGGTCCCTCCTGCTTGAAACCGTCAATTAAAGGCTTGACTGACATGAAGAATAGGTCCCAGAACTCGCAACTAAATTCATGATCTTCATACTTATTGAGAACAAAGGATACAATTTTCAGACATAAAGACCTCAAATCCTTGAACTGCCTCAAAGTTGTGGAGATCTGCACATAGACCATAAATTGCTCAGTAAATTACATTGAAATTGTTAACACAATTTACAGCCGAAAGAAATTATGTTTCATATGCCATGTAACTCAATTTACTGTCAAGATGGTGGAAATCTTGTCCATGACCAGACACTGCATAATTCACTAACAATTATTTAATAAAGTATTTGTTTCTTCTAAAAATAAATAGGCAAATGAAGTATTACCAGAACATTATTTTCCACTGCACTATCTTTTCCAAGCAAAGTAAGGTCCACATCCGGATAATTTTCAACTGAAGATCCATTGCCTTTTGCCACATCAAGACCTAAACTGCAGCTTCCTAATATCCGAACGACACACCCCATTAGAAAATCAAGAAAGGGACCAACACGTGATGCATCAAAAACTCCAAGGATATCTTCAATCACATGCAGAAAACCAGATCTTTTCTTCCAAGATAGGGCTGATATATTGCTCAAAGTGAAATATTTTAAGAAATCCAATGCTTGAAATTCAGCCAAAGAACTGTTTGGCAAGGTCCAAAACCAGCTTGCAGCACCGTCACTTCCCATTGAAACAATTTGCAAGGGCTTTATTAACAGCACAAAGAAAAGAGGAAGCTTTTCAACTTCAACTTGAGCTATGAAACCAAGAACTGCCTTCCGATGATTTACTCTTGAAAGCTGATGCAGAAAAAAATACAGAGAGATATAAAAAGTGTGTCATACATTTAAACTGCAATAATGATGCAAAATGCTGGAAATATTGGCATTCCAAATTTATGGAATTATCAATAAAATAAACCGAAACGAATGAACACGTATTCTAGTGAAGCATTTGGGAATGTAAAATCAACCCATAACGCATCAATTAAACATATAATTCATAAAATAGTACAATTATAACAAAAATAAGACATGTCAAGGGGGAAAACAGTTTATGTACCCATGGCCATGAAATTTGAGTACAAATACGCAAATACTTCTTTTGTGTGTGTACATGTGCGTGCTAGTGTGGGTTTATGAAATTACATAAAATACTCATCTAGTGCAGTTTGATCCCAGGCCAATCAAGAGAAAGTTGGACCCTTAGTCCTTAAGGTACATGACAACCTCATAACATATTTTTAAATTATCTGCCCATAAGTTCTTAAAATTCATACCAGCAATCTTGTTTATCAAGGGTATGTTTATCTTTCCCACAATATATTCTTTTACCCTGGTTCTGAACTATTCTCAACCAAGAGGCTTTTGAAATATTGACGCCCAAGTTACACACTCATCTAACTTCCCTAGCATTCTAAACACCACATACATCCCTCCAAGGGAAACTATGGAAATGAACTGATGGTGGTCTCACATTTAGATGTTTGAGAGGTTTTGTTGCCTTGTAGGTATATCACTGATGATACTTATTTGTTTATTCATTCCTCTTGCACATTCAGATCAAACCTACCATAATCTTTTAATTTACACCGAAGCTTGAAGGAATTATGCAAGAGTATGAGACCCTTCCAGCGGCCCTGTCTCAGACACACCATGGCTAAGCCAAAAGGAATAAACTAAATTTTGTGAAGTTAGGTGCTAAGTGTTGTTTAAGAAGACTAAGTTTTACTAACAAATCAATTCGTTCAATCCTAATATTGATCTAATCATACACAAGATTCTCCTCGAGAGACCCACAAGGTGTGAACTGATCATTTAATTATGATGAAGGGATTTGCCTCCCTAGGAGCTTCCCCTTCTTCGTCAAAAAGGCCTGTGTACAACCACACACGGCCCCTTCTATGCAGAACCTCTTTTATAGAAGATCTTCTACATATGATACGTTATACAAATATATACATGTATGTAAACATAAGAGAACATATTTTTGAGAACCACAGGTCCAAGAATGATTAAGATAAACGATATGAAAAGTTAAAACTGAACATACCTTCTGAGAAGCATGTTTCT
Source organism: Prunus persica (assembly GCF_000346465.2). Lineage (NCBI taxonomy): Eukaryota > Viridiplantae > Streptophyta > Magnoliopsida > Rosales > Rosaceae > Prunus > Prunus persica. Next base: position 5,677,939 of record NC_034011.1, read on the forward strand.
TCAATTTGCGAACTTTGGGCATCAGAAGACGGATAACCATAGGCACAAGGTCAGGTCTGTGCTCTTCTTCAATTAGATTAGACTCTCTGGATAAACTCCATGTTGTTAATTCTTCTCTCAAATTATGGAAGCTGGCTAGGTTTTTCAATCGTTGACTATATGGGAGCAGGAAATCATCTTTCCAGATTAACAGGCAATCAAGAACCTTCGTCTGTATTTCAGCATCATTTTCATCCAAAAGCCTGGCACCCAAGAGAAAATTAATTGATCAAACAAAGGGTCAAAAATTGGAAATTATATATATGAAATTTGCACGAACCTATTTTGTAAGACCTCTTTAAGAAACTGATTCTGATAGAAGGACTTAAGGTTGTGCATCAGTTTCAGCAGGTTTAACCATTCTTTGAGGACACCTTTCCACTCTTTGCCTTTACAAACACTCGGATTGAAAGACCCGATGCTGCAGTCACAAAATAAAGGCGAATGAGCCCAAAAAAAAAAAAAATTCAGTAAGGCTGTTCAAAGTTCAAAATACCCAAGAACAAGTATTCAGTAACAAATATAATGCCAACTGACGATCACCTTTTAAAGTCCTTGCAATTGTAGCCCAGAAACTTTAAAAACAAAGGTAGAATCTGACGAGACTTAGATTCAATTATAGTTGGAATTCTTTGTAAAGACTGAAGCAAAGAAGATAATACTGCTGCAGAAGGCGTACTATCAGACTTGGAAGTAAAACACAAATTAAAGCCTTCAACCAAATCTGCAAAACAGACACAGGATAAGACTGAGCATCCAAGAGAACAACTTTGTAGCCATTCAGCGAGAGTGTATTCACATTTAAAATATATATATATATATGAGAAACTGATGGACAGAAGGCATCCTTGAAAACCGATTACAAAAGCGTGTCCATGTGTTTATACACTGCACAATAAACATCTTAAATATACCTAGGCAATGTAAGACTATTCCAACACTCCCCCTAAGCGCCAAGGCTAGTCAGCTATCCACCTCCAAATGAGGGAGAGACAACCCAGCCCAACTTTCCTGTGCATACCATGTTAACACATGGGTAGAACTGATCCAGGAGAACCAGTTTATAAAGAAAGGGTGCTCATATACCATAAAGCCCAAAACTACCCCTGCAATGTGGAACTATGCTAGCTATCCAAAGGGATCATGTCCAAGTCCAACCAATATAAAAGAAAACTTCAAAGGTCCAATATTACTCAAAAAAGAAAAAAAAATGAAGTAGATTCTTATCAATATCGCACAACCCACTTATTAGTATCAAAAAAACCTTCCCCTTTTTTTATCCTAGACAAAGAGAATTTCCTGAAAGAAAGGTGAAAACCAACCCAGGAAGAAGCCTAACAAAATGACCATAGGATAATTAGAGTCCAGATATTCATTGTGGTTAATACAACATAACAGAAAGAATCAAGTTGTGACATACCACTTGACTTGTTAGTCAACTTAGAATTTACTTCATCAACTTGATCAAAAGACACTTGAAATCTCGATAGGCATTGTTCAAAATAATGAACAAATCTCTCCCATACAAGTCCAGTATTTTGGCTAATCAGAACTGCAAGACACTCTGATGTAGGATTCCAAAGATAACTAAACCGGTTATGGAAGATACCAATCATCCCATTCAAAATAAGGGGCAGATAAGCTTCAGCTATTCTTCCAGTGGAGAGGCCCATCTGTATTCTAGAAATCAATAGAGTAACTTTCCTACTGGTAGAAATTGAAAGCGGAGTTGACTCGATTGAGAGGAGGAGCGGAAGAACCTGATATTTGAACCAAAATCAGTACGGAATTTCATATATAGAATATTAACTTCTAACAAGCATAACATGAAGAAACAGAAGCATACGTTAAAGCCTTGATTATCCACATGACAAGTAGGAGAAACTTCAGTTCTCATTTTCTTCACAACTGGCTCATCCTCTGTGCAAATATTGCAATTTAGAGTTTCATAGTGGCACAATATTCTAAGAGTTGAAGCACGAATCCCTCTGTCTGAATGGAACAAATTATCAGCAAATATGTCCAAAGCATCTATGGCTTTATCTGCTTGTAGTTCTGGATGATAAGTTCTAGACTTGGTGTCTCCTTCCACAATAGGCCTAGTATTTGTAATAGCACGAGGTTATGTGAATGCATGCTTTTATACACAATTAACTCTAAAAAGAGTGAAAATCTACATTACACAGATATTCATACCCATACACGGAATCCAAAAAATCAGCAACAGCAACCAACACTTGTAGACATGATTTGTGTCTTTTTCCAAGATGCAAAAATCTGCTTGTTTCGTCAAGCTCAGAATTTTTACCACGAGTAAGTTTGTAATAGGAATTTAAGGTAGCACCAATTAAGCTCTCCCAAGTGTGTTTAGGAAAACCTGCAATATTGTCTGCAAGAGTACAATATGAAAAAAAATGTTAAGGCCGAGAAAATGGTCTGTAAACCTTCGATAAATACTTCAGAAACATATTTGACTCAGCCAGTCCAACAGTTCAAAATATCATATTCATTCGAACAAAAAAAAAATGTGGTGAAAATAAGAAAATACTGATACATATAAGGATGCAAAGCATTCTAATAAACCACCAGAATAGGATTTTAAAATGTGGTGAAACCACAGGTTAATGTTGCATATATATGTCTACAAGTTTTTCTAAGCATAAAGCAACATGGCATCCAAAAATTATCAAGCAAGAAACCATAGGTTAAATTACAAAAGATGTGGTAGTGTACCAGCTTCAATCATCAGAATTTGATCATCTGCATCTATCAAATCCATCAACAATGAAAAATCTTCTTCGGATTCTGCTATTTGTGGAAAGCAGTTAATGACACCCCACAGCTGGGCCAAGTCAGCTTCATGAATTAAAGTGGATGACGAATCCCCATCTACAATACCCTTTAAAACCCCAACCCAATTGCTGATAGCCCCACGCATAAAACCTTGAATCCTTGGAACTCCTTCACGTGTTCTATCTAAGAAGGTCAAGCTTTGGGTTTCCATTTGTAGTTTTTCATTGAAGGTGAGTAACAAATAAATTACATCTTCCTGTGAAGTTTCTATTAAATCATTCATGGCCCTGAAATTTCAATTGAAAAGGTTAAAAGCCACATAATAGATAATAATACAGAAACACACTAGGAAAAAAAAAAATTGATCTTACCTTAAAATGTTAACTCTAAAGATATCTAGTACGCAAACATCCTTTTGTAATAGTTGTCGAATAAAACCTAACAAACTGTAACAGCAGGACTAAACTATGTCAAACAAGCTAATCCAGAAGAAAAAAACAAAAAACAAAAAAAACATCAGAAGCACAAGGATTTCGTTCAAGGCAGCACCTTGAGTTCTTTAGATCAAAGACAGGAGCCCATTGCAATGAACAACTAGATATGGTTGACATATCATTGTAACTGTGCAGTCCACTAAGAATACTGAGCATTAGCTGCAAAACCTTATCCACAACATCAGATGAATGTTCCTTTGCCATTGTAATGCCAGAAGGCATGATAAATGTCCGCACAAGCAAACCCACAATTTCAAGCATTTGTTGGTAATCTGTCAAATGTTACAGTTGGTAGCACAAGGAGCAGACAAACACATCATTACTAAAGAAATGAATGCTTAATAGTAAAATAAACGAATCAGAAAACAAAAACACCATCACTCACCGGAAACCCTTTGGCCATTCTTAACTTGAATGGTAGAAACAAGCAATAACAACAGGCGGCTTAAACGTTCAACACCTCCATTAATCACACAGTCAGTTATTTCCTGATATAAGATATTGAACATTAAGTTCAACTCCTTGGAGTCCAAGTCATCACATAATCTTTGTAATGCAGAAATTAAGACTTCAACAACAGTGTCTGAACCTGCAGCATTGAGAGAGAGAGAGAGAGAGAGAGAGAGAGAGAGACAAACAAAATCAATAGAAGTCCCAAAAATATTACTTACTGCAATAAGATCAATCAATAATATTTCATTTAACAAATCAATGCATTCTACATCAAATACAAATTAAAGAGATAACAATACATTCAATAGACTGAGCACCTTTGGATTCACTTAACAGTAGAGAATCCAGGAAAATCCAAAATTATCAACTACTAGAGGAGGATCATGCATCTCACCACAAAATCTAATACAATTTGTGGACTCCTAAAATGCGTGGTTGCAATTATTTGACAAATAAACAAATGAAAAGGTAAACACGAACATACATATAATTTAGAATTACTACCAATTTTCTCTTAAACCAACCAACCGTTCTTTCATAACCTTTAATTTGTATTTGCACTTCACACTTAAGCCAAGCCAAAATCAAGAACATATTCAAGTACTCTTGGATAAGTATCGGATGAACCTTAAATGATAGTATACAATTTTCACGTATGAAATATGAATATAGTAAAAATACTCCTTTTAATATGATATACTTATAGGTAAAAGCACAGTCAACAAGCTTTCAACTGAATAAGCTTACCTTTGCTGAAATTTTCACCAATACCAAGTATCAAGTCGTCCATCAATAAATGCAACACTTGCTCGGCTTTAGAATGGAACCTTGATGAGGTCCCTCGCATGACAAAATATAGTAAAGCACTGACTCCACATTTTCTGACAGGTATTGATTTCTTCACAACTTCAAACATGACCTTTTTGACACCTGCAGCAATTCAATGATGAGGAAAATTTATCAATTCCTGTGAAAGAAACTTCATTCAACATAACACGCATATGGCCAACAATTTATTGTTATCTAAACTAAAACTATATCTTCAGCTACAAGTGATTGGATTAAAATATTTTAATAAAGACATAAAGAAGGTCAGTCTTCCATCAGATGTAGTGCATATCAAATTAGAAACTACACATTATTATCCATCATTGACAGAATACATGGGGAAAAAACAAACAAGCATCTAGATGATAATTGTCGCCACGTTAAGCATGAGATGAAGAGTCAGTTAAAAAACAAAAGAAAACTGCATCATTTTGAATCCATGAAACAAAAAGTCCTAAACACATTCAAAATAAGGCATGCTTCAAGGGGATTCGTTAGAGATAATCTATGTTTCCCCCTAGTCAACAAATTCAGACGGCGAAAACTGAAAATATAAAATATGGCAAGGTATACCTTCTTTAAGCTGCTCAAAAGGTGCATTTCTCAGCAAGAATGACATCCCCTCTGCCATAAATTCTTGGATGTAATCTTTTGGATAATATCTCAATTTTACAGTAACCCTATATACACATACATATATCACATAAATATTCTCATCACCACTCTGAAAGTTAAAAAGGGGCTTATTTTGTATAAAATAAAAGCCTCCAGTTTGCTTTGACACACTGAAAATCAATACCAAGTACTTACTTTAGAACATGCACAAGCTTTTGTACAAGATATTTTTGCAAGTACATCATAATAGATGACCATGATGTAAAGATCTGCACAAAAAACACCGCAAACCGTGAGTTCATGTAAAAGTACATGTAAACCCCAATAAGAGTAAAGAGGAAATAAACAAAAATAAAATTGGACCTGCTCAATGGTCTCTGGCTCCCTATCAGCACCACTTTCTAGGAGACACACTAGAGAGTCAGCAATCCTTGGCAAGAAGCTGACAGAAACCCACATAAGTGACAATAAATACATTCAACTAGAACAAAGGGTCATGATGCAATTCTTCAAGAGACTGAAAGAGTCATCTCGAATTACCAACAGACATCACGACCAATTAAGGAAGTAAAAACAACAAAAGACCAGCAGCTATAAATTAAATTCATTCTAAAGGCTGAGGAAACTCACGGGATAAAGTCCTCTAGGAGATCTCTAGACAGGGCTGCAATTAACCTGCTCACAAACATAGCTAATTTTAAAAAGAAAGAAAAGCTCCACTCTCGGAAATTAAAAAATCCAAAGATACAATCAGATATCTCAAATGGGTTGGCGTCAAATAAGTTAGCATACCTGAGAATGGGCTCAAGCGACAACCTTGCCTTCATCTGTAATCTAGAAAGGAGTTCTGAGATTATGGTTTCCTTGTGCAACAACACCAAAGGCAATGTTTGGACCAATGGCGTCATTTGCTCATAGAAAGCGATGAAATCCTCAGCCGTGTTCAATTCCTACAACAAAAATCAGCACCAACAATCACAAACAAGAAAAGAAAAAACAACAAAAGATTAAAAATTGGAGAAAAATCTTATGAGAAATAAGCACATACTCTCCATTCTACGAGGCAGTCCCGGAAAAACGTAGAGCCCGCTTGCGGCTCTGATTTAACTTTATCAAGGCTTCGGAATACATCAATTTCAACTTCTTCTAGTCTCTGAGAGAAGCTCTTGAACTGCACATAAGAACCCACCAAATATCATCATGAAATTCTTTAAAAAGAAAACTGAAGTAAAAAGAACAAAGAGCAAACTTACGACAAAACGGCGGCGTCCGGGGGATTTGTTGAGCGACTTGACGGCCTGAGCTTGTGATAGGGTTGCCATGTTGAATTGAGAAACTGCAGAAGAAGATGAAGAAGGGGGCTTTTGGTTCGTGGAGGTGTTGGAGAACGAACGATGCCGACTTTTGATTTTGGGTTTAGCAACCCGCAAAGGATGATATTGGGTTTTAGGTGGGTTTAGGGGCAACGACAAAACAACCCCCTGGATGTGACGTGTACACTGTTGGACCCACCAATTCTTTAAAAAAATAACATAAAAATAAAAATAAAAAGCATAATGGATGCCCAATGGAAGGTGTTTGACATTGCTTGGTGGAGCCGAGGAGCGCGAGGGTTTAAGATGTCAAGGAGAGATGTGGGTCTCTAAGAACATTCACAATGGACTTTTTAAATTATCTTTTTAAATAAATTTTAGAGAGGACTCGTAAAAATGCAACTCTTACCATGCTTCTTATCTACCTCCTAAAATATGTAATTCTCTAGAAGCTCCTAAATCTGAGGAGAAAGACAGGACTTCTAGTGGCTTCCTATAATTGAATGCTGCTTCATTTAATGAGTATTTCAAACCTTTATTTAATGCTAAATATTTTTTATTTTATTTTTTAATAGAGATGGACTAATCAAAAAAGAGTTATAGTATTTATGACTCTCCAAATTAGAGAGTATGGTTGGAGATGAAATTTTTTAGAGAGCTCCTAAAATAGCTTTCCTATATTTTTAGCTAAATTTTAGTTAAGAAATAGATAGCATCATTGTGGATGCTCTAATGACTACTTTAGGCCCTTTTTGGTTCAGTGGAAATGAGACTTGAGAATGGAAAATCAATTGTTTTCCCATGTTTGGTAAATTCAGACATGGAAAATCGTTGTCTGACCTATGGGAAAGTAAAGGGGAAAGTGAAGCCACCCTCCTAACTTGGGTTTTGTTTTCCCTCATTATGGGAAAGTTTGGGAAAATGAGCCAATATTAAATAAATATTTTTCATGACCATTTTGTCCCCATTAACAATTCAGAATTACAATAAATCATTACATGCATTTTTTTTTATTTAATTTTGTTTTCCATTCCTACTCAAAACAAACATGGGAAAAGAAATAAAGTGATATCTCCCGATTACTTTCTCAGCATTACCAAATGTAGGAAAGAAATCTTTTATTTCTCATCCCCTAAGAAATAACATGGAAAATTATTTCCCCTTAAATTCATTCTGTGAACCAAACAACATTTGTCATTCATTACAGACAAGTGACCAGTTACACATGAAGACAGAAAGTGCACTTTAATTGCGATTTGAGAATTGGGATTTACCGAGAGAGCATGTGGTTATCCAAATAGTCTTGCACCCAAAAACCAATTCAGTTTCTGAATCGAATAAAAGCTTTACGAAGTGAGAAGCTTATGACTTTCTGAAGAGACTGCGTCGGCTAGAGGGGTTGAGGATTTTGGGCAGGGAAGGGGGTTAGGCGCCCGCGAGAGAGGGTGGGCCTTGGTTGATCAACAAACAACAGTGAAGGGAGCTCGGTAGGTTTTTTTAAAGCTTTTTATTTTTATTTTTTATGTTATTTTATATATTTGATATAAATTTTTTTAGAATTGGTGTATCCCTGTACACATAATCAGTTAACGTCTAACCAAACGGTCAACTTAATCGACGATTTAAATTGGTCAGATTTAAAACCATGTAGTGTAAATTGATGAAAATAAAATCCGGGGAGCCCATATTAGTTTCAGATTTGGTATTTGGTCTAGTTTCTGTCGAAAAAACATGTTGCAATTTGAAGATGACACAAAAAGGGAAAACCTTTTTGAAATTACTTTAATTTTCTGCAACTGAATATGGTTTCTTTAATGAAAGATGAATTGCTTTATTTAATAATGATTGAATCATTCACTACGGTTTCTGTTTTCCTAGTCTTAATTAGTTATTCTTTATTTATTTATTTATTTATTTATAGTAATTATTATAGTAATATTGGAATTGGCTGTTTGTTATAATTTGCACTTTATTTGTTCCTTAATTTATGATATGTATTTGTTCTTTGCTTTTATTGATGGAAAAACCATATGCGCGCATACACCCTTTGTTCTTTGCTTTTCTTATTTCTGCATTTATTCCCTTTGTTCTCTTTCTGATCACTTGTTTGCAGCCATGGAGATAAGGTTGCTTGACAATGCAGTCGATGAGGTAATTTCCAAAACCCCATAAACTATATCATTCTGATTGTTCTGAATTGGCATTTGAAATGCTCATTCATTTTCGAAAATCCCTTAAGCAGAATAACATCATTGAGATAGAAATGGCCCATTGTGCTGAAGTTCATTTTTGCCTTTGAAAATGTTCGCTTCTTTCAATTTATTTCCTGATGTGGACAAAATGCATATTCTCTTTGAATTATTGTTATAAATCTGAGAAAAAGGAAAAGCTCGGACTCATGGATAGTAAGGTTTTAGATTTGTTTGGTTTTTAAGCTTTGTAAGATGTTCGAAATGGTGCTATTCTTAAGACTCAAGCCACGTTTGTTTATAATAATCAGTTAATTTTCTCCAATATCTCATATTATTCAATGCAAACCAAAAAGAAAAGGACAAAAAAAGAACGTAAATATTCATTTATTATGCTATATTTTTTAGGCACCATTGTTCACTAGAACACATCCATCACAGTTCATTTAGGAGACTTGGGGTTATTTAATTCGCATGACTCGGGGTTACAATATATCATTAAATGTATTTTTTTTTTTTTGATTTAATATGCGTATAATTGGGAAATTATACAAATTTTGTTTTCCATTTCTATTCAAAACAAACATGGGAAAGGAAATAAAGTAATATCTCTTAGTTACTTTTCCAGCATTATCAAATATTGGAAATGAATTTTTTATTTTTCATCCCTTAAAAAATGACATGGAAAGTTATTTTCTCTCAAATCCATTCCGTGAACCAAGCGGAGTCTAAAAATATTTTTGCAAACAAGGAGTACTTAGAATTAAACCAGGTCATCAATGGTTTGATAAAAACTAATTTATGAGAGTGCCTAACCCAATCTTGTATGTTATGAATTATTATATCCAAAGATTCAATTGTCATGTATTATAGATGCTCGCCATTGTTCTCTATTTAACATATGAATCGTAATAGCTCGTGGTTGAAAATTTGTCATGGATAATTATAACTTGTATTGTTAGTTTCGCCATGAATTATGAATGAAAGTATAATTTTTCTATATATTTTTTTTTGAGTGTTATTTTCTTCGTAGAAAAATTTCGACACTTTTACATTGAGAACCCTTGGTCCAAGAATCCTAGATCAACCACTAACTAAAAGGGATTGGGTGGCTTTGCAAACAGAAGCTGAAAAAGAAGAAGGAATGGGAGCTACAAGATCTTAGTGATATTTAGTAAGGCTTATTTACTGTAGTGCCCCCTGAAACTTCGGTCAAATCCCATTTTGCCCTCCCAAACGCAAAATGACCCACTTTCATCCTTTGACCGAGGTTTGGTGACCTATTTTGCCCTTACCGTCAACTCCATTTAAAAATCTATTAACTTTGATGACGTGGTAGGGGTATTTTTATAATTTCATACACATGAATTGTAAAGACCCAAACCTAAAATTCACATGTAATTAGTAATTTATTATGCGGAAAGACAATTTTGCCCTTTGACTCACTTATGAACTCAACGTTGACTTTTTGACCGAAAAGGAATTTGACAAGTCCACATACACCGTTGCGTAGAGCACGACGACACGAGTTCATAGACACGAAGTAAGCTCGAATTAGAGTTTTAACGAAGAAAATACAATTAAAATATCACGAGGGGCAAAATGGTAAATTGGAAAATCAGATGTTATAAAACCCGTTTCTCTCTCTCTCTCTTCCCCATCAGTTTCTCTCTTCTCTCTCTCTCTCTCTCTCTCTCTCTCTCTCTCTCTCTCTCTCTCTCTCTCTCTCTCTCTCTCTCTCTCTCCCGCGCGCGACGTCCGTCGCCTCCTCCCTTCCCGTCACCACACCGGCCACCACAGGGCACGCCGATCTCCGGCGTTGGTACCAGCAGCTTCGTCTCGCCGCCGCCGTCACGCCACGACCTGCCTCCACCCCTGCACCGGCCGGAGCTCGCCGGAAACTGGAGGAGAACCGCCGGTTTTAGGCAAAACTTCATCTCCTTCGTTCTCCCTCAATTCTCAACCAAATCGTTCGAGTAAGGTATGGATTCTCACCTATTTTTCATGCTCTAGCTGATGGTTGGATAGGTTTTGATCGATTTTAGCCGTAGATCACTCGATTTTTGAATTGAAATTCGGCCGACTTTCGGCCTCTGTGTTCGGCCACTTCCGGTCAGTTTTTGGGGTAGGTCCAAGAACAAAAGTGACTCCAAATGGGGTGTTTTATCTAGGATAGGAGTTTGGAGTCCTGGTTCCGAGATTTTTCGACCACCCGAAATCGCTTAAGACACTCAAATCTGCCCGGGCGTGCTGGGGCGCGTGGGCGAGGGTGGCGAAGTAATTTTGTACAGTTTTGTGACCCTCGTGTCGTCACGAGCAAATAGGATTTTGCGGATCTTGATTCGGAGTTCGTTTGAGCCCCGAACGAATTTTTCATATCGCGCGATCCTGGGGTGCAGTGTTGTCAAATCGTTGGATCACACTAAATTTTGGATATGTCGGTCTACACGATTTCAGGATCGTGTAGAATTCGACGGATTGCGAATCGGAGTCCCGGATACTCCGAAAACGCGAATCCTAGGGCTAGGGTTTAGAAATTATGCGATTACACGATCGTGATTAATCCGACCGTCCGATTGACACCAATATCCTCGGAACATGTGTCCTAAATATATTGGACCTTCTAGCGGCATCCGGATCATATTGTACCCGTGGGGTTCTGGATTGACTTTTTGGACTTTAGCGCTTTTTGAGTCCCAAGATACCGCTAAATGATCCTACGTGGAAGGAAAGCTGTTATGGGCATAGGGATCACTTTAAATTGACGCACGTACTTTTAGGAGCCGGGGGTAGGGTTTTTAATTTAATACTATATTGTATTAATAGAATATTTTGGTCATTGACTCAGGCACCCGGGCACCAGTTGACCCGCAGGAGGGACCTTCAAGAGGTCCAGCGAGCTCAGACTATCAATGAGTGGACTCTTTGTTTCTATAAATGAATTTAATCAGTTCAGTTTCAGTTAAGCAGTTCAGTTTCAGTTATAAGCTGTTTTATGCTGTTAACTATTTTATGTTGCATGCTGCCGAGTGAAATTTCCTTTAAAGCTTATATGAACAGATATTCTCGTTAATTATCAGATAAATGGCAGCAGAATTTTAAAGGTTACAGAAAGTTAATTATTCAACAGATTTCCTTCAGAAACTTTATATTTTCGTAAATCACCTTGTACCCAGTTATTAAATGTTGCCTTCGGTTTATATTTGTTACCTTCAGTTTAGTCAGCATGCTTGACAGTTGCCCCACGAGTTCCTTGGTACTCGAACTCGTGTGGAGCGAGTAATGCGGATAAAGGTGGACTACGGTCCCCTGAATCCTGCGAGTTGCGGCTCGGACTGACTTCGTGTCACTGAGACCTGCGAGTATGTGTCACCCATGGTGATGCAAGGAATTGATGGATATAAGGATTTGACGGAAATAGGGGTACACCTAGGTGATAGTTTTCAATTGTTTTCAAATGTATAGTTATATATATATGCATTGATTTCAGAAATAAAGAAAATAAGTTAGTTTGTATAACTGTTTTTACAGTGGGGTTAGTATGTTCATATATTATTTTCTAAGCTTTGTTTTGGGTCCACTCACCCTTCTTGTTGTTTTGCACCCCCAGGCAGTAGACGTGCACAGGAATCCACCACCGGGCTACTTTCCATCTTCCGCGCCTTTCTTTGATGTAGGATTTGTATTTTGTACAAAGATTTACTCTTTTGTAAATTCTTAGCAGTCGCTCTGATGTTTTGCCCTAGACTGAGTTTTGATCTCTTGGAATGTATATATACATATGCTGGCAGTTGGTTGTATATATGTATACTTGTTTGGCAGGTGTGAATGTTTTGGTATTGAGCCAGTTACAAGGGAAACTCTGCCGGTTTTTCGGTAGAAGTCAACCTTGTCATTTTATCGTGTTTTGTATAGAAAGGCAAATAGGTCATTTGTGCCCGATATTCGCCAGGTGTCGGACACACACAGGGTCTGGCTCGGATTCCAAAGTGGAATTTGGATCGAGTCCTGTCATGAATTATCATCCACCAATTAGGTGAGTGACGTGGCAAGTGGAGCCCACCTTCTCCACATGGATAAAAATATAACTGAATATTCTAATAATTAGAAGTTCAAAAAAATAACAAAAAAATATTTTCACATAATTAAAAACTCTACCCATCACCCTAGCGACCCCAATCCTCCCACCCACCCACAGCCATCTTCCCTTACCCTCTCATCCACCATTATTCCTTACCCACAGCCAATCCCAACAATAAAACTTCTGATACTTGGTTGGTCTCCATTAAATCTACAAGTAGCTCCTCCAATTTCTCCACCATCCCAAGTTCAATATACAACCCAACAACCATGTTAGCCATCTTCTCATTGATCTTCCACCCAGCATCCAACATTATCTTCATCTCTCAGTTGCTTTTTTTTTATAATTAAATTTTTTGGTTTTTTGGTTCATTTTTTTTGTTGGTTGCAAATTCAATGATAAAGAACATCGAACTCGTTGCAACATCCCTACCTAGATCCGAACCCTACCACCATCACAACCATCCCTCTCTCGATCTCCGACCAACCTTAACACCCAACTTCAAATCTGGGTTGTTTGAAACCCAGCCCCTCTCTCTCTCTCTCTCTCTCTCTCTCTCTCTCTCTCTCTCTCTCTCCACACAACACAACCCATATATGGTGGGATCTGGGTGGGAGGGGGTTGGATTGTGTACTGGGTAGGGTTTTTAATTATTTGAATATTTTTTTCTTATTTAATTTATTTTTTAGTTATTTTTAATTATTAGAATATTTAATTATGATTTTTTTAATGTGAAGGTGGGCACCACTTGCCACGTCACTCATCTAATTGGTGGATGATGATCTATGTGTACGAAATTACAAAAACACTCATACCACGTCATCAAAGTTAATAAACTTTTAGATGGAATTGACATTAAGGGCCAAAGTGGGTTCCCAAACCTCGGTCAAGGGACGAAAGTGGGTCATTTTAAGTTTGGGGGGCAAAGTGAAATTTAACCGAAGTTTCAAGAGACACTACAATAAATAAGCCTTTTTTAAAAATAAAAAAATTAAACAACATAATTTTATTCCATTTGTTGAATTATATATTTTTTTTCATGGATAAGACAAAATAAATTTTAAAAATGACTTACAAGTTGACTACATGATGCATTTTAATGAAAATAATATACAACAAAGTTGAAAGAAGTCATTCATTCATTGTTTATGTTACCCGATGTATTTTCAGTGTTTTTGTTTTCTGAAATTGTTTTATAATTAAGCTATCAGCGTTTTCGGATCTTAAAAATGCAAATTCGTTTTTCATTTTTATTTTTCAAAAATGTATTACAAAAATGTTTTTAAGAAACATTACCATACGGGCCCTTAGAATCCTCCTAGTTCTCTCCAACCCAAGTAGCAAGTTTTCAAATGTGTACTTTTCATGTTTTCAACTTTGTTGCTAACCTTCTTATACTATTACTAGCCTCTCTGCACGCGCTTCCGCACTTGAGAGTGGCTTTTTTTTTTTTTTTAATTTTAGAATTAAAAAGATTTATGGGTAGTTGTGTTCCATGAAAATAGGATCCATTATCTTCTTTTTTTTTAATTTTTTTTAATACGAAAAAGTGTGAATTTACCATATTATCCTCATTTAATTAATAATTTCAATTCTTAATGTTTGAATTAACCAATGACATTTTCTGGTATTTTGAATGTTTCACTATTCTCTGCATTTTGCTTTATATATATAGATTAAAAAAATTCAATTTAATTCTGGGAGCTTATTTTCTCACTCCTCTTTTGTCCACTTACACTCTTTTTGTTGGAAATTGTATGTTATCACTCCTCTTTTGGATGATTCTTTTGTTGAAAATTGTATGTTCTCACTCTTCTTTTGGAAATTGTGTATTATAGGAAAAAATATTTTTTTTAAACATAGGGAGTATAAATGGACAAAAGAGGAGTGGGAAATTAAGCACCATTTAATTATTTTTATTTCTTTTGAATAATTATTTGTTGGTTTTAATACTACAATAAACCACCTAAATTTTACATATTGTCACACTTGACCACCTTGTTCCCCAATATCTCGTATTATTCAATTCAAACCAAAAGGACAAGGACAAAAAAAATAACGTAAATATTCATTTATTATGCTATATTTTTGGGTCATGCTAGGAAAACCAACTTTAGATACCAACTTGTGTACCAACTCTCTAATAGAGTCTGGGACCCATTGTATTGGTGGGCTCCACCTCTATTAGAGATTTGGTACACAAGTTGGTATCTAAAGTTGGTCTCCCTAGCATTTTCCTATATTTTTAGGCACCATTGTTCACTAGAACACATCTATCACAGTTAATTTAGGAGACTCGGGGTTATTTAATTAGCATGACAACTAAAATCATGCAGAAATGCTTAAGCGAATGATTTGTTGACTTAAATGTTAGATCATACCAACCTTCGATTTTTTATGTGTGGATAATTAAAGAAGGAATTCAAGTTTTGAAACCACTTTCAAGATTGAGAAGAGAAATAGCACTAATGTAAAAGCAATGCTGATCTCATATCTCATATAGGCTTTACATTATTACATCTTCTCTTTTTCATTGTATCATTGTAATTTTATATCTGCACAATAAAGAACATAATACATGTAGCTTGTAAATGTAAAAAAAGTCCAGAAGAAACAAAACCCAAAAACTATAGTGCATATATTCCATGACATAGGAAATTAAAAGGGCTCCATTATTGGTCTTGCACTGTGGAGGGAAAATCCAAAACTGCAACCAACCCTCATTGCAGTATTTGCACGAACTACCACCAAGCAAGCACCTTCAACTTGAACCAAAAACAGGCCAACCCAAAACCTCAAGGGATCAAGCTAGTAGCTTCATCATCTTTGGATGATTCTTCTGACTTGGATTTCAGAAACCCAACTCTAGAAAACTCCAACTCTCTCAATTTGAGCAACAAAAACAACAAAATCCCACACCCAAAACCCAACGCAGAGCTAGAACCAGTCAAAGAAACCGCAGCACAAACCAACATCACAAAAGACTCTTCCTTTGAATTCATATCTTTCGAAGCCATGGCCAATTCAATCCCAGCAAAAAGCAAGAGCACCCCAAGAATCCCAATCGGAAACTGGTTCAGAACACTCACAAATGAGTTCCCAAACAGCAGAGCCAAAACCAACTTCCCAATCCCCAAAAACACAACCGAAGCCCCGCTCCTCCCTCCAAATCTGTACTGCCCAGCAAGCCCTCCAGCTCCATGGCATACAGGCATTGCCCCGAACCAGCACCCGACGAAGTTCATGACCCCTACGCTGATCGAAACCGTCCTCGCTGACGCCTCCCTGTCTGGAAACAGATCGCCGGATAATTTGCAGACGGCGATCACAGAGTTTAAGATTGACAGTGGGATTTGGGGAATTGCTCCGCGAACAAACCCAATTTTCCAATCTTCCCATGTAATCTTCAACAAGGTTATCTTAGAGGGCCCAAATTTGAGATCGCCCAAGATTGAAATGTCGCGGACAAAGCACAAAATCAGCCCAAATAAGAAAACTACGAGAGCTGCAGGAATTTGGGATAAAACTTTCAGTCGTTGATTAAGTCTTGGTGATCGGCGACGATTGATTGTGTTTTCAGTGCTGGGATTGTGAGTGTGATCGTTGTCGCCGGATCCGGTGGCGAGGACGATGAAGAGAAGGGAAGAGAGGGCGAGGAGGAGGCCATCGAGGCCGAGCCAGGGCCGAGGGGAGGTGGATTTGGAGGCGGCGAGGTCTTGATTGAAGCGAATGTACTTAACGGCGGTGAAGGCAAAGGAGAGGCCTTGAGAGAGCTGGACGCCACGGACGACGGGGAAGGGGAGGAAGCGGTAGAGGAAGGACATGAGGCCGGTGACCCCGAGGAGGAGGAGGACTCCGGCGGTGGACAGACCAGCGGCGGCGATTTGGGGGAGGGAGAGGTGGGGAGACTCGGAGATTGCGACGGCAGCGATGGACTTCATGGGCTGGACGGGCATGGGGATGCCGAAGAGGAGGCCGGTGGTGAAGTTATAGAGGGCGGTGAAGATGAGGGTGGTGCTGAGGTCGAGGTGGGAGACGAGGGTGAGGGCGAGGATGATGGGGATGTAGGTGCCGAGGTCACCCACTGCGCCGGAGAGCTCGGCGCAGAGCGTGGTTTTGAGGCGGAGGTGGTGGCCACACCGCTCGTGGAGGAGGAGAGGGCTTGTGGTGGTGGTGGAGAGTGAGGGGGCTTCTTCTTCCATGGTGGAGTTGGGGAGGAGGGGAGGGAGATAGTAGTGTTATGAGTGTAACTTTAAGTTGGTGGTGTATACAAAATATCATTGCAAACTAACTTAACTATATATGAAAATTTGAAATGTCTAATTGTGGTGCATGCTGAATTTTATCCTAGGAACTAGGAAGTCTACTACAATGTTCATTTTATCCTAAATAACAAGGACTTTGGAAGTTGGATATGATTTTCAGAATTAAAAGTAAAACTTTTCTGCAGATGTGGAATTGCCTCTTGCATTCGAGTTCAAATTCACTTTCTCGTAAATTAGATTAATTTAAAACAGATTATTATTTTTATTAAAAAAAAAATTAAAACTTTTCATAAGAAAATAAAAATACTATTGCTTTAGTCAAAATTTAACTTACAAAGAGATTAAACCAAGTGATCAATATGAGTAGTGATACATACTTTCACTTAAGTTGTTTACTAAATGACGTGACAATTTTTTATCTAGTTTTGGCCTCATTTACGCGCTACCAGATACTAACATTTGCCATCATAGAATCAGTACTAATGATCCTTACATGGTTATTGTGTGGTGGGTTACTTAGCAAACAACTACACTAATTGAGGATGTCATTAGGCTAATCTATAGCAATAAATTTTCAAGAAAAGGCCAAAAGGAGGAGAAATGGTTCCTTATCCTTGATATGGTGCGCCCTCTCTTTATCTCTCTCCTAATCACTGCATGGGTGGAGAATTTGCAACTAGAGAAGTCCCTCTCCAAAGGCAGACTCCACTTGCACAATCTTCCTTCTTAAGGCTTTTGTGATATCGATTTGACAAGAACTTACAAGTATCAGAGAGTTTTTCACTGCCTTTGCACTAGTACGTACTGTCTTCTATTAAGGCTTTTGTGAGTGACTAGATTTCACAAAATGCAGGTAAATGTATGGATTCTAAATGTGGAGGTTCAGATAGATTTCATGAAATACAGATAAACGCACAAATCCTAAATGCAGAGGCTCCGAACATCTATGATGGAATCGGTCCAATTTCATTTAAAGTGATGAATAAGTTGAGATGAGAGTACTTTATTATTAAAAATTTCTTGGCATACCTAAATAAATGAGTATGATTAGGATTAGCCACCGAAATAACCTGTTTACGAATGGGTTTAGGCCACTATTAAGTTCTTAATCCTGTAAAACAATAATAACAAAAATATTCGGATATAAAAGAAAGAAAAATTATATATTAGACCTCTTTCTGATTATTATTATTAAAAGCATGTATCTAATGAAAATTTAAAGCAAGCGATTTTTAGCTCAAACGGTTAAGAGTGGTTATCCACTCCAAAATTCTGTGTTCGAATTCCTTGTCTTTAATATCGTTTGTATAAAAATAAAAAGAAATTAAAAAGACGAAATTTTTATTGAGACTTTACTTGATCCTTGTTTCTTTTAATCAAGGAATTGGATATTCAAATTTGATTAGTGTATATATAAAAGTTTTTTTTTTAATTTTTTATCTATTTTATTCCCCACTTTTGTCAGATGATATAGAGTTTTGAAGTTCATGTGGTACGTGGCATTGATATTGTACAATAATAGTGAAGAAGCCAAACTAACTAGACGTTATAAATGGAGTCGTACACGATTCTTTTTAGTGACATTTGCACAAGGCTAAGGCAATGAATACGACTCTAGCTCTACCAAGAGTCGTTAAGGCAATGAACATGATTTGCCCAAGTGAAATTTGCAAAAAGACAGTAGATGACGACGTTGGAGGTGTGAATGGAGGTTGTTAGATTGTGAGGGATATGAGGGAGGTTGAGACCGTGATATATCAATATATGGGCTGATAATGATATCACATAATCGGTCCACTTCAGTTCTTAAGTTACAAAAATCAAGAATTGAACTAGCTAGTTCAAGCCAAAACCAATTTTTTCAAAAAAAAATTCAAAATGTTAAGATCCCAAGTTTATCGATTTAAGTACCTACCTCTGTAATTTAAGGGGGTGTATTCAATTAGGATTCTAGAGCGTTTGAAAAGATTTTGTTTAAGTGCCAGATTTCATAGAACTTGATAGACTTTCAGAAAACTTCTATATAATTTTTTTAATAAACTTTCTTAAGATTTGTATGGCTTTTATTCCAGACATATATAATTTCTTTAACATATTTTTAAATAAACTTTCTTAAGATTACACTGATGTTAGTTGAACAACATGAAATAAAATTTTAAACAACATGAAATAAAAAAATCCAAATTACAAGTCACACATATGCACTTGAGCTAATAACAAATTGCAATTAATAATAAATTTCAGATTTTCAAAAGAAATAAAGGATTTAGAAAAGCAAAACAAGTTGATGAATTCATCATCAACTATTTAATAACCAATAGAGTATTTAAACATAAACAACAATGTTTGATAAACAAAACAAATAGTCCAAATATCCTGATGCATTATCAACCAAAAAACAATCACAAAAACCAATCATTCCAAACAAACTAGTCATTCCAAAAAATTCTCAAAAAATATCACTCATTCCAAATTGTAGGATATCCAATTTGAGTGCTCCTCAGCAGACATTTTCAAAAATGTATCTTTTTTTGTGTTAGGATTCAACAAAGAAAGCGCTTTATAACGAGCACGTTCATCCAAATTTAGGGTCTCCTTAATGGCATCCCACATATAATATAACTCTGCTGCTCACGCCATCCACAGGAGTATTTTGGTTTCTACAGTTGCCTTGCTTAGCATTCCATTAGCATCACGCCATCCACGGGATGCAGCATCAACCATGAGTTGCAACAACATTCTACTCTCTCCCACACTCCAAGCGTTATAATCTTGTTTGCTCTTTCCTTTTCCATTTACTTGTTATGTATTTTCATAATCCATTTGAGTGGTGCAGCTATAATTTTATCATATCAATAAAAAAAAAAATTAAAGCATAAAAAATATACAAAACCCATAAAACACTACAAACGTTGATCCCAAAAAATGTACATCAGCAACCATAGATCTTAACAGACACATCTTATGTTGAATACACACATGAATTGTAAGATCTCACATCAACCAACGAAGAGGGGGTGATGTGCCTTCTATGTGCATACCCGCATCCATCTAGCACGAGACCTTTTGGGAGCTCACTAGCTTCGGAGTCGTAGGAACTCCGAAGTTAAGCGAATTGGGGGCCAGAGCAATCCCAGGATGGGTGACTCACTGGGAAGTTGGTCGTGAGCTCCCAAAAATAAAACCGTGAAGGCCAGAGAGGGGGGCCCAAAGCGAACAATATCGTCCTACGGTGAAGTTGATCCCGGGATGTGACAATTTAGTATCAGAGCCATATGGTGGGTTTTGGGCTTTTGAGGTCGTTTAGGCTTCTAAAACAGCATTTGAACATAAAAATTAAGAAAAAGAAAAAAGCTTCTTCTTTTTTTTCACTAAACAGAAACTAGACGAGGTCTAGCAACACCTCGAACATCAGCAGCTAACATGGCATTAAGAAAAGCCGGAGCCTCCAAAAACACATGGAGGCAAGGACCAAAATCATAACCTTTCGCAGCCAAGGCATCCGCAACACAGTTTTGTTCACAGAAAATATGCTTCACAAAGCAGCACCAATCCTCATAAATCTTCATTTTGCAACAATTGATAATACTAAAGAAAGGGTGTGTTGACACAATAGGACTTTTTAACAAAGCCACAGCAGAAGTAGCATCACACTCAATCTCTACCATGCAAAAACTAGCATCCCAAACCATATTAAGCCCCCAAAAAAGCCCCCATAACCCAGCCTCAATGATGGAACCATAGCCTAGATTCACAAAGAAACCCTTGATCCAACTCCCACAAGAGTCTCTTAACAAACCAACAACCCCAATAAGACCAGAGAAATTAATTCTGCTACCATCAGTGTTGATTTTACAAACACTAGGAGGAGGGGCCATCCAATAGAGATGAACAACAATACATTGAGGGAGAAAAGCCGAACTTGATTTCAATTATTATAATTTATATGGTTGTACTCCAAAGATTAACTCCCCTTTGATGATATCTACTCATTTAGTTGTTTGGATAATGTGTGTAAATGTTTTATAATTTTAGAGAAAGAAGTGTTGGTAGTAAAACTATTTCTTTGCTTGGTTATAGCTTTGATTCCAAGACATGGGTTAAATTCACCATCACTTTCACTGTTCTTGACTTTCTTGGACCAAACATGGTCCGTACGTCAGATCTGGCAAATCTTCCTTTAATGGAGTCCATTTGTCATACACTTGATGAGTTTTACAGGTCATCTAATCCAAGCACACGAAAATTTGGCCAAAATTTTTTATTTAATATGAAATTGATAAACACTTAAATAATTACGATCATTGCAAATGACTTAACGATATCATATTTGAATTTTTTTTTTTTTCTTAAAGATATAATTCTTAAATGAGGTTATACAAAATGAACAATTCGAATCATCATATTATAGAATTAGTTCAAATGAGTTATAGAGTTCGTTTTTGTGAGCAAGAAAAAGATTTTGACAATTGGAACACCGGTTGCATCCAACAAGTCTTTGACAGGGATCAAAGAATCAACTATTCATCAATAGCTGATAATTTTTCTCATGAGCAGAAATGTTTCCTATAAAAACACTTCCACATAGATCCGCGGCATTCATACCATGTCTTCTAGTAGAAGAACTTTTTATAAAAACACTTTCAACAACGAATTAGCTACGGTAAATAGTAAATCACGTTGGTCTACAAGTTAACCAGAGAAATGAAATTTATGTATTAGAGAACATGGTTTGATTACAGATACCAAAATAGCAAATGCTTGGGCAAAACACTTAGGAACTTTTGAGTGAAATATGTTAACTAACAAAATTGACTTTAATCCGAGCATTGTAATTTACTAATAAGCCATATCATCACAAATTGAAGGACTTAATTACCTACTCTCTTTTTTAATCTTTACTTAATTACAAGAACACTAGTAGCTATGCCCCTTACTTTTGTGGGGCCTTGTGGAACAATTATATTGGATGCGCACACAAGGGGCTTTCCGCCGGCTTTTAAGGGTGTGTTTATTTGTTTGTTCAAACTTAGAATGATGAAGGAAATGATTGCTTCTTTATTTCTTTTGATTTGAACAAGAGAATTGAACCTCAAGTTTTCCATTCAACGTATTCCACCTAATCACTTGGAAAAAAAAAAAAAGTTCATGATTAAAGGAGCATAAGTCTTTTACTTGTACTATGAAGCATCGTTTGAAATTATTTTCACACCGAAGACTGGAATTATTTTCTTTTCAATTATATGAGTGATTAAATATATTTACCCATACAACTGAAGTCAAGTTGTTTGTTTCTTCCTTTTGCCACCCACTTCCATTTTGAATTATAATCAACATTGTGTTATTGAATTGGTGATAGCTTTCTATCAAATTCATATGTCCAAAACAAATAGGTCCAAAAATGCTTTCATCAAATAAAATCCAAGATAGATGGAAGTGGGCAAGACTTTGCTATAAAGATTTAATTATCATAATCACTGTGGACCAGGCCATATCTAGCCGTTACACCACCGCCCTACCGTTTTGCTCACGTGTCAGCCCAAATTTGAAACTCTTCAATCTTTTTAAAACACAAAAAAACCAATGTGACCGTTAACTTGTATCTTGAGCTAAACCAATATCTTCCCCTGTTTCTGTTTAGTGCATCCAAGTGAAGAACAATGGCTTTCGATTACTCATTCACAGCAGATGAAATGGCAATTGATGATGGTCTTGGGTACCCAAAAGCCTACGCGAAGCTCTGCCGTGATCGCAGTTCTGGACCTTACAGCCATGGCCCTCCTTTCACTTTCATGCCTTACTGTCTGCAGCAACAGGAGGTAAGAGATATGATCGTTTCTAACTTTCTGTTTGCTTCCCTGGAAAGTGGAAATAGAGGGACAAAATTGAAAATTGGGCTTTAGCATATAAGCTGATTTGGGTTTTTGAAACTGGACAGCTCAGGAAAGTTATATGTGCAGAGAATTAAACATTACTATGTTCAATTTATTTGTTTCTCTGATAATTGGTTGGAAGATCTTTCGTATAAACGTTTATAGGATTGTCATTGGTTTCATCCAGAATTTGGGGGTTTTTGTCTGGAATTATGAAAGGTCATCGGATTTACTTGAAATGTGGTAATTGAAATTGAACTATGTCTTGGATGCCCCGTGTTTTGTTCTAACAGCATTAATTTTATTTTTTTTTGGGTGCTTTTAAATGTGTTTGCAGTAATTGGCTTTCTTTAATGTTTTTCATTCTGTGAATGCTGGTTTTTGTGATATAATTTGGTTTTCAGGATTTGAGAGCAAGAGATTTAGAGCAGATGTTTCCCATTATCGACCCGAAAGCAAAACCTACTACCAGGCCCAAGATTTTTGTTAGTCTGTTGTGGAAGCAGCTCAACCACCTTGGGTAACCCTGTTAATTTTGCTCCATAAACCTTTCAACATGAGCAAACTTGGAGAATTCAATTATGACACTCTTTTTCTTAATGTTTCTGCTTATGTTGAATTTCAGGAATGCTGGCTTTGATCCTGCAGTAATTCGAGTCGATCCATATGGCAATGTTCTGTATTACCATGCTGATTCTGCTTCTCCTCTTGCTTGGGACATAGATCATTGGTTTCCTTGCTCAAGTATATGACTCATCACTAATTTCTCTATCTCTCTCTCTCTCTCTCTCTCTCTCTCTCTCTCTCTCTCTCTCTCACACACACACACACACACACACGCATTTGTAACCTGTGGTCTTTTGCTGAAAATCTAGGGGGAGGATTGACTGTCCCAAGCAATTTGAGGATACTACAGTGGCAAGCCTGCAAGAAGAAGCATAATATGCTAGAATTTCTCATTCCATGGTGGGATTTTCAGTTGGGTATATCAGTGAACCAGTTCTTATCCATATTTGCTTCTTCCAACTCAGATTTCAGGTGGGTTTACTTCATATTTCTATGCTTAGTTGCTTTTCTATTCAAAAACATTGATTTGTGACAAATTGTGTCCTTTCACAACATTGGCAGGCACAGAGCATTCTCATTTCTCTTCTCTGACGGTGAAAATGAGGAACTCAATTCTTCACAGAATGTAGATTCTCATTCTTTTCCGCAACATTACGTGGAATCTAAAGAGCATGTGGGCCTAGCTCCGGCTGCTATTGTGGTATCTCGAAGGGAGTCATATGGCTCTTCATCTGTTTTGAAATCCCTGGACTACAATAAGCAGATACAGCCATACTCTCCTGCAATTGGTCAGTGCTTATATAACAAATACTCAACATTTTTTTGTATATGTGTATAGTAATGACAGGTGTTATAAAGTTTTTTTTTTTTTTGGATTGTATTAGCTGCAAGAAAAGGGAATCGTATTGTTTCGAACGAAAATGAGAACCCGAACTTCATTACAAACCCATACCAAGGCATTGTCGTGGCAAGAGATTCCTTAAAACAAAGAGAACAAACTGCAAAGATGCAGGGAGAGATACAAAATCTGGATGATGAAGTGAATGAATTGAGGCAAAAAAACGAAGAGGAAAAGCTCACCATTCAAAACTTGGAACTGACATTGATAAAGCGTAGGAGAAGAGCAGAGAAGTGCCGGCGGCTAGCAGAGGCACAATCATCATATAGGACTACACTTGAAAAGATGATTCGAGATGCTATGCACCAGTAAGATTGTTTGTAGAAGATTTGTCTTTTTTTTTTAATATAATTTTTTTCAAACTGCTTCACTGACCCTTTTCCTTTCTGGTTTTTTGGCTTAAGGTCTGTCATTTATAAAGAGCAGTTGAGACTGAACCAGGCTGCAAGTAGTGCACTCATGGCAAGACTTGAGGCACAAAAGGCAATGTGTGATGCCTCAGAGAAAGAACTTCATAAAAAATACAAACAAAGAGATGAGCTTGAGACACAGATAAGGCCTGAGTGGGAACAAGCAAGGAAGAGATCAAGAACGGATGATGCCTTAGCTGAGGAGAGAGAAAGTAAGACAGTTCTTTATCTACCAGCAAGCAAGCCAAGAAGAGTTTTACACAAGGAACTAAGAGTGTTTCTAGAGGAAGAACAGAAGGCATCTAATGCTGCTTTATCACAGAGTGAAGAAGATGGGCAAATAGAGCTAAACGAGGAACTGCAAAGACCCACAAAACGATTGTCTATTGACAACCTTGAGGAGAAGGCCAGGTACATTGATGCATTAGAGGATGAGAACTTAATAGAGAATAAAATGAGGACACTGGAAATAGAAGAGAGGAATCACAAATTTCAATTTCCTGTCCTTCGAGAACCAGATATTGAGGAGGATGAAGAAAGCAGGAAACAGCGTGGGAAGGGGAATGTAGAGAAGTGGCTTCAAATTCTGTTAGACGGTTCTCCAGAAGAGTTTGGTCCTCAGAATGAAAATGAAAGTGAAATAGACAAGACTGGTGATATAATCAGAAAAATGAATTTGAAGTATCCACAGGAGGTCGAGAATCTGAAGCGTCCCGAAGCGGTTGTCAAAAAAGGTGTGCCGGTTAATGATGAAAAGCGGCAGTCAATTGTCCAAGAGAAGGATGGCAATGCACATGAACTGGGTACTCCTGTTAAGGGAGTTGTTAGCAGGAAGAGTTTTGAAGGGAAGGAAAGAAGGGATCAGAGTAATGGAAAGGAAAGAAAACTTGCAAGGTCTGAGAGTGCCAGAGCCTTTCGACGAATTCCATCGTCTCCGTCTATAATATTGGGCATGAAAAAGGGTGTTGACTGCATGCGAAAGAAGCCCATGGTAACTAGTGATGATGAGGAGAGCTATGCTACAGAAAACAACTTCATAAAGTCATCTATGAAGACAATCAAGAAAGCAGTGAAATTGTGAACAGAAGTTCAGTTCCTCTTGTGTATCATTGGAAATGTGTATTGATTCTTTTCCTTCTCCATTGTTTTTACTATAATTTTTTTCTTAGGTATATATAAGCAAAGGCAACATGCCTTAAGCTTTGAATAACTGTGTCAAGCTTGGCTATTCTTTGATTTGTGTATAAGATTGATTTGTGTGAGACGCTATAACAGCTTGTTGTTTTACTAGAAACATTCAGCTTCCTTTTCTTTCACTCTGCTAAAATTTGTGTTCTCCATTTCCTTAAAGAAGGGTCGTATTCAAGTTTCTTGCAAGATCTTGGTTTGTAAACTCATCTCAAATGTACCCTGCAAGGAATTGAATGAAAAAACAAGAATACCAGAATTGATACAGAGACATTAGACATTACCAGGAGCTCTGTCAAATGGAATAGATATGTTAAACTACGTATGTCATGCACAATTCCGGAAGTTGAATTAGTTTTTAGGCCATACATGAAAGTCGAATTGAAGTCACCAAATCTGCAGAAAACAAATCCAAGTTCAGAATTATTATTGCATTTGAGATAAACAGGGCCATGGAGATATTAATAATATAGGACTCTCACATGCCAATAAATTCATTGCATGTCCATTCCAACCTTCGTATCCATCGGAGATGGGCAAAGCTTGTAATCTATGCTTATTGCAAAGATAAGTACATTATCTGTTAGGCTGCTAGTATATTTCAGGCTTATTAGGTTGCTCCAAAATAGTAGTGATAAAGCATAAATTATGTTGCAAAATGATGAGAAAGATAAGATCCGACATGACACTGTATTTGTAATTTACAATTTTATAAACGATTACTTACTTTACAAGGAAATCATGTATGATAAAATTACACCATGCTAACAAATGTTATGAGATAACAATGCCCTGCGGAGCATAGTACTAACAAAATTTTTATTGCAAGGGCCTCACAAAATTCCAATCATTTTTTTTCCAGTTGATTGTAATGACAGAGCAGAAAAGTAGCTACTTCCTCTCTTGTGATATATGTTGCACATCATCTTTCTGCCAATTTGCTTAGCATTTAAGTAGACTTTGAAATTAAGGAGATAATCAACGATCTGCAGCCTCCCTACTAGATGTTTAGCATGAGCCAGAAGTTGTCATTTCTGAATTCTACTGCACCGTTCTCTAAGATTAAGTATTCCTTCGTCAGCTCATTTATTGGAGCTTCCCCAGTAACCTTCATCCCCACAAGTGCAGGAGCCATCCTTAAAATGGTGAAACTTTTCAGTATCTCTTACAGAAATGTCCCGACGCACAACCTTAGAGATAAATTTGATAGTACTGTGGCAGCTTTGGCACATGTAAAGGTTCTTAGTCACCCATATTGGCATCCCAGGAGCTGTATTAATGAGCCCAAATGCAACTGCTAGTCTCTCACTGTGTCCACAAAAAATCTCAGCTTTAAAAGCTTCAACTTCATCTGTAGGACTGTTTTCGGGCTCTCTGAATCCCACTGATCTCATTTTCTCATAAAATCCCTCCATAACTGCATTTAGTTCCTTTATTTGAGGGTGGAAATTATCACCACTTAGGAAAGCATGAACCTTTCCCTTTACTTCCACCCAACTGCACCCAGGATCTACAGTCAGGCCCCTTTTCTTCATCATCTTTCTTACTATTGCAACTTCTTCCCACTTACCGCATTGAGCATAGAGATTACAGATAAGTACATAATACCCAACACCTTCTGTATCCATTTTTAAAATTTGATGAGCTGCAAGTTCACCAAGTTCAACCTGCTTGTGGATCATGCATGCATTCAACAAGGCTCCCCATATAGCTGGATCTGGATTTATAGGCATCTTCCGTATAAACTCGTGAGCATCATCCAATTGCCCAGCACAACCAAGTAGATCAACAATGCAAGCATAGTGCTTGAGATTAGGTGTGATGGAATAATTAAGTTTCATGCTTCTAAAATACTCCAAACCTTCGCCAACCATGCCAGACCTACTACAAGCACATAACAATGAAATAAATGTGATCTCATCTGGATCTACATGAGACTCAACCATACGGTTAAATAGCTCGACGGCATGCCTTCCTTGCCCCCTCTGTGCATAGCCAGTTAGAAGGATATTCCATGCCGCAACATCCTTTTTGTTATAGTTAAACTGGTTCCATGCAGATCCCATCCTTCCACACCTTACATACATGTCTAGAAGCGCATTAGGTAAATAACCATCAAATGCTACACCAGTCCTTAACGCATGGGCATGAATTTCCTTTCCACACATCAAAGCTCCTATTCTAGCACAAGCAGACAGGACAGAAACCAAGGTAACAGAATTTGGTTTTAGACTGAGTTTCATTTGCCGAAAGAAAATCAAAGCCTCGAAGCACCGATTGTTGATCCGAAGGCCAAGTATGATTGAAGTCCAAGATATGACATTCTTTCCTGGGATGCCATGGAACACTTCCAAAGCCTTATCAACGCATTTACACTTACAATACATATCAATGAGCGTATTGGCAACTATCACATACGATATGAACCCAGTTCTGTAAGCAAGCTCATGAAGCTTCATACCCATATCTAAATTCCCTAAACAAGCGCAAGCAGATAGAACACTGGCTATGGTTATTTCATCTGGCATGATACCCTCTCGCTCCATCATTCTGTAGGATTCCACAGCCTTGTCAGGCAGTGCATTATTACCATAACACGAAATCATCGATGTCCATGACACCACATCTTTATATTCCGTTCTAGAAAAAACTTTTTCTGCTTCCTCAAAATGCCCAATGATTGAATACATCTGAATTAAAGCATTACACACTGAAACATCCTCCGCAAACTCTGTTCTCATGACAAAACCATGGATTTCCCTCCCTAACTTACAGTCACTAAGAAGCTCACAAGCAGATATCAAGCTAGTCATAGTCATCAAATCCGGATAAACTGAAGATTCAAGCATCATGAGAAACAATCTCAATCCTTCCAAAAATTCTCCATTTTCAAAATACCCCGAAATCATAGCATTCCACGAGATCCTATCCCTCCTAGGCATTCTATCAAACAACATCCGTGCACTACCAACGGCACTACATTTTACATACATTGTAATCAAAGCATTAACCACATCAACATCCGACTCAAACCCAAATCTAATCACGTGTACATGAATCTCCCTTCCCCTCGCCAAGTCCGGGACGCCCCCACAAGTCCTAAGAACACAAGGAAATGTATACACATCAGGCACAATCCCAACCCACAACATTCTGTGATACAAATTCAAAGCCTCATCAAAGAACCCAGCTTTCGCATACCCACCAACCAAAACATTCCAAGAAAACACGTCCCTCTCCCCCATTCTCCCAAACACATACCAAGCATCAACCAAATTACCAAACCTCACAAACATGCTCAACAAGGCATTACCAAGCTTAACGCTCAAAAGGGTCGTGGAATTCGATACATAAGAGTACACACGAGCTCCTTCCTCGTGTGTTCTCTTCCACTCACACAGCCTAACCAAAGCAATGTAAGCATCTTCTTCCACTTTAATTTGAAGCTCCTGCATTGAATCCAAGAGCTTCAGAGCTTTTTCAAGATTCCCATGGCGGCAAAACTCGTTCAAATTGGAGTTCGGGTTCTGTGTGGAGATAGAGGAGGTGCTGCAGACTGTCATTTCTTGGGTTTTTCTAAAGGAAATTTGGTGGGTTTGGAGCTTGTGAGAGAAACCAAGGGTTTCGAGCTTGTGGGTCTTGGGGAATTGAGGATTGGGAAGGTGTTGGGTGTTAGGAATTTGAGAGCTTTGAGCTGAAACTGCCATTTTTGAACTCTGAGAGCATTGTCTTCCCAGAGGGTTTTGCATGAGGTTTAACGGTTAATGGATAATGGGACTGTTTTTTTTTTTTTTTTTAATGGACAAGAAATATTATCTTTTGTTGTCTGTTTAACTAACTTAAACTGCCACAATTTATGCAAACTAACACAAATTATAGACCAGAAAAGTATCTGTATGCAAGTTATCTTCAAGTGTTAAGCTGCAATTGTCACCGACTAAGCTGAGCTTAAAAGCAGCACGAGTCTAACAAGGATGAGATACACACCACCACATGTACTTTGACTATAACAACTTTAGTTTGGCTCTTATGAATAAGATATTGTTCTCCTAATAAGTTGACGTGCACAAATCAAATTTGAAATGTGTAAACTCACAAGGACAACTTGTTATTAGGATGAGAAAAAAGTTATTAACCCCCAATTTCATGAGAAATTTAAATTTATATAAATAGGAGTTAGCTTCAATGATAGAAAGCATTATCTTTGCACGAGAGTTGGAATTTATAAAGGAAAATGTTAAATGCAAATGTTAAATTTAAATTTGATAGCTTCGGTGGCAATTTGACATTTAGTAAAAATTTTAAAGTAATATTTTTGACATCAAGCTTTATGAGATGTTAACTTTGACATATTCTAGCCTTGAAATTCTTGTGAGGAAGAAATGACTTCTAATTGGAGTCACTTATTGCCTTACATTTTTTATTCAGTGAACTGAATTGGACAAAAAACACTTCTTTGACAGAAGATCCAATGCCTAAATCAGATCCTTCCTCCCTTCATAGCGGAGTTGAATGAGATGTGTTACATGAACTTATTAATCAGAGATCACTTTGATCAGTTTTATTACTTCTCAGGTCACAACACATTTAACAACACATTAGAAAGAAGAAGGGAAAGAAGAAAAAAAAAGACCATCAATCCTCTACCCTAAGATAAAGAGTTTCTCCACTTTGGAGTAGCTCTAGCTCTAACCAACCTGGTCTTCATATCCATAGGCGTTTGTTTCCCATACTCAACATTCCCATCTCCACCCTCATTAATCTTCACCACACCCGCACTCCTAAACGAAGGCATTATCCCTAAATTCCTACTCCACTTGAAAATCCCAGCTTTCTTTTTCTCTTTCCTCTCTGCCTGCACTTGCATGGAGCTGCACTGGCTTTGAAGCCTGAGCACCTCTTCTTTCAATTTCCTTATCTCCATTTGCATCGCATTCATTTCGCGCTTCGAGAGGGACCGAGCTGGGGCGTCAAGAAAGGGGTTTGGGCTTCTGGTGCTGGCACTGAACGAGCCACTCCAATCAATGTGCCTGTGAAGCTTGTTTTGCTCTGAGAAGAGGACTTGGATCACTGCCCGGACAGGCAGGCGTTCGTTTTGTGCAGCATGGAGAGATGCCTCTGGGGAGAGCTTTCGACAGTCGATTAGCCTACAAAGACTCTTTCGATCTTGCTTGGATACTCCAGGATGCGCCTGCCACGACGGAAGTTATATATTAAACTTTTGAATAACGGTTAAATTAGATATCCATGTTTCACATCAACCCCAAGTTTCTGTAGGTTGCATACCATAGGTAATTTATTGGGGTTCTTTTTACAATCTGATAACATAAAATGTTATGTTATGTCGTCAAATTATTGATTTAGATCATATATTTAAATGAGAATCCGCCTCTAATTTTGCAACAATATAACATATCAAACAATTTAGTGATAGAACATTTTTCCTACACTTAAAAGCTCTAAATGTTAGAATATAAAAGTGTTTGATACTGAGTAAGGGGTAGGATGCTTCAATTGGACCAAAAAAATAATTCAATCATACAAATATGCACCTTTTTTCTCATGCTCACTACTGAACAACAGAAAAACCAAATGCAGAAAGCTTTAGGGCCGACCACTTCCTACCCAAAACAAAGGGCATTTATGTCAATTTACTAGTCCTATGAGAGAAGCCACCTAAACCCCTCTCAGATATCTTTGCTGGTGGTGACAAGACAGCCATGTCCTCAGGACCGACATGATAAGATTTAAGCTTGTTTCTTTAGTTTAAGTCTTCTTCATGTACCATGTTCTTTTCGATAAAATATATGTACACTCATGCTGCAACATTTTTTTACCTAATTAATTCACATTTATCCCAATTAATTGTCAACTAATTAGGCAATTAAATCCATTAAATACCATAGACCTTACTTTGAGATAAGTATCAATGGCTCTGTACAACCCATCATCCATGGCACGGGCGTGGCTAGGCACAGCTCCAGCAAGCGCCGCAAACTCATTCAAGCTCAAATATGCATCCGTGGCGGCTTCAGCAAGATAACAATCCACAAGCTTTGCCACCTTGACCATGGCAGCTCCGCTCTTAGCAGTCTCATCCAAGTTCACAAACCTCTTCACCAACCTAATCACAAGCTCAACGTCCAGCAAAGTACCGCACGTGTGACTAAAAGAAGGTATCATGAGCTCCTTCAACAAGGCTTGGTCCAGCTGCCACGATATCCTCTTTTCAAGCTCGGCGCGGTACGTGGGCTCCACCCCAACCATGTTGGCGGTGCGTAGGAGGCGGAGGAGGAAGTTGCATGGGATGGAGTCCTTCTCCGGGGGGAGGACGCCGACTAGGGTTTCGACGAAGAAGCGTTTTCTCATCCACAAGGCGGTGACGGATTCCGGGGAGGACTCTAAGCTAATTAGGCTTCTTTGGTCGGAGAGGGCTTCTCCGGAGAGGTCCGGGAGCCATTTGGAGGCGTAGTGGGTGATTATGGAGCCGATGAGGTCGGGACGTACGCCTTTGGCTTTGATGCCGGCTAGGGTTTTGACAAAGTAGTCCATGTCGAGGATACAAGTGTCATCGAACCAGCATTCGGCGGCAAATGGGGAGGGTTTTCCAGGTAAAGTGACGGATTCTTGCAAGTCTTGGTTTTTCGTCATTGCTTTTTTTTCGGGTGCAATGGGTAAATGGAAGGGGCAGTTGTGGTGTGTTTATATATGGTTCATGTAGTTACACTTTACATGACAGAGAGTGAAAGTAATTTTTGGTGCTGGCAGGGGGTTGAAATGTCGATAATGCCCTTGAATTGAGTGAAAGATCAAGAGAAAAGAACGTGGGTGGCTTGGGATTTAAGTAATGGCATAGTATAGTACTCCAGTGTAGTGTAAGAGCAAGATGGATGGCTGGATATGGATGGGTGAGGAGGAAGATGCATGGATAAAAGAGAGAGAGAGAGAGAGAGAGGA